>NC_044996.1:14715675-15044579 GCF_008728515.1 Papio anubis | reverse complement strand
TTTTTATAAAGATGATGATCTCCACATAAAACCAAAATGGCTCCAAGTTCCTGACACTTCAAGTTTACAAGGTGGCAGAGTAGTTTCTCAATAAAAAAAATTAAAAGAAAGAGAGTAAAATGAATGAATATAGTCAGAAGAAAATGTCATGAAATGCATATAATAAACATGCTTGAAAAAGGCTGATTCCCCAATCTGGACAACCAAGGGGTTGGGAAATAACTCTTTCTATGCCAACGAGCCTAAATTCAAAATAAGTGAATGATGGCTTGACAGCAAGTGGAAAACTTGATATAATCGATCTCTTAGTGTCATGGTGAGCAGGAAAAGATACAGAGCACCCTATAGGAAATAGGTGATGGTCTAATGTGTTTATGGAAGAAACAACAAAAGTAATGATGGCAGGAATGATATAGGAATTTTATTAATGCAAAGAAAGATCACAAATTATCTGTGGGTTAAAATTCAATGTTCAGTCTGGGTAGGGGTCAAGGGAGAGGTGTAGGGTTGTGGACGCTCCCTGCAGACCCATGCAGCCATTAACCTGGAGCAGTGGCATCCAGCAGTATCTTGACCAAGTGGTTGACCTTGACCCCTGGAAAGCATGGATCCCAGGGCTCATAGGTGAGGCTGCCCTAAGCCCATTTCCATAGGAACCAAGAATAGGGGTACTGTCATAGGGGTTCTTGGGGAGGGAATGGCTGCACTATCTCTGGGCTTTCATTTCAGTCTCTCCCCCGTTTCTCCATCCAGCCCAATAGACCTCTATGCAGCCTGAAGGATGAGAAATATTGAAAATGAAAGCCACCTAAAAGTGCAGAGATGAGCCTTACATGTGTTTCAGGTTCACATCCGCAGCCAGCCTAGCACCTACACAGAGAGTGAATGCTCAATAAATATTAAGTGCTAAATAGAATTTGAAGAATTATTTTAGGAGGAAAGTTGCAAGGTGGTCTTTGAATGTAGCTCACTAATAGAAATTTTCTTAGTTCAGTTCTAATTTTTATTTGGCTGAATTTAAGTGAATAAAGATGTAAAAATATTTTAATTCAATCTGCAATAAATATATGACAATAGAAAAGGATATAGGCCGGGCACAGTGACTCATGCCTATAACCCCAGCACTTTGGGAGGCCACAGCCAGAGGATCACTTGAGGTCAGGAGTACGAGACCAGCCTGGCCAACATGTTGAAACCCTGTCTCTACCAAAAATACTAAAATTAGCCGGGTGTGGGGGCGCATGCCTGTAATCCCAGCTACTCAGGAGGCTGAAGCAGGAGAATCGGTTGAACCTGGGAGGCAGAGGTTGCAGTGAGCCAAGATCACGCCACTGCACTCCAGCCTGGGCGACAGAGCAAGACTCCGTCTCCCTGCCCCCCGCCCCCAAAAAAGAAAAAGAAAAGGATATAAAATGGAATCATAACAATACTCAACCCAAAAGAAGACAGAAATGGAGGAAAACAAAGAACACATGGGACAAATGGAAAAATCTACCATCTCATTATTTGTATTTTGCTTTTATAAGATCATAAGATGGTAGATTTAAATCCATCCATATGAATAATCACACAAAATGTCAATGATCTAGGCACTGCAATTAAAAGTCAAAGATCATTAAACTGGATAAAAAGAAAGACCAAATTATATGCTGCCCACAAGAAACACACGTTTTAAATATAAAAGTACAAATGCATTAAAAGCAAAGGATAGAAAAAGATATACCATGACAGTGCTAATCAAAACAAAGCTGTTTAATATTTGACAAAGTAGATTTCAGAGTCAAAAATATTACCAGATATTAAAATGATCATTTGATCATGATAAAGTGGTCAATTCCTCAATGGGACAAAATCTTAAATGCTTATGCACCTAATAACAGAGCTTCAAAATACACAAAGCAAAAACAGAGCTGTAAGAAGAAATAGACAAATTCACAATTTTAGTCAGAAATTTCACCACCCATCTCTCAATAATTGATAGAACAAGTAGACAAAGAATTTGCAAGGATATTGTACACGTGAACAACAGTCTCAACCAACATGACCTAATTGACATTTCTAGAACACTCCATCCAACAAAAGCAGAATACACTTTCTTCTCTAGTGCACATGGAAAAAGATCAAATTAATTATTTTCCTCAATATTTACCAAGGGAAACTTGAGAGAGAGTATTCATTCCCAAATTATTTTTAATCAAACTAGTCCAAAGTATTAAATCAAAGTGTTATTAATCTTCACTATATGATATTCTAGAGTTAAAGAGTAGAGTGAAAATAATCATTGAGAATAATGGCATCCACTGAAGAGTTTTTAAGAAACTCAAAGGAGAAACTGTACAATTCTGAACCAAGAGATTTAGTGAATCTCTAAACAAAGGGCCTCTATAGGTAGAGTACCGTATAGAACTAGTAATATAAATGATATGTAATATATAATGTAATAAATATTTTAAATATAACATAACTACATACTTGCCAAACAAGCTGGTGAGCACTCTAGTTAAGGACAGAACCATCTAGCACTTAGGCAAACTATACTTATCAAAGGAAAGGTGGCAAGGCTCCTATAAGAGTAAATTATCATTGACTAATCTATAAATGATTATTACCACTAAACACCTACAAGTACCGTCCTAGGTAGTAAACTTGTGAGAAGAGATCAAAAGAGATATTTATATTCCAAATTGGGAAGTTTTAATTATTTTTTACCATTGGGAACCCTTTTTTCAAAGGAAGCTATAGGCAGATGCATTTTTAAAACAAATACAAAAAGCAGTTAAGGAAGGAAAGGTGTAGAGAGAGATCTGGATGGGTGCAGCAAGCCTTGAGGATGGTTCTATTTAGAACACAGTTTGGAAAACATAGATAATCTTAAGTAAAATCTCTAAAACTTAAAAATGAACCTAACATACTGCTAAATTTACTGACACTGTCACACATTCATGCCACTTATAAAATAAAACATAAAGCCATATTAATTAAGTCATCATTAATTCACAGTTACCACTAATTAGAATCATTTTTAATTAAGCTTTATCATAGGTGTAATTATAATCATTTAAAAGCAGAGGCCAGGCTGGGTGCGATGGCTCATGCCTGTAATCACAGCACTTTGAGAAGCCAGGATGGGAGGATCGCTTGAGGCCAGGAGTTCAAGACCAGCCTCCGCAACACAACAAAACCCTTTCGCTACAAAAAATAAAAATTAGCTAGGCGTGGTGGCACGCTCCCATAGTTCCAGTGACTCAGGAGGCTGAGGTGGAAGGATCACTTGAACCAAGCAGTTTAAGGTTACATTGAGCTATGATCATACCACTGCACTGGAACCTGGGCAAAGGAGCAAGATGCTGTCTTTAAAAATAATAATAATGATAATAAAAGCAGAGGCCAGATTGAAGTGTCCAATTAGGATCACTTATAAAGTAAAAGCTTGTTTAGTAAACTGAGCGTGTAGGTGCCATTTTTCCGAGAATTAATTAAACTAGTTAGAAGGAATAAGATAGTTTCTTGTACTCTCAATACCTAAGAAGCACTCATCTTTATAAAAACAATGTATTAATATATACCGGTAAGTTTTCTTTATCTGTTTAATATGATAAATATAATATTTAATGATGTAATTCTAATTACTCTAATACCTGAAAGTAATTTGCTTGTTTTTAAGCAAAACTTTCCCCAAAGTATGACCAGAAGCTAAAGGGATGGGATGGTTTACCATAGTTATGTGTCTAAAAATGTGTAATGCTATTTAGTGGCATTATTCACAACAGCTAAATGGTAGAAGTGACCAAAGTATCTATCAATGGATGAACAGATAAACAAAGTGTGGAATATACATAAAATGGAATATTATTCAGCCTTAAAAAAGAAGTTCTGACACATGCTACAACATTGATGAAACTTGAAGACCTTATGCTAAGTGAAATAAGCCAGTCACAAAAAGACATATACCATATGATTTATTTACATCAGGTACCTAGGATAGTCAAATTCATAGAAAAAGAAAGTAAAATTGTGGTTAACAGGGGCTAGAGAGAGGACAGAATGAAATGGGGAGTAATTGTTTAATGGATATAGAGTTTCAATTTTGCAAGGTCTGAAACTCTGGAGATGGTGGTGGCAACGGTGGCACAAAAATGTAAACATACTTAATGCCGCTGAATTGTACTCTTAAAAATAGTTAAAATGATAAGTTGTATGTTAAATTGATTTTACCATAATTGCTAAAAATTATATACAAGTGTATATACATATTTAAGAAAAATCAACTTTCTTTATAACGTGTAAATGAAATCCTAAAAAAAAATACTTAGTGCATGCTGATTATTTGGTGCAACTTGCCAGCATTTGTAATACACATTTGAGTAATCAAAGAAGCTACCTCAGCTGCTCCCCTCCCACTCAGCCTGCACCCACCTAGGAGACATATTCTACTTTCAACTCTCATAGATTTCTGAAGACTCATCTGAAAGTCAAATGTATAAGAGTGGTAAGGTCATTTGTACTCATATATCTAAAATGCTTAAAACCTCCAATTATTCTCTAAATGTCCATTTGTTTAGCAACTAGGTGCACAATGTATAAATGTTTATTAAAATAGGGCTTCTCAAATGAATACATATAATAGCTCTATATATAGAGCGAGAGCTATTTATATAATAGGTACCGAACTAACTGCTAATCAAGTCATGTATCTGGACAATATATAAGAAAGTTTGCTTACCAGACAAGAAAGCGATGTCTTGCATTAAGAAATGGCTGATGTCTTTTATACGGAGGAGCAGATCAGTTTCTACGACAAACAAGAAAATAGAAGAAATGACATACATGTTAAGGTACAGCCTTACATGATTTTAGACACATGTTTTCTCACTGTCTAAAATTATTCTGGGAGTCCCACAGGTCTGTGTCCACAGACACTGCCGATCTCTTTCCTCCTCTCAACTACATGGCAAAGAAATCACATTCGAAAATATCACGGAATAAAGAGAACCAGTGACCTACTTCTCAGAATCTATGCCCAAAACATAAACTACTCTCCCTCACCAGAAAGCCAAGGACAAAGGCACAAACTCCAGGACATTCGGATTTATTTGAAGGGTAGATGGTCATGGGGAGACACTGTAACAGATTGTCTTCTACTCCTGATAATGCCTTTCATTCTACAAAGCTTTATTAGCAATTACAAAGCACTTTTTGGATTTTTTAATCTCATCGAATCCTTAAAAAATCTCTAAGGTAAGTATTGTTATCCCATTTACAAGTGGTTAACCATATAGGCTTCTGAGTCTAGATAGACATGGAATCAAATCCAGCTTGTTTCATTTACTGGCCACGCAAACGTGGGCAAGTTAGTTAGCCTCTCTAAACCTTAGTTTCCTCAGCTATAAACTGGGCATAATGATATCTACCTCACAAGGTACCATGCAAACGAAATGTGAAATACCTGGCATAATGGTAGGTGTTCAATAAAAAGTAGCGTATTAACTCATTTTTTATCATTACAGATGGAACAATGTCCAAGCATTGTTCAATGTGCTTTGATTGTCCCAGATCTTAAGTGTTAACTTACAATGTTCAATTCTAGTGAACTCTATAGGGGCCAAAAATCAAAGTACACTACCTGCCTCTGGTCCATGTACAAGGATAACTTTTTAAAAGAAAATGGGTCATCAAACTAGGCTATTTTGGCTTGTCGGTTTTAACGCCTGTGGTTCCACATCTCTTACTGAAGCCATATTTTTCACCTGCTCTCTGATACAAAGTACCTTCAAATTCCTGGTCTCTGGTGGTGTCAGGCTGATGATGCATTACCCTTCTTAGTGCTCTTCAAATCACACCACATGGATGTGGTTTATAAAAGACAATCCTCAAGGGAATTTTAAAAACACAAGTTCTCAATGGTTCCATAATAGACAGTGGAATAGGTTATCCATTATAGACAATTCCCCGACACACGATTTGAAACATAAAGCAATTTTAATTGATGTTTATTTTCATAAGATGCATGCCATGACAAATATCTAATTTGTCAAGACATAAAGTCATTTCTTTAAAATGTCTTGTAATTTTATATACTTAGACTCGATATATTTCAGACCAAGGCATGCACATTTACACTCGCAGTGGTTCTTTCCAAGCTAGATGTTTAATCAGATAAAAGAATGTGTTTATAACAGTTACAAACATGTGTCACATATTGACATTTTTAGACATGGAGCCATGGAAGAAGGGTGAGAATGAGGTCAATACAAAAAATACAAGAACTCTCTCTCCCCTCAGGAGCCTGCAAAAGTGGCAATAGCTAAAACGTGTTCTACTTTTTAAATGAGAGAGCATCAGACACAAAAATATTCCTGCATAATAGGAGACCCAAATCCCTCCCTTGCTTTGATCAGTAGGAACAAGGATAAAGACAAATTGATGTATTTTATGTCAGGTGGCAGATCTGGAAGTATTCATATGTACGACTTGATTCCTCTGATACCACTTAGACTCTTGCAGAGCTATGGAAACTATGTCCACTTACTCTACAATTTAAGCACTCATGTAATGAGAGAGGCTTCAGGACACAAAATAAAAGTCTGTGGGCTGGGAGTGGGAGCACCAGGGCCTAGTGTGGGCTTGACCACTTAGCTGCTCTGTAATATTCAACAAGTCACTCCCCACCCCTCATCTCATTATCTCCATTTTATTTTATGTTTCTTATTGAGGTAAAATATGTATATAAAATTTACCATTTTAAGTGTACAGTTCACTGGTAATAAATACATTTATATTCTTTTTTCCCCTTCATCCTCTCCCCTTTACCCTTCCCAGCCTCTGGTAACTACCAATCTACTCTCTGTCTTCATGAGATTCATTTTTCTAGCTCTCACATATTAGTGAGAACATGCAGTATTTGTGTGTCTGTGTTTGGCTTACTTCACTTAACATAATTGCCACCAGTTCCATTCATTTGGCTGCAAATAAGAGGATTTCATTCTGTTTTACGTATGAATAACATTCCATGGTGTATATATACCATATTTTCCTTATCCATTCATCTGTTGAAGGGCACTTAGGGTGATTCCATATTTTGACTATTGTAAATAGTGCTGCAATAAACATGGGAGTGTAAGTATCTCTTTAATATATTGACTTTCTTTCTTTTGAATATACACCCAGAAGTGGAATTGTTGGATTGTATGGTAGTTCTATGTTTTGTTTTTTGAAAAACCTCCATACTGTTCTTCAGAGCAGCTGTACTAGTTTACTTTCCCACCAAGAGTGTGCAAGAATTCCCCTTTCTCCACACCCTCACCAGCATCTGTTATTGCCTGTGTTTTTGATATAAGCCATTTTAACTGGGGTGAGATATGTCATTGTAGTTTTGGTTTCCATTTTTCTGATGATAGTGATGTCGAACACTTCTTCATATTATGTCTGCTTTCGAGAAATGTCTATTCAGATCTTTTGCCCATTTTATAAATTGAATTATTTGGGTCCTTTGCTATTGAGTTGTTTGAGCTCCTTATATACTCTGGTTATTAATCCCTTGTCATATGGATAGTTCACAAATATTTTCTTTCATTCTGTGAATTGTCTCCTCACTTTGTTGATTGTTTCCTTTGCTATGCAGAAGCTTTTCAGCTTGCTGTGATCCCATTTGTCTATCTTTGCTGTGGCTGCCTATGCTTTGAGGTGTTGCACAAAAATCTCTGCCCAGACCAATGTTCTAGAAAGTTTCCCCAACATTTTCATCTAGTACTTTCATAGTTTCATGTCTTCAATTTAAGTCTTTAATGCATTTTTATTTAATTTTTGTGTATGGTGAGAGATAGGGATCTAGTTTCATTCTTCCACATACAGTTATCCAGTTTTTCCAGCATCATTTATTGAAAATATTTCCTTTCCCCATTATAGATTCTTAGCACCTTTGTCGAAGATGAATTGGCTGTAAATGTATGGATTCGTAGCTGGGTTCTCTATTCTGTTCCATTGGTCTATGTGTCTGTCTGATGCCAGTATCAAGCTGTTATGGTTACTACAGCTTTGTAGCAAATTTTGAAGTTACGTAGTATAATGCCTGCAGCTTTGTTCTTTTTGGTCAGGACTGCTTTGGCCATTTCAGGTCTTTTGTGGTTCTATATACATTATTAGAATTTTTTTCTATTTATCTGAAGTCTGCCCTGGAATTTGATAGAGATTGCATCGAATCTGTAAATTTCTGCAGGTAATATTGTCATTTTAACAATATTAATTCTTCCGATCCATGAGAATGAAATATCTTTCCAATTTTTTGTGTCCTCTTCTATTTCTTTCATCAAATTTTATAGTTTTCCTTATATAGATCTTCCACTTTTTTGTTAGATTGATTCCTAGGTATTTTATATTTTTGTAGCTATTGTAAATGTGATCAGATTGTTTTCTTGATTTCTTTTACAGATTGTTTGCTGTTGGTGTATATAAATGCTACTGACTTTTGTACATTGATTTTGTATTCTGCACCTTTACTGAATTTGTTTATCAGTTCTAACAGTTTTTCGATGGAGTCTTTAGGTTTTTCCGGGTACAAGATCATGTCATCTACAAACAAAGCTAATAAGCCTTTTTTCTTTCCAGTATGGATGCCCTTTATTTCTTTCTCTTGCCTAGTCGCTCTGGCCAGGACTTCCAGTGTTATGCTGAATAAAAGTGGCAAAAGTGGGCATCCATGTCTTGCTCCAGTTCTTGGAGGAAAGGCCTTCAATTTTTCCACATTCAGTACAATATTAGCTGTGGTCATTACTCCCACTTTAGGAATGAGGGCAGTACAGTAAATGCTGTTTGTTGTTGTTGTTGTTGTTTGAGACGGAGTCTCGCTCTGTCACCCAGGCTGAAGTGCAGTGGCGCGATCTCAGCTCACTGCAAGCTCCGCCTCCCAGGTTGACGCCATTCTCCTGCCTCAGCCTCCCGAGTAGCTGGGACTACAGGTGCCCGCCACCATGCCCGGCTAATTTTTTGTGTTTTTAGTAGAGAAGGGCTTTCACCCTGTTAGCCAGGATGGTCTTGATCTCCTGACCTCGTGATCCACCCGCCTCGGCCTCCCAAAGTGCTGGGATTACAGGCGTGAGCCGCCGAGTCCGGCCAGTAAATGCTTTTTAAGGTACCTTACATTCTATGAGATCCAACAACATGTAAAATCCATAGATGTAAAAACAGACTGATGTTTTCTATCATAAAATGTAGCCCACAACTGTGCCAATAAAATAACATTTCCATACTAATGAAAAAGGATGAAATCACAGTTATAAGAGAAAACATTACCACTTTAATAAATGATCAAGTTCTGGGTTGGAAACAGACCGAAGGGGAAGGAGATAACACAGGAAAGACAATAGAAGCCACAGAGTTATCAATTGAGCAGCTGCAAGGGACAAGGTAAGATTGTTGCTGAGAACAAAGAGAAACAGAAAATACTGACTCTAGATAAAGTTGTGACATTGAGTTACACCCAGCTTTGTAGCTGACCCTCTTGAATTTCCAACAGATTTTTTCCTGAAATATAAAAGTGAGAACAAACAATTTATAATGCTCCCATTGCTGACCTAAATGCATTAACTTAGAGCATGAGAAATAAAAAGCCTCAATCATCAAAGCTGGATCAAGTCCACATTACAGCATGTTCCTTGTTGACTAGATTTACGTTTGATAGGAAGGTTGTCAAGCTGTCCTATGTAGAAAACTCAACTACTCACAAATAAAAAGGATTCATTCTCCTTACATTGAACTCGTTGCTAAGCCCAAAAAAGAGCTGACTTAGAAGCCAAATAAAGGGCTGTAACTCGACAGGTAACCTGACAAACACCCTTTAAAACACCCTAATGGAGCAAATCTTCATTTTAAGACTTCTGCTGAAAATCCATGTGCTTGTACAATCAAACACAATCAGACACAAATTGAAATCAAAAGGCAAAAAAAGCATTTCCAATTAATTCATTCCTACATATGATCAAAAAGCAAAAGAGTCAAGCAAACACATCACTAATATTTATTGTGCTATTGAAAAGGTAGTTGTGCCAATGAGGATGCAAGCTTAGAAATCCAAATATGAATTTTTGAAGTTCTAAAATGTGTGGAAATGAAGAATTGATTTCGAAAGGCTCACAGAGAGAAGGAAGGTATATCCATCCAATCAGTAGCTCTAGTCTGGCTGTGTCACTTGTAAAAATGCAGAACATGGATCACTTCAGTACAGCATGTACTTTAAAGCTTTTAAAGATTTATTTTGCATTCATTCACCTTTTAAACAAATATGTATTGAGCGTCTACTATATGCCAGATTCTGTTCTGAGCTGTGTTTGGACAGATGTTCTGAGAAAATGCAAAAGTTCACAATCAAATAAGTTTGTGAAATACTAGGGGTTAAACGCACTGCAATATTTCCTAGTAAATACACATGTACACATTGTGACTCCTTGGGTATGGGTCATGTAAGCAGTGTTTCTCCAACCTATTTGATCAGGTTTGGTCAGTCAGTTTATTGGTCGGTTAGTTGTTGGTTGGTTGGCTTTTCCCCTCAGAGAGAGACAGAAGACAAACAGAAAGCAAGAGAGAGAGCTATAAAGACTCTATATGAAGAAGCACTTTGTTCTAAAGTCAGAACTATCTGTAGATGAAATGACTTTCACGGAAGATAGACAACCCCTTTCCTATCACTAATAGCGTTCAAACAAAGGCCAAGCTGCTCTGTGGTAAAGATAAGAGAGGAAAATCAGGCATATAGTTGATTGGAATAGATTATCTTTTAGAATAAGATTTAATGGTATATTCTCAGTGACAGTAAGTGATTCTAGGAAAAGAAAGCAAAAAAAAAAAATCTATATACTCATGAGTTTGGAAGGGGTCAGTAAGGGAGGTAGGAGGAACTTAGTTTTTATGTTCCAAATTTCAAATTAATAGAATTCTGAGTCATATTCATTTGTTTTGGGATTTGCTTATATTTTTTACCTTAAGAATATGTAAAAGTTCATCTTTAATATTCAAGAGTCCTCTATAAGAAGGAAGAGATTGGGGACTTAAGTGAATATTGTTCCTTCAGTAAATTAAATTGGATTAAGCAATGTGGGGTTTTTCTCCCGTAATGAATGATTTCCTTGTGAAATTATTTTCAGCATGGAAATCAGTGTGTGGAGATGTGTTGTTAAATGCTCCAGAAAGATTATAGAAAATCTATGTAACATCCTATTGTCTCATTGTGTGACAACACAGAAATTAACTTCACAAATGTAAAATAAAAATTTCCTGACAAGCAGTTATTAACAAGGAAACTTTCTTTGGTAACAGTTCAAGAAACTTGAAATTTAAGATACTTTATGAATAGTTACAAATAGAGGGTCAAAATTTTTTAAGCCTACCCTGTCAGAGTAAAGCCTCTGCTAAAAAAAGATGATTTTTTTTTTTTTTTTTTTTTTTTTTTTTGGAGACAAGGTCTCACTCTGTCGCCCAGGCTGGAGTGCAGGGGTGTGATCTTGGCTCATTGCAACCTCCATCTCCTGGGCTCAAGCCAAGCTCCAACCTCAGCCTCCCAAGTAACTGGGACTACAGGTGCACACCACTATGCCCAGCGAATTTTTCTATTTTTTGTAGAGACGGGGGTCTCCCTATGTCGCCCAGGCTGGTCTCGAACTCTCGGCTCAAGTGATCCTCCCACCCTGACCTCCCAAAGTGTTGGGATTACAGGCGTGAACCACCATGCCTGGTCAAATGATCTTTTAAGAACTACTTCTGACCAGGTGCGGTGGCTCACGCCTGTAATCCCAGCACTTTGGGAGGCCGAGGCAGGTGGATCACGAGGTCAAGAGATGGAGACCATCCTGACCAACATGGTGAAACCCTGTCTCTACTAAAAATACAAAAATTAGCCGGGGGTGGTGGCACGTGCCTGTAGTCCCAGCTACTCAGGAGGCTGGGGCAGGAGAATTGCTTAAACCCGGGATGCGGAGGTTGCAGTGAGCCGAGATCGTGCCACTGCATTCCAGCCTGGCGACAGAGTAAGATTCCATCTAAAAAAATAAAAATTAAAAATTAAAAAAATTTTTTAAAAAACTATTTCTCTGAGAGTCTTTGCCTTCATGATTTGAATACATATCACCATTCCAGGAATTTAAACTATATTAAGTGTACTAGTTATTCCTATGGGGTTAATGATAGTTTAAAATTTAAGTAAATTGGTATCTATGAGCTTTCCCATTTTATAGAAAACATTTTTTACTTCAGATCCCAGAGTGTAACAGCAACAATTCCAACACTTGAGCTTTATTTCACAGCGACGCTCTCTCACATCCATTTATCCAACCTCTCTGGGGTTTGTATTCACACACAATAGAAGAATATGAGTTCTGAACCAGGCTGCACACACGTGCCATGTCATCCAAGCACTACAGAACCACAGCAAATAAACTGCTTAAAAGAGCAAATGCCTCTATTCTCACATGGTTTCCTAAAAATAAATGAGGCAAAAACAGCACAAACAAATAAAAATAGAAAGCGAAATGTCAGCCAGAAAGATAGTCTTTTCCATGGCAATAAACTCATTGCCACCACCAATATGAAAACAGACTGAGAAAGAGTAGTAAATGAACAATAGCTACCATTTGCTGTGCAACTAGTATTAACCAGGCACTACACAAGGCACTTTATATGCAGTTTCTCTGGTCCTAACAACAATCCTCCAAGGTTGATATTAAATCACTTATCTTGCAGATGAGTTAACAGGCTCAGGGAGGCTACCATTCATGCTTCATTCATTCATACCATTCATACATACCATTCATTCAAACTTCTCTTATTCATTTGAAAGACTCATACTGAACAAATGCCAGGTGCCAGGCACTGTTCAGATGCAAAGTAGAATCTAGTAGGAGATTCAGCAAAGTTTTTACCATGTCATCTATGTAGTTCCCTAACCTTCAGATAGGTCATCTAAAATCTGTACTCAAAAAGTTATACCCAAATAGCTCTAATGCAAATTACTAACTAGATATGACTCCATAACCACCCATTTTCTTCCAGGATGGGTTTCATCCCAAACCATACCAAGAATGTGTATAAACAATCTTCTGAAAGAAACTTCATTACTTTTACAGCCTGAAATTCTCAACAGTGATGCTTACTTTTAGCAATGATTTATTTGAAAGTTCCCTATTTCTGATGTGCATGACAGATAAAATTAGGTTTTGCTTGAGTCTTAAATCCTGTGCAAGGCAGATGGGATTCTATGTGTGTATTTTTTCCCTTTCAATCTGAACATCAGATACGCTATACCATCTGTAAATAGTAATGACTTAGCACATGCAATAAATTGAAGTGTTGTCTTGACAAATGTTATGCTTTAAAAGGTGGAACACATAAAAGAGTAATTCCGAAACCATCACAAATTCCCATTGGACTACAGTAGAACAATCTATGCAGTGCTTTGTTCTGCAATAAAGGTACAAGATAAAAGACAGGCATAATTCTGTGCTAACAAAATAAAACCAAGATTCATATTAAATCCCTTTCCTGCTAACACCTACTGGAGCCTCCTTCCAATCCATTGTGCAATTCAATTCACCAACTATCCACTGGATTCTCATTTGCTCCTCTCTGCTAGGTGCTGTGGCCCATGGGAATACAAACAGAGTTCCTCACCTCACAAAGCATAAAAATTAAGAGAAGATAGAAATATATACAAACTACTGGCCATAATATAAGGCAGGGTATAGTACATGCTACAATAGAAATATGCAATATAAAGTATGGAGAGAGGAGAAATGATTACATCTAAATTGAGGATGAGAGAAAGGGGAAGGTTTAATAGATAATGAGACATGTAAGCTGGGCCTTCAAAATTGATTAGGATTCAAATACATGGTCAGGGGAATAGAAAGTGTCATCCCAAGTGAAAGAAACAAGGCATCAATATAGGAGTAGGTGAAAGAATCAGGGACTTTATAGGGACTGATATGGTTTGATTATAGAGATAAGATGATCTAGTTAAAGCTAGAAAGCAAGACCAGAAGCAAAAAGTATAGGATCTTGCATGCTGCCAGAGGAGGAAAACAGGCTTCTTGAAAGCCTCTGATTGAGCATCACTGACTTAACACAAAGATGTTGTCCAGGCAGTCAACCCCTACAACAGAATGGCAGGGATATAGGAACTGGTGGCTTCTATAGTGAATTAGCTACCAACTTTTGATATAACCTCAGGCAATTCACCGAAGATTCCCTATGACTCAGGTTTTGTACAAGCACGTATACAACAAAATGTGTGGGAAGGAGAAGGAGAAAGGAAAAGTAGGAGGAAGGCTCTCTCTTATCAGTTATAAAACTCCAAACAAAGCTTGACCTGAATACTATTCTAAGATGCTAAGTACTATTCTATTCAAATGTTAACATTTCTGAAATCTGGATGTATCTTAGATCTGAATGCCATCATCACATTTGATTCTGTTTTTCATTTTTCTGTCCAAAACCCTATATTAAGTACCTTAGAGCCAAGCAAATACAACTATAAAAAAAAGAAAAAGAAAATTCAAAAAATAAATTCCCATCTTTTTATAACTGACACATGTATGACACATATGTATATAAACATATTTGTTGTAATAATATTAGCCAGGAGTTCAACTATGTTCGAGTCATGTGAGTCCACCTCATAAACCATCTTACCTGGGATAGTCTTGGGGAACCCACTGCTCATAGTCACTTCCTCAAAGGAAAAAGTAAAACTGTCTCTGTTTATAAATGATGTGATCTGGTATATAAAAAACACTAAGGAATTCACACACAGACAGACACACACACCAAAAAAAGCTGTTAAAACTACCAAATTCAGCTGGGGTACAAGATCAAGATAGAAAAATCAATTTTATTTCTATTGTACAAAGCATAAATGCAAAACATATTCTTAAACTATAAAATATTATTGAAAGAAATTAAATATCTAAGAAATTGAAAGCAAATCCATGTTCATATCTTGGAATATAATACTATTAAAGTAGTAATACTCCCTAAATTGATATACAGATTGAAAAGAACCCCTATAAAAATTTTAGCTTGCTTTTTTCTTACAGAAATGAACAGGTGGAACCTAAAACTCATATGGAAATGCAAGGGAGCCAAATTAACCAAAACAGTCTTGAAACAAAAGGACAAAGTTAGAGAACTCACACTTCCCAATTTCAAAGCTTAGTACAAAGCTACAATAAACAAGATTGTGTGGTACTGACATAAGGATAGACATAAAGATCAATGGAATAGAATAAAGAGTCCAAAAAAATAGCCCATATATTGAGGGTCAGTTGATTTTTTTGTACAAATTAAAGGGGTACATGTAAAATTTTGTTACATGTATATAATGTGTAGGGATCAAGATGGTATTTAAGGTGTCCCAAGTACAATACATTTCTGGTAACTATAGTCACCCTACTCTACTATGAAACATGGAATTTATTCCTTCTAATTGTATGTACCCTTTAACCCACTTCTCTTCACCCTCTCCCTTCTCCAAATTCACACCTTCAGTCTCTGTTATCTGTCTTTTCATGGTCTACCTCCATGTGATGGATTTTTTAGCTCTCACATTTAAGTAACAACATGAAATATTTACCTTTAAACCTGGTTTATTTCACTTAAAATAATGACCTACAGTTTCATCCATGTTGCTGCAAATGACATGATTTCATGTTTTATGACCAAATATTATTCCATTGTGTATATATGCTGCATTTTCTTTATCCATTCATCTGTTGATGGGCACTTAGGTTGATTCCATATTTTTCTATTGTGAATAGTGCTGCAATAAACATGAGAGTGCAAGTATCCCTTTTCTATACTGATTTCTTTTCCTTTGAGTAGATATCCAGTAGCAGGATTGCTGGATGAAATGGTAATTGTATTTTTAGTTTTTGGATAAATCTCCATGGTGTTTTCCATAGTGACTGTACTAGTTTACATTTCTACCCACAGTATATAAGAATTGCCTTTAAATACTTGTTAAATACTTGTTTTGTGGCATAAAACGTGGTCTATCCTGAAGAATGTTCCATGTGTAGATGAAAAGAATATATATCCTGTAGTTATGGAATAGAATTTTCTATAAGTGTCTGTTAGGTCCATTCAGTCTAATGTACAGAACTTTTTTACTATTTTTTAACTTTTATTCTAGGTTTGGAGGTACATGTGAAGGTTTGTTACATAGACAAACACATGTTGCAGGGGTTTGTTGTACATATTATTTAATCACCCAAGTTTTAAGCCCAATAGCCAACAGTTGGTTTTTTTTGTTTGTTTTTTGGCTCCTCTTCCTCTTCCCATCCTCCCCCTCAAGTTGACCACAATGTCTGTTGTTTCCTTCTTTGTGTTCATAAGTTCTTATCATTTAGCTCCCACTAATGTACAGTTTAAATTAAAAGTTTCTTTGTTGGCCGGGCGCGGTGGCTCAAGCCTGTAATCCCAGCACTTTGGGAGGCCGAGATGGGCGGATCACGAGTTCAGGAGATCCAGACCATCCTGGCTAACATGGTGAAACCCCGTCTCTACTAAAATACAAAAAAAAAAAAAAAAAAAATTAGCCGGGCGAGGTGGCGGGCGCCTGTACTCCCAGCTACTCGGGAGGCTGAGGCAGGAGAATGGCGTGAACCCGGGAGGCGGGGCTTGCAGTGAGCTGAGATCCGGCCACTGCACTCCAGCCTGGGCAACAGAGCTAGACTCCGTCTCAAAAAAAAAAGTTTCTTTGTTGATTTTCTGGCTAGGTGATCTATCTATTGCTGACAGTGGGGTGTTGAATGCCCCACTATTATTGTATTGTAGTCTGTATCTCTCTTTAGATCTAGTAATATTGGCTTTATGGTTCTAGCTGCTTTACTGTTGGGTGTATATATATTTAGAATTGTTATATCCACTTGCTGGATTGATCCATTAATTATATATATAATGACCTCCTTTTTCTTTCTCCAGTTTTTGTTTTGTTTTTTTACTGTTTGTTTGTTATTTGTTTGTTTTTTGGTTTTGTTTTGTTTTGTTTTGTTTTGTTTTAAACAGAGTCTCTGTCTGTCACACAGGCTGGAGTGCAGTGGTGCGATCTCAGCTCACTACAACCTCTGCCTCCCAGGTTCAAGTGATTCTCCGGCCTCAGCCTCCCAAGTAGCTGGGACTACAAGCACAAGCCCCCACTCCCGGCTAATTTTTGCATTGTTAGTAAAGACAGGGTTTTGCCATATTGGCCTGGATGGTCTCAAACTCCTGACCTCAAGTGATCTGCCTGCCTCGACCTCCCAAAGTGCTAGGATTACAGGCGTGAGCCACCGTGCCCAGTTTTTTTTTTTTTTTTTTTTTTTCCTAACTGTTTTTGATGTAAAATCTGCTTTATCTAATACATGTACAGCTATTCCTGGTCACCTTTGGTTTCCATTTGCATGGAATATATTTTGTCCATTCCTTTACACTGAGTCTGTGTGTTTCTTTACTGGTAAGGTGAAGCCATACAGGCTTCTGTCCTTCCATTCACTTAAGACCCAAGGGATCTTTAATCGGCTTGTGGTGAATGTTGCCATGCCTGGGAATCACCCTCCAGGACAGCAGGTTTCCCTCTGGCCCAGGGCATGTCCAGAAATGCCCTCCCAGAGGCAAGGCCTGGAATCAGGGACCGCATGAGCCCTCTTGGTGCTCTATCCCACTGTGGCTGAGCTACTACCTAAAGTGGAAAACAGTAAATTCCCCTTTACTTTTCCCTCTCCTTTTCTCAAGTAGTAGTCTCTCCCCATAGCCATCACAGCTGAAGATGTGTTGGGTCTCACTTGAAGCCATCACATCTCAGAGTTTCCCCTAAGGCCAATGGCATACTACATGGGTATCACAGCTGGTTATTCAGGGCCCAACGTCTCTTTAGTCAGGAAGTGATGGATCCTACCTGAAGAGGCTTTTCCCCTTCAAGGCAGTGGGCTCCGTTATGGCCCAAGGTGTGTCTAGAAATGCCATATGGAAGCTAGGGCCTGGAATGGGGGCCTCATGACTCTGATTGGTGCCTTATCCTTCTGTGGCTGAGCTGTTATCCAAGATACAAGACAAAAGTCATCTTTACTCTTCCCTCTCCTTTCCTCAAGTGGAAGGAAGAGGTCTCTTTTGGAGCTGCAAGCTGTGTTGCCTGGGGTTGTGAGAGAGGTGGCACAAGCACTCCCTTAGCTTCCCTGGTTGGTGTCTCAGTAAAGTCACATGTTCCCCAAGTCCACTGACTCTGAACCCAACTCCGCACTAGGACTTGCAGTCCTTGTGGCCTAGACTGCCTTTCAAAGTTATTGAGGGTCCCAGAGCACTTCACCCCATGGTGGCGAGCTTGCTGGAACTCAAGTTCCTACTGCTGGTATAGGTCTTTCCCTTCTGGCTGAAGCTGGTCTAAATGCTCCCTTTGTGGGTGGGCATCAGCTGAGTTCAGCCCAGTGTTGCTTTCCACTGTGACTAGGGCAGCACTGAGTTCAATGCGAAGTCTCACAATTTCTGTGCTCTCCCTCTCCCAAGTGTACAGATTTCTCTGTGCTGCAGAGATGTGGCTACTGCAGGGCAGTGGGGGAGGGATGGCATTAGCAATTCAAACTGTCTTTCCTACCCTCTTCAGTGCCCCTTTCAGTGATATAAAGTTTAAACCTGGTATTATGAATGCTTACCCGATTTTTGGTTCTTATGAGGTGCTTTTATTATGTAGATAGTTGTTGAATTTGGTGTTCCTGCAGGGGGTATGATTGGTGTGACCTTCTATTCTGCCATCTTGCTCTGCTCCTCAGATTAGTATCTGTGTCTCTTTCTCCTTTGTGTGTTTGCTTTATCAGTGAGTTATGTGTTTTCATGTGTTTTTATAAGGGTATTATAATATTTTATCTTTTGATTTTTGTGGATACACGGTAGGTGTGTGTATATATACATAATTATATATATTAAAATATAAATACATGTATATACACAAACTATACATACACATATATGTATATATATGGTGTGTGTATATATATACACACACACAAGGCACATGAGATATTTTGATACAAGCATAGAATATAAAATAAGCACATTATGGAGAATGGAGTATGTATGCCCTCAAGCATTTATCCTTATTATTAGGAATAATCCAATTACCTTCTTTAAGTTATTTAAAAATATACAATTAAGTTATTATTGACTATAGTCACCATATTGTGCTATCAAATCGTAGATCTTATTCATTCTTTCTTGTTTTATTTGTACACATTAACCATCCCCACCTCCCCCCCAACACCCATGCCCTTTCCAGCCTCTGGTAACCATCCTTCTACTCTCTATGCTTATGAGTTCAATTACGGCAGTAAATGTAGTACTTGTGTGTCCAGGTTCCTTTCCTTTAGGGCCAGTCTGGTGGTAGTGAATTTCCTCAGCATTTGCTTGTTTAAAAAATACTTTATTTCTCCTCCATTTATGAAGGATATTTTTCTGGATATAGTATTCTTGGTTGATATTTTTTTTTCTTTTAGCACTTTACATGTGTCATCCCATTCTCTATTGGCTTCTAAGGTTTCTGCTGAGAAATCTGCTGTTAGTCTGATGGAGTTTCTTTTACAGGTGACTAGACACTTTTCTTTTGCTATGGCTAGAATTCACTCCTTATCTTTGACCTAAGAAAGTCAGAATACAATGTGCCCTGAAGAAGACCTTTTGCATTATATCTTCCTGGGGATCATTGAGCCTCCTGCATCTGAATACCTAAAATCTCTTGCTAGGGTTGGAAAGTTTTCATCTATTATTTCTTTAAACAGACTTTCTAATCCCTTCATTTTCTCTTTGCCCTCAGGGATACTGATAATTCATTTATTCAGTAGCTGTGTTTTGTCCCAAATGTCCCAAAAAATTCCTTGTTCTTTTTTTTTAATCCTAATCTCTTTATTTTCTCTATCTGGGTTATTTCAAAAGACCTGTCTTCATGTTCTATGATTCTTTCTTCTGCCTGATCTACTGTATTGTTGATGCTTTCAAATGTATTTTGTATTTCTTTCAAGTAATTCTTGAGTTCTAGAATTTCTATTTGGTTCTCTTTTAAAATATCTATCTCTTTGGGTCACCGCTGGGTCCCAGGATAGTGTGTAGTCTGTTAAAGGCTGAGACTGCAAATAGTGTCTTCACGTAACCACTCAAGACTCAGAACAGGTGTAGGTCCTAGTGCTAGTTCCTTCCCTGGAGCAGTTCCATCTCATGGTCTCCTGGTAACTCCTTATGTTTGTTTCAGGCTTTGAGAAGAGGCCTCTTCCATGGCCAGGACTGCATGATTCCAGGGTGGGAATGTGAGCCACTGAAAGTCTCTCACTTAACCCTTCCCTGTGTTGGGAAGTCACTCCCAGCTCCCTGCCAATCCCAGCCAAGCAGGCTGCCTTTCTTCCTTCTCTTTCCTTGATTTTGGTGTTTCCTGTCACTCTTCTGTTGAAGTTCAGTGTTCTTTCTTGGATAATGTATCCAAAATGTATGATTGTCTATACACTATTTTGGTTTTTCTAAGTGGAGGGCACAAGTATGAAATGTTTCTATTCAGCCATCATGATGCCTCTCTCAAATGACTTTTGACAAGAACAAATAAATTCATTGGGAAAAAGAACAGTATTTTCAAGAAACAGTGATGAGAAAACAAGATATCTATAAATTAACTAAAAGTGGATCAAACTCCAAAATATAACAGCTAAAACAACTAAAATATTAAATTATAGAAGTAAATCTTTGTGACCTTGCATTTGGCCAAACCTTCTTATTTATACATTACATCAAAAGTATAAATGTTTAAAATTATATAAATTGGACTTCATCAAAATTAAAACTTTGTGCTTCAAAAGATACTAAGAAAGTGAAAAGATAATGTACAGAATAAGACAATATATTTGCAAATCATGTATCTGATAAGGGACATGTATCTAGAATATAAAGAATACTTATAAATCAATAACAAAAAGACAAATAATTGAGCTAAAATGGGCAAAATATTAGAATAGACATATCTCCAAAGAAGATAAACAAGTGGTCCATGAGCACATGCAAGGATGCTCAACATCATTTAGTCATTATGAAAATGTATATCGAAGCCACAATGATACCACATCACACCTAAGAGGATGGCTATAATAAAAAAGATGGACAAGAACAAGTGTTGATTAGTATGTGGACAAATTGGAACCCTCATACGTGTAAATGTAAAATGTTATAAAATGTAAAACGGTTCAGCCCCTATGGAATAGAGTTTTGCAATTCCTCAAAAGGTTACACATAGATTTACCATATGTCCCAGCAATTCTACTTCTAGGTATACACCAAAGAGAAATGAAAACATATTTCTACACAAAAACGTATACACAAATGTTAATAGCCACATTATTCATAAAACCCAAAAGGTGGAAATAACTCAAATATCCATTAACTGTAGAATGAATAAACAAAAGTAGCATATCCATATAGTGAAAAATTATTTGGCAATAAAAAGAAATGAAAGACTAATACATCCTACAACATGGATGAATCTTGAAAAAAATATGCTAAGTGAAAGAAGCCAGACATAAAAGACCAAATATTGTGTTATTTCATTTCTATGAAATGTCTAGAATAAGCATAGAGAGAAAGACAGAAAATAGATTAGAGATTGCTTAGGGCTAGGGGAATCAGGGAGCTTTGGAAATAATAGCTAAAAGGTACAGGGTTTCTTTGGGGAGTAACAAAATGTTCTAAAATTGATTGCAGTGACGGTTATATACAAATGTGTGAATATGCTAAAAACATTTAACTTAAATGGGTAAATTGTATTGTATGTGTATTATATCCTAATTAAGCCATTACCAAAAAACTCAAGGAAAAATCTGGTATTTATAAGAAAAAAGTTCATTTGAACGATGAATGTACTTTTTTCCACTTATCTTTTCAAAAGGATTTAATTATTTTAAAAACAGATATGAAAGAGAAAAACACCAAAAACATAAGAAGTAAGCTACACTTTTGGAAATGTATGCCAGGGAAAATAGACTGCAATGACATCGCGGCACCAATATGTTATATTTGGGGACTATCATTTTACACATTAAATTCTTTTTTTAATTATACTTTAAGTTCTAGGGTACATGCGCACCATATGCAGGCTTGTTACATAGGTATACATGTGCCATGTTGGTTTGCTGCACCCATTAACTTGTCATTTACATTAGATATTTCTCCTAATGCTATCCCTCCCCCTGCCTCCCATCCCATGACAGGCCCTGGGGTGTGATGTTCCCTGCCCTGTGTCCAAGTGCTCTAATTGTTCAATTACCAACTATGAGTGAGAACATGCGGTGTTTGGTTTTCTGTCCTTGTGATAGTTTGCTCAGGTTTCCAGCTGCATCCTTGTGCCTGCACAGGACATGAACTCATCCTTTTTTATGGTTACATAGTATTCCATGGTGTATATGTGCTGTATTTTCTTAATCCAGTCTATCATTGATGGACATTTGGGTTGGTTCCAAGTTTTTGCTATTGTTAATAGTGCTGCAATAAACATATGTGTGCATGTGTCTTTATAGTAGCATGATTTATAATCCTTTGGGTATATACCCAATAATGGCAGCACTGGGTCAAATGGTATTTCTGGTTCTAGATCCTTGAGGAATTGCCACACTGTCTTCCACAATGGTTGAACTAGTTTATACTCCCACCAACAGTGTAAAAGCGTTCCTATTTCTCCACATCTTCTCCAGCATCTGTTGTTTCCTGACTTTTTAATGATTGCCATTCTAACTGGTATGAGATGGTATCTCATTGTTGTTTTGATTTGCATTTCCCTGATAACCAGTGATGATGAGCATTTTTTCATGTGTCTGTTGGCAGCATAAATGTCTTCTTTTGGGAAGTGTCTGTCATATCCTTTGCACACTTTTTGATGGGGTTGTGTTTTCATTGTAAATTAGTCTAAGTTCTTTGTAGATTCTGGATATTAGCCCTCTGTCAGATGGGTAGATTGCAAAACTTTCCTAACATTCTGTAGGTTGCCTGTTCACTCTGATGGTAGTTTCTTTTGCTGTGCAGAAGCTCTTTAGTTTAATTAGATCCCATTTGTCAATTTTGGCTTTTGTTGCCATTGCTTTTGGTGTTTTACACATAAAGTCCTTGCCCATGCCTATGTCCTGAATAGTATTACCTAGGTTTTCTTCTAGGGTTGTTATGGTTTTAGGTCTAACATTTAAGTCTTTAATCCATCTTGAATTAATTTTTGTATAAGGTGTAAGGAAGGGATCCAGTTTCAGCTTTCTACTTATGGCTAGCCAGTTTTCCCAGCACCATGTATTAAATAGGGAATCCTTTCCCCATTTCTTGTTTTTCTCAGGTTTGTCAAAGATCAGATGGTTGTAGATGTGTGATGTTATTTCTGAGGACTCTGTTCTGTTCCATTGGTCTATATCTCTGTTTTGGTATCAGTACCATGCTGTTTTGGTTACTGTAGCTTTGCAGTATAGTTTGAAGTCAGGTAGTGTGATGCCTCCAGCTTTGTTCTTTTTGCTTAGGATTGTCTTGGCAAAGCGAGTTCTTTTTTGGTTCCATACGAACTTTAAAGCAGTTTTTTCCAGTTCTGTGAAGAAAGTCATTGGTAGCTTAATGGGGATGGCATTGAATCTATAAATTACCTTGGGCAGTATGACCATTTTCAAGACATTGATTCTTCCTATCCATGAGCTTGGAATGTTCTTCCATTTGTTTGTGTCCTCTTATTTCATTGAGCAGTGGTTTGTAGCTCTCCTTGAAGAGGTCCTTCACATCTCTTGTAAGTTGGATTCCTGAGTATTTTATTCTCTTTGTAGCAGTCGTGAATGGGAGTTCACTCATGATTTGGTTCTCTGTTTGTCTGTTATTGGTGTATAGGAATGCTTGTGATTTTTGCACATTGATTTTGTATCCTAAGACTTTGCTGAAGTTGCTTATCAGCTTAAGGAGATTTTGGGCTGAGGCGATGGGGTTTTCTAAATATATAATCATGTTATCTGCAAACAGGGACAATTTGACTTCCTTTTTTACTAATTGAATACCCTTTATTTCTTTCTCTTGCCTGATTACCCTGGCCAGAACTTCCAACACTATGTTGAATAGGAGTGGTGAGAGAGGGCATCCCTGTCTTCTGCCAGTTTTCAAAGGAAATGCTTCTAGTTTTTGCACATTCAGTATGATATTGGCTGTGGGTTTATCATAAATAGCTCTCATTATTTTGAGATACGTTCCATCAATACCTAGTTTATTGAGAGTTTTTAGCATGAAGGGGTGATGAATTCTATCAAAGACCTTTTCTGCATCTGTTGAGATAATCATGTGGTTTTTGTCATTGGTCCTGTTTATGTGATGGATCATGTTTATTGATTTACATATGTTGAAACAGCCTTGCATCCCAGGGATGAAGCTGACTTGAATGTGGTGGATAAGCTCTTTGATGTGCTGCTGGACTCGGTTTGCCAGTATTTTATTGAGGATTTTTGGATCGATGTTCATCAGGGATATTAGTCTAAAATTCTCTTTTTTTGTTGTGTCTCTGCCAGGCTTTGGTATCAGGATGATGCTGGCCTCATAAAATGAGTTAGGGAGGAGTCTCTCTTTTTCTATTGATTGGAATAGTTTCAGAAGGAATGGTAACAGTTCCATTTTGTACCTCTGGTAGAATTCAGCTGTCAATCTGCCTAGTCCTGGACTTTTTTTGGTTGGTAGGCTATTAATTATTGCCTCAATTGCAGAGCCTGTTATTGGTCTATTCAGAGATTCAACTTCTTCCTGGTTTAGTCTTGGGAGGGTGTATGTGTCCAGGAATTTATTCATTTCTTCTAGATTTTCTAGTTTATCTGCATAGAGGTGTTTATAGTATCATCTGATGGTAGCTTGTGTTTCTGTGGGATCAGTGGTGATATCCCCTTTACCATTTTTATTGCATCTATTTGATTCTTCTCTCTTTTCTTCTTTATTAGTCTTGCTAGCGGTCTCTCAATTTTGTTGATCTTTTCAAAAACCATCTCCTGGATTCACTGATTTTTTGAAGGGTTTTTTTTGTGTCTCTATCTCCTTCAGTTCTGCTCTGATCTTAGTTATTTCTTGTCTTCTGCTATCTTTTGAATGTGTTTGCTCTTGCTTCTCTAGTTCTTTCAATTGTGATGTTAGGCTGTCAATTTTAGATCTTTCCTGCTTTCTCTTGTGGGCACTTAGTGCTATAAATTTCCCTCTACACACTGCTTTAAATGTGTCCCAGAGATTCTGGTACTTTGTGTCTTTGTTCTCATTGGTTTCAAAAAACATCTTTATTTCTGCCTTCATTTCGTTATTTACCCTGTAGTCATCCAGGAGCAGGTTGTTCAGTTTCCATGTAGTTGTGCAGTTTTGAGTGAGTTTTTAAATCCTGAGTTCTAATTTGATGGCACTGTGGTCTGAGAGACAGTTTGTTGTGATTTCTGTTCTTTTACATTTGCTGAAGAGTGCTTTACTTCCAACTCTGTAGTCAATTTTGGAATAAATGTGATGTGGTGCTGAAAAGACCAGTGTGTTGGTTTGGGGTGGAGAGTTTTGTAGATGTCTATTAGGTCTGCTTGGTGCAGAACTAAGTTCAAGTCCTGGATATCCTTGTTAACCTTCTGTCTCGTTGATCTGTCCAATATTGACAGTGGGGTGCTAAAGTCTCCCATTATTATTGTGTGAGAGTCTAAGTCTCTTTGTAGGTCTCTGAGGACTTGCTTCATGCATCTGGGTGCTCCTGTATTGGATGCATATATATTTAGGACAGTTAGCTCTTCTTGTTGAATTGATTCCTTTACCATTATGTAATGGCCTTCTTTGTCTCTTTTGATCTTTTTTGGTTTAAAGTCTGTTTTATCAGAGACTAGGATTGCAATCCATGCTTTTTTTTTTTTTTTTTTTGCTTTCCATTTGCTTGGTAGATCTTCCTCCATCCCTTTATTTTGAACCTATGTGTGTCTCTGCATGTGAGATGAGTCTCCTGAATACAGCACACTGATGGGTCTAGACTCTTTATCCAATTTGCCAGTCTGTGTCTTTTAATTGGGACATTAACCCATTTACATTTAAGGTTAATATTGTTATGTTTTAATTTGATCCTTTCATTTTGACGTTAGCTGGTTGTTTTGCCTGTTAGTTGATGCAGTTTCTTCCTAGCATTGATGGCCTTTACAATTTGGCATGTTTTTGCAGTGGCTGGGACTGGTTATTCCTTTCCATGTTCAGTGCTTCCTTCAAGAGCTCTTGTAAGGCAAGCCTGGTGGTGACAAAATCTCTCAGCATTTGCTTGTCTGTAAATGATTTTATTTCTCCTTCACTTATGAAGTTTAATTTGGCTGGATATGAAATTCTGGGTTGAAAATTCTTTTCTTTAAGAGTATTGAATATTGGCCCCCACTCTCCTCTGGCTTGTGGAGTTTCTGTCGAGAGATCTGCTATTAGTCTCATGGGCTTCCCTTTGTGGGTAACCCGATCATTCTCTCTGGCTGCCCTTAACATTTTTTCCTTCATATCAGCCTTGGTGAATCTGACAATTATGTGTCTTGTACTTGCTCTTCTCGAGCATTATCTTTGTGTTGTTCTCTGTATTTCCTGAATTTGAATGTTGGCCTGCCTTGCTAGGTTGGGGAAGTTCTCCTGGATAATATCCTGAAGAGTGTTTTCCAACTTGGTTCTTTCTCCCCGTCACTTTCAGGTACACCAGTCAAACGTAGATTTGGTCTTTTCACATAGTCCCATATTTCTTGGAGGCTTTGTTTGTTTCTTTTTACTCTTTTTTTGTCTAAACTTCTCTTCTCACTTTGTTTCATTAATTTCATCTTCAATCACTGATACCCTTTCTTCCACTTGATCGAATCGGCTATTGAAGCTTGTTCATGTGTCACATAGTTCTTGTGCTATGGTTTTCAGCTCATCAGGTCACTGTTTATTCTAGTTAGCCACTTGTCTAATCTTTTTTCAAGGTTTTTAACTTCCTTGTTATGGGTTTGAACTTCCTCCTTTAGCTCGGAGAAGTTTGTTATTACCAGCCTTCTGAAGCCTACTTCTCTCAGCTCATCCAAGTCATTCTCCATCCAGCTTTGTTCCATTGCTGGCAAGGAGCTGCAATCCTTTGGAGGAGAAGAGGCTCTCTGGTTTTTAGAATTTTCAGCTTTTCTGCTCTGGTTTCTCCCCATCTTTGTGGCTTTATCTAACTTTGGTCTTTAATGTTGGTGGCCTATAGATGGGGTTTTGGTATCGATATTCTTTTTGTTGATATTGATGCTATTCCTTTCTGTTTGTTAGTTTTCCTTCTACGAGTCAGGTCCCTCAGTTGTAGGTCTGTTGGAGTTTGCTGGATGTCCAGTCTAGACCCTGTTTGCCTGGGTATCACCAGCTGAGGCTGCAGAACAGCAAATATTGCAACCTGATCCTTCCTCTGGAAGCTTCATCCCAGAGGGGCACCTGCCTGTATGAGGTGTCAATAGGCCCCTACTGGGAGGTGTCTCCCAGTTAGGCTACACAGAGGTCAGGGACCCACTTGAGGAGGCAGTCTGTCCGTTCTCTGAGCTCAAACACCATGCTGGGAGAACCACTGCTCCCTTCAGAGCTGTCAGACAGAGACGTTTAAGTCTGCAGAAGTTTCTGCTGCCTTTTGTTCAGAGGCAGCTGGCCTTGCTGAGTGCAGTGGGCTCCGCCCAGTTCAAGCTTTCCTGGCTGCTTTGTTTACCTACTCAAGCCTCAGCAATGGTGGACACCCCTCCCCCTGCCAGGCTGCTGCCTCGCAGATCAATCTCAGACTGCTGTGTTAGCAGTAAGCAAGGCTCCGTGGGCTTGGGATCCACTGAGCTAGGTGCAGGATATAATCTCCTGCTGTACTGTTTGCTAAGACCATTGGAAAAGCACAGTATTTGGGCGGAGTGTCCCTCCAGGTGCCATCTGTCATGGCTTCCCTTGGCTAGGAAAGGGAAATCCCCCAACTTCTTGAGCTTCCTGGATGAGGCGACACCTCACCCTCCGTGGGCTGCACGCACTGTCTCACCAGTCCCAATGAGATGAATCAGGTACCTTGGTTGGAAATGCAGAAATCACCTGTATTCTGTGTCGATCATACTGGAAGCTGCAGACTGGAGCTGTTCCCATTTGGCCATCTTGGAACGGAAAAAAATTATGTTTTTGAACAAATAAGCATTTCCTATAGAGGTCATATAGCACACTCTTTATGAGTTCTAACTCCAGAAACAAATTGACTGGATTCAAATCCCAGCTGTACCACTTGGTAGTTATGTGACCTTGGGCAAGCTACTTAAACTCTTTGTCTGTTTCTTTTATTGGAAAAAATGGCAGCACCTATTTCACAGGGTTATTGTAATGAATAAGTTGTTCATATATGCAAAGCACTTACCTAAGTGTATGATAAGTGCTCAATAAATGTCACTCATTGTTATAAAGAAAAAATGACATTACAATTTCAAAGGTTTCATGTCAAAGTTAGCATTCATGCAGTCACAGACAATGTTTGTTACACAGGGTAGCTAGCCAGACATGAGCAGGGCAGGAGAGGGACACCTTCCCCACCAGGAATGTCAGGCAACCATCAGGTGATGGTCAGGCAGTTATGAAACTGTCTCTCTAAAATAATAATTGGTCACAGTCAGTGCCAAGGAAAGGCCATCTCCTAATAAACAGAAACATCTAAAACTGGTGATCAGCAGCTCCTGATAAGATCTCAGGAGTTGGGTAAGTGGGCTCATACATGCACGTTAAGAGGAAAAGTAGTGGAGTTTAACTGGTATTATGACCTTCTAGGACATTTGACTGGTAAGGGAAGAATGCCTCAAGTAAGGATGCATACAATTTCAGTAAACACACTGCGCATGCTCCCCTCCCAACTGCTAGCAGGCCACTGCACATGTGAACAGCCCACTTCAAGGGAAGAATCCAGGGAGAAGAAACACAAGATCCCAGAAGCATCCCAACATATAAAACCCCAAGACCAAAGGTCAAACCACACACTTGATCTCTCAAGTTGCCCACCTGGCCCTCTTCCAAGTGTACTTTCCTTCCTTTCGTTCCTGCTCTAAAGCTAAAAAATACACTTTCACTCCTGCTCTAAAACTCGCCTCGGTCTCTCCTTCTGCCTTATGCCCCTCAGTTGAATTCTTTCTTCTGAGGAGGCAAGAACTGAGGTTGCTGCAGACCATACGAATACGCCACAGGTAACATGCTGAGTTTATTAGCATTAGAGTTCTGCAAAGATTTTAATTCTGCATCACCTTCCCCAAACAATCACAAAGGACCCCAGAGCCAGAACACCACTCCCATCTGTTCCCCCTTTAGGCCATCTGTGGATACGGTAATGGGTCATGTTTCCTGATCCATATCTCACATCATGTGTACAAGAAAAACTCTTACATTAGATATCGTATTTAAATCTAAACATTGAACTTCTGTTTGAAAAACATGGAGGAGCTCCCCTTATTGGTCATATGGGTAACTACAAATCCTGAAAAACCTTCTGGTACAAAATACAAAAACATGGTGGGAAAAATAAAATTAAATCCTTTTTGGCCAGGCACGATGGCTCACACCTGTAATCCCAGCACTTTGGGAGGCCAAGACATGCAGATCACTTGAGGTCAGGAGTTCGAGGGCAGCTGGGCCAACACAGTGAAACTCCATGTCTACTAAAAATATAAAAATCAGCCAAGTGTGGTGGCAGGCGCCTGTAGTCCCAGCTGCTGCGTAGGCTGAGGTGGAAGAATCGCTCGCGCCGGGGAGGTCGAGGCTGCAGTGAGCTGTGATTGCGCCACTGCACTCCAGCCTGGGTGACAGAGCAAGACCTTGTCTCAAAAAAAAAAAAAAAAAAAAAAAAAAAATCTTTTTTAATGCATGGCTGAGCTGGCAGGAAAGACAAGCAAATCCTCAAAGGCCAAAATCATTACTTAGGCAAATATCTTGTGGGAGAAGCCAACAAATAATAGCAGTTGCCCCTGGGATATCTAACAATTTCCACCTTTGCGCTAATGGTCATGCATTGATGAGGATTCAAATTTTACACTGTTGGGAATCAGATCAGAGAAAATATAGTATGATATCTGTGTAACCTATGGATAGGATAGAATTTTTAAAGCAAGATGGAAGAAGGACAAAGCATAAAATAAAAAACTGATTAATTATGCAACATTAAAATTTTTCATTTCTTTCCTCAAAATACCTGATAAAGAAAGTGATGAGACAGTACAAAACCTGATTGAAGATAATTTTAACACATGTAACAACGAAGAATTAGTAATTAATATCAAGGATATATAAAAGATTATAAGTCAATAATAAGAAAAAGAGAAACAATCCCATAAATACATGAAAAAAAAACATAAGCAGGCATTTTACAGAAGAGAAAAATAGAATGGCCAATGAATGCTTGAAAAGATACTCCACTGCATTTGTAAGGTGTGAAATGGAAATTTCAAGGAGAGTAGGATAACCTCTTATACTCATCACTTCAGCAACATTTTTTTTAAAATCTAACATTAGCAAGCACTTATATGTGCAACAACATCATTACAGATGTGTTTTGGTTTTGGATTTTGCTCTTATCACAGGTTTACTTTTCATTTTTCACAAAACATCCATTTTGAAGGACCACCTTAAAATTATTTTAGTCATAACTGAAAGAAAACATACCAAGTAGGGTTTTACCCCTCTTGAGTTGAAGGGTAAATATGAATGACTTGACACAAACAATCTAAAATGGAGAAACAAAATCGGTTAGATGTGGCGACAAAGATCAAAGGAACTGTGAGCTCGCATTAAAGACATGTACAATGTTAACCCGAGCTTTTAGTGTTTGCCCGAGTGCCCACTATGCATTCAATGTTATTTTACCACGTGCTTACACAGCACATAATAATGAATAGTGTCCGCATCTGGGAAAAAACATGCACAGATCTGGCTGTTCTCAGATGCTCAGACTTTTAAGTGTGTTTTAAAGGAAGGAACCACAGGATTATTTTACCCTCAATAGCACAAAGTGGAATTCTAAGGAAGATGTGAAATGTAAGGAAGGAATGAGAGGATGGAAGGAAAGAATAGGAATACAAAACAGGAATCCACAATTCCACACAACTTTAACTTTTTTTTCCATGTGTTTTTCAGCCACTCTAATCATTCATGTATTTGTTCTTTCAACAAACCTTTGTTAGGCTCCTATCTTATACCAAGCCCTGTGCAGCACTGGGGATAGATACAGAAACCAGTTAGACACTGGCCTGGATCTCCTGGGGCTTTTCATCTAGAAGCAGGAAGCAGTGAAAGCCCAGAGTGATAAATGTTACAATAGTATTGAGCCCAGGATGCCAAGAACACACAGTGAAAGGACATCCAGCACCAAACTGATAAAACAGATCATGTATTAAAAAAAATGAAAAAAAAAATGGTTTTATACTTAACCTACACCAAGTACCTCCTGGGATGCTTTCAGCACATAATATTGAGTCAGGACCTGAAAGTCCTTCCACCTCAGGACTTTCAGGTCCTGACTCAATATTATATTAAGGTTACAATATAACCTTAAGTATATTAATAATTAAGACCTGTTTCCAAGGACGAGAGCAGTACGATAGTGAGCTCCCTCATCTTTTCAAACATGCCTTTTCACAGACCAGTCAAGTTTGTATGTGCTGCAAATAAAGGGAAGCTACTCATTTCTGTAGTTTTTCTAAGTATCAATATTTACATGCATATGTGTATTCATATAATGCACAGACATGAAAATATTAAGAGTTTAAAATGGAGGGTTTTAAAACTTTAATCTCCATCTTTATTTATATATTTTTTATTATTTTATTATTTATTTTTAGAGACAGGGTCTCACTCTGTCACCCAAGCTGGAGTGCAGTGGTGCAACCATAGCTTCATGCAACCTCAAACTCCTGGGCTCAAGCGATCCTCCCGCCTAAGCCTCCTGAGTAGCTAGGACTACAGGTAAGTGCCACCATGTCTGGCTAATTGTGTGGGTTTTTTTTTTTTAAATTTTTTGTAGAGTGTCATGAAAATAACTGCCTTTGAGAATTAGATTCCTTGGATAATATGCAAAGCACAGTTAAAAAGAAATCTCTTCATCCTACATTTTGAATATTCTAGAGTATTCCTTAACAGCAGAAACGTGGGGAAAAGGCATCTGAAAGGGCATTACTTTATTCACCCAAATCATCACCATTCAGTTCCTGCAGTGTAAATGAGTAGGGGCATGTTTGAACATGAGCTTAAAGAAACACTAGTCCCTGACCACTATAGCCACAGCCACCACTAAATATTTCTAAACATACTATCTTAGCAATAGGTAAATATTTACATTAACCCCTATTTAACTTTTATTATGACATCAGACCTTTTGAGAGCAGCTATTTAAAGCACAAGCTATAAAAAGAGACAAGATGACCCACTCATATCAGAACTCACAATATCCGTGTAGACATGACTAAATGCCAGATCTCCTACTCTGTGGCTATTCACCTCTTCTTGGGTTCATAAAATCTAATTTTGAAATGTACCGCATCTGCAATGGTAAATCCAATTACAATGACTTACTTTAGTTTGTATGCATGCAGAAGAACACACAATATCTGTTCATGGTCCTTTGAATATGTTAATGAAGAAAGCAAACCTGACTCTCTTTTGTAAACTGACAAGTGCAAAATTACAAATAAAAACAGGGCCACTGCTTTTTGCTCTATAACTAATCCCATGATCTAGCCTGCAATTGCAAACTCAAAGATGTCCCCAAATATGCATATTCCTTCTAATTGCCATCAAAGAGTCTCAGAATACATATACCTAATCACACAATTTCAGTTAAAATAGAGAAAATATTATTTAAAATAACTCTCAACGGTTATTCTTCTCATCACAGTGTATATGCAACAGTTAATGCTTCCACTTAACGATGGTACAAGAGTACAAATGAAGACTTGATGACCAGAGAACTCTTAGTATCCTTGAATGTAAAGAATACTGCTGGCTGATAGCAGCAGCTGATGCTGACCTAGCCAAGGTATTTATGAAAGGGCAGCTCAACCTCTACCACACCCTTCAGCCACAAAGTTATGCAAAATTCATATTCCAGTAGCATCTACAGGGTCTACTATAAGCCCATTACGACAAAACTGGGCAAATGCTTCATGCTGAAAAGATGCAGTAGCCTCTTTGTGCTCTATGAAAGGGACATTTTTAAATATCCTCGCATCATGATTTTATATTATATAATTTACTTTTCCTCTTGTATTATTTTATGTGTATCAAAATTTTCATAATGAAATAATTTTAAATACACACATTCCAATACAAGTCTTAGATCAACATATGGAGCATGATCCCAGTTTGGTAAAATATCTAGATATATGTGGATTTTTTATTGTTGCTCTCATAATTAGAAATAAGTTCCCTGAAGGCAGAGATTTATTTACTTGTTCACCATAATATCCCAACAGTTTCTAGCACACTGGAGGTGATCAATAAAAGTTTGAATTGGCCGGGCGCGGTGGCTCACGCCTGTAATCCCAGCACTTTGGGAGGCCGAGGCGGGCAGATCACGAGGTCAGGAGATCGAGACCATCCTGGCTAACACGGTGAAACCCCGTCTCTGCTAAAAATACAAAAAATTAGCCGGGCGTGGTGGTGGGCGCCTGTAGTCCCAGCTACTCGGGAGGCTGAGGCAGGAGAATGGCATGAACCCGGGAGGCGGAGCTTGCAGTGAGCCGAGATCCCGTCACTGCACTCCAGCCTGGGCAACGAGCAAGACTCCATCTCAAAAAATAAATAAATAAATAAATAAATAAATATTTGAATTGAATTGATATATCTATATTCATAGAAAACCTCCTATGTCCTCACACACAAACTATTAGCAGTGTTTACCTCCAGGGAGCAGGACTGGGCTAGGCATATGGATGACTTTCATTTATTAGTTTATGGGCATTTGTTTTGTTTAGATATTTGACAAAGATCACATATAAATAATTTAATTATAAGAATAGAAGATGAGGAAATAAAAGACACTTCCCTATCAAAAACAGAAAACAAAAACAGGAAAAAGAAGACTCAAAGGCACTGGGAAATGACAGGAGTAAGAAGGGAGAAAAAAGGGGAAGAACCGAGAAAGGAAAGGGATGAAAGAGAGAGGGCAGGAAAAATGCATGAGAGAAAATGAGAAACAGCTGGCGGGAAGTGACAGTGAGAAGACCTCCACCCACGGGCTTCGTGTCCCAGGTCGCTGCCCCTTGACTGTATCTCTTGTAGGTGTTTAATTAAGAGCGTGTCTGTGGAAACCTTTTCCTTCAGCCTTCCTTCAGATTAAAAACAGCTCAGTAGAGATGGCAGGTTTTCCCTGTACAGCAGCAGGAGCTGACGTTGCCTTGGGAAAATGCCTAATACTCGCAGCTGAATGAATTTATTATTCAGAAATCCAAAACCTGTAGGTAAATTTTGAGAGGAATTGAATCAGTCTGTAAAGACGAACCACATACATGGTGATTTACAATATGTAAAAATAGAAATAAGTAAATATTTTTCCTGCTTAAAGCATCAGCAAATCCGCAGTAGATCTGGTCCAAGTCCAGCTATCGAGCCACTGCAATCTATTTTCCTAAAAAATATCTCCTGCCACAGGGAGGATAACTACACACTTGATTGACAAATCGTCTTGTCCAGCATGAAAAAGCCTCTGCCGATTCCTGGTGAGTGTGGTATCCAAACACACGCCTCTCATTTCTTTTGTTTTCCCACCCCAATCCTACACAGACTTGCCTGCCAAATGCTGAATCACAAACACAAAGGCAATTGAGTTAGTGATGATGTTGTCGTTTTCATTTGTATTACTGTTTTCCCTTCAGAGAGATCAGGTTGATACCTTCTCGCCTCTTAAGACTTCAGCACAGTGTCTAGAACAATTCTCATACTAGAAATGAATATGTTGCAAACTTTCTCTCTTTTTTTTTTTTTTTTTTTTGAGATGGGGTCTCACTCTGTCACCCACGCTGGAGTGCAGTGGCGCGATCACAGCTCACTGCAGTCTTGACATCCTGGGCTCAAGTGATCCTCCCACCTCAGCTTCCTGAGTACCTGGGACTACAGGAGTGTGCCACCATGCTCAGCTAATTTTTTAAAATATATTTTGTAGATATGAGGTCTCACTATGTTGCCCAGGCTGGTCTCAAAATCTTGGGCTCAAGCAATCCTCCCACCTAGGCCTCCAAAAGTGCTGGGATTACAGGCGAGAGCCACCGCGCCCAGCCACAAACGTTGTAAATTCATGACAAACTAAAGATGAATAACTATCCAATGTGAGCATTGAAGGGAAGAATGCCAATATCTGTTCTAGTAAATAATTTCAAATATTTTAAATGTGAATGGTCCATAGTTTGGGAAACCTCAATTTGTGCCACTATAAAAATGAGGTTAAGGTACTTCCTAAATTGATCTACAGATTCAGTGCCATCCCTAGCAACATCCCAGATGGCTTTTTGCACAGAAATTTTCAAGCTAGTCTTAAAATTCATATGGATATGCAAGGGGCCTGGAATAGCCAAAGCAATCTTGAAACAGAAAAACAAATTTGGCAAGTTTATATTTCCTGATTTCAAAATTAGTACAAAGCTACAGTAATAAAGATAGGTATTATGATAGACTTACAGGTACATCAGTGGGAAATAACTGAAAGTCCAGAAATAGATCTTTATACTGAAGGTCAATTTATTTTCAGCCAGGGCACCAAGACATTTCGATGGGGAAAGAATATTCTTTTTAATAAATGATGTTGGGAAACCTGGATGTGCACATGCAAAAGAATGAAACTGAATCTTTGCTGCACACTATACACAAAAATCAACTCAAAATGGATCAAAGATCTAAGTATTAGAAGTAAAACTATAAAACTCTTAGACAAACACATAGTTGTAATTTATTATGACCTTGGATTAGGCAATGTTTTCTTATATTTGACATCCAAAGTATAAGCAATAAAAGAAAAAAATAGATACATTCGACCTTCTCAAAGTTAAAAATATTTGCGCTTCCAGGAAACCCTGAAGTAAGTAAAAAGACAACCCACAGAGTGGGAGAAAATATTTGCAAATTAAATATCTGATAAAGATCTCCAATCCAGAGTATATATAGAACTCTTACAATTCAACAGTAAAAGAGGAAAAGCCCAATCTTAAATCAGGCAAAGAATCCCTGTCGACATTTATCCAAAGAAGATATAGAAACGGCCAATAAGCACATGAAAAGGTGCTCAACATCACTAGTCATTCAGGAAATGCAAATCAAAACTACAATAAGAAACTATTTCACACCCACTAGGATGGCTGGGGAATAAAGAGAGATTAACAAGTACTAGCAAGAATGTAGAGAAGTTATAATCCTCATATGTTGATGGTGGGAGTGTAAAAGGGTGCAGCTGCTTTGAAAAACAGTCTGGCATTTCCTCAATGATGAAACATACAGTTACTCTAGGACCTAGCAATTTCCACACCTAGATACATACCACAGGGAAATGAAAGCATATGTCCACATAAAAAGGTATATAAGAACGTTCATAACAACATTATTCACAATAATCAAAAGGTGGAAACCACACAAATGCCTATCATTTTTACTGGATAATTAAAATGTGGCATATCTACTCACTGCAATAAAATTTAGCCATTTTAAGAATGATATAATGACACATGCTGCAACATGAATGGACATTGAAAACATTATGCTCAGCGAAAGACGCCAGTCACAAGAGATCACATATTGTATGATTCTATGTATATGAAATGTCCAGAATAGGCACATCTATAGAAATAGAAAGTAGACTAGTGACTGCCAGGGGCTGAGGAGAAAGCTGGTTGGGAGAAAATGGAGAGTGACTGCTAATGAGTATGGAGTTTCTTTTTGGGGTGATGGGAATATTTTAAACCTAGATCGTGATAAAGGTTGCACAACTCTGTGATTATACTAAAAACCATTGAATTGCATACTTTAAGTGGGTTAATTGTATGTGAATTATAACTCTACAAAAGCTATTTTTAAAAATATGCTCTCATGTATGACGAACACATAGCCAAGATCATACTGAATGAGGAAAAGTTGACAACATTACCCTTAAGAACTAGAACAGGACAAGGATGTCCACTCTTACTACTCCTATTCAACATAGTACTAGAAACCTAGCCAAAACAATAAAACAAGACAAAGAAATAGAAGGCATTTAAATTGGAAAAGAGGAAGTCAAATTATCTCTGTTTGCTGATGACATGATCATACACTTAGAAAACCCCAAAGACTCCTCCAAAATAGACTCCTCCCTAACTCATTTTATGAGGCTAGCATCATCCGTATACCAAAATGTGACAGAGACACAATTTTAAAACTTCAGGCCTTATATTCTTGATAAACATAGATGCAAAAATACTCAACAAAATGCTAGCAAACAGAATCCAGCAGTATATGAAAAAGCTAATCCACCATGATGAAGTAGGCTTTATCCCTGGGATGCAAGGTTGGTTCAAGATATGCAAATCAATAAATGTGATCATCACATAAGTGGAACTGAAAACAAAAACCACATGATTATCTCAATAGATGCAGAAAAGGCTTTTGATAAAATTCAACACCGCTTCATGTTAAAAAAAACAAAAAACAAAAAACTCTCGATAAGCTAGGAATTGACGGAACGTACCTCAAAATAGTAAGAGCCATCTATGACAAACCCACAGGCAACATCATACTAAATGGACAAAAGTTGGAAGTACTCCTCTTGAAAACTGGCACAAGACAAAGATGTCCTTTCACCACTCTTATTCAAGATAGTATTGGAAGTCAGAGCACTCAGGCAAGAGAAAAAAAATAAAGGACATCCAAATAGGAAGAGAGGAAGTCAAATTATCCCTGTTTGCAGACGACATGATTCTATATTAAAAATACAAAAATTAGCTGGGTGTGGTGGTGCACACCTATAATCCCAGCTACTTGGGAGGCTGAGGTGAGAGAATCATTTGAGCCTGGGAGGCAGAGGTTGCAGTGAGCTGAGATTGCGCCACTGCACTCCAGCTTGGGTGATAGAGTGAGACTCTGTCTCAAAAAAAAAAAAAACGGTTAACAAGTCTCAACCAACCAAACTTCTGATACTCATAATTTTTCCCCATAAACCCACTCCTCCTGCAGGCATCTCCATCTCCACTGATGAAAATTTCTGCCATCCACTTGCTAAGGCCAAAAATGTTAGCATCATCCTTAACTCCTCTTTCTCTCATACTCCATATCCAAACCATCAGCAAATCCTTCTGACTCTATCTTCAAAATGTATGCAGAATCTATTTGATCACTGCTTACCACCTCCACAATTACCTCTCTGGTTCAAGTTGCCATCATTAATCCTAATAGCCTGTTAATTGGTTTCACTGCTTCCATCTTTGTCCGACCTTAATCCTATTCTCTACACAGCATCCAGAGGGATCCTGTTAACACGGAAGTGACCCCTTTGCTCAAAACCTTCCAACGGCTCATCATCTGACTCAGGGTAAAAGCCTAAATTCTTACCAAGCCCTATGTGATCCAGACTTTATTACATCTATGGCTTCATCTCATGTGGGCACACATGCGTGTGTACACACGCGCGCACACACACACACACACACATATGCAAACACTCACTCTGCTTCGGCCATACCAGTCTCTTTCTTGTTCCTTGAACTTGTCAGCACACTCTTGTCTCAAGGCCTTTCCACTGACTGCCCCCTCTTCTTGAAACACTCTGCCCCAGTTATCGCTGGTAGTTCACTTCCTACCTCCTTCAGGATTTAGCTCAATGGCATCTTCCCAGTGCTGAAAGTAACAAGAAGTCACTCAGATTCTTAGATCCGCCATAAACATACAATGAGGGGAAGTTTGGGTGAAAAAATAAATGGACCTGCTGTGACACTGGCCTCTGGCCAGGAGCTAACTGTCTCTGGAACAAGATCTTGAAGCAATAGAAAGAGGCACTGGCCTTGTCAGCCATCAGATAGAAGGCATCTCTCCTCACGGGACTGGCCTCTGCTTCTGCCCTAGAGCAGGTAAGGTGCAAGTTGTTTACTGAGCCTTCAGAGGGTGCTTGCTTAAGAAGATGCTGAGCAGAGACAGGGACACTTGCTTTCAAACCTGGAGGCAAATTTTAAGAATGAAGCGCCTTCTGGTGCCAAGCACAGGCATGTCGGAGAAATGCGGTGGATAAAATCCATGTGGATTTGCTGATCGATTCTGAACACACTTGTTTGTTTTACAAGGAAGTAAAATATTACCATTTCACATGTTTATAATACCTCAATGAGCAGGAGAACATAGATTTTACTGATAACTTATTTAACTGCATCGACCCTCCAAAACACGCAAAAGAACCAGAAAGAAAAGAAAAAGATGTTTTGCAATTGGAATAGGTATCACAGAGTCCATGTACTAAAGCTCATATACATTAGTTGAAGTAGACTCCCCACAGGCCTACCCATGGTCTATTACACTTTTCACACAGTTTGAACAAGCGTGATTATCTTGTTCCCTAGTTCATAATACTCAGAAAGGGCAATGGAGGAGGGGGCATGGAGAATTAGGCAATAACAACTGGCTAGTAGAAACAGTTAAATCATAGCAGCAAAAAATATCAGCTAACAGAGAGGAAATCTACGGAAAAGTTAGGAGGGAAGAGTCAGGCATTGAAAATTAAAAAGCAGAACAATCTGTGCCCATTTAGTATAGGGACAAATAGCCCCCCACAGTTTAGGAGCCCCGAGGCAGCACTGAATACAGCATATTGAAAGAACTAATGCTATTATAAGGACAATCTTAACCCATCAAAAAAGGATGCAATTATTTTCAGGTTCAGGGGTCAGGAAAGTAAATAGCATTTTTTGAAAAGCTTCTCATCCAAAATGGATACATATTTTAAGGGGAAATTGTCAGGCACTAAAAGCGTTGAACCTCAATTACCCAGAAAAATCCGTTACGTGGAACACTCACAGTATAGTGTGGCTTAATAGATGACCGATCATGGTTGAAATACATCTTCCTACCATACTGGAATGCACATTGAATACATTCTGTTGTGATTTACATATCTCCCTGAGCTATAAACTCTGATGAGTAAAATTTGCGGTGAACAGGTTTTCACAACTACTTATGCAAGTTATCTGAGGTTACATTAGATCAGTATAGCTTACATTCTTTCCTCCTGTGATGAATACGAGACGTGTCTTTTTTTTCATTTTTTTTTTTTTTCATCATCAGGTAAAGAAATGTGTGAGGGAAAACATAAAGAACAAGTTTGAAAGATAATTTATAATAAATGTGTGCCTACTTCTGTACTAGACTTGCTGAGTTATCAATATAGCCCATGGAGAAGTAGATTTAAGGAAAGAACTTCAGTGCCAGGGGGCGTTTAATGAACCATATCGATGAGAGTAAGAAATAACATTTACTTCTTCCCAGTTGCAGACCCGATGGTCAGCTCTACCTGAATGTTCCACAGAAACCACATACCCAAAACTGAAAATCAAACTACCTCTTCCTCTTCCATTCCTTGTGTTAATGATATCTCTTTCCAGTCACCCTAACCAGAAACCTGAAATTAACCTAGTCTCTTCCCTGTCCCTCAAACACCACAACTAGTCACCAAGTCAAATCAATTCTACCCTCTCAATTCCTCTCAGACCTCTCCCCTTCTCCCCATCCCCAGAAGTGACAGTCCAAGCCTCTATTCACTCAGAGCCAGCTTACTTCAACTGTGTTCTAACTAGTCACTTTATCTCCAGTCTTCTTCCTCTCCACTGCAGAAGCCACACACTGAATCCTCCACACAACTTGAGTGATCTTTGTGAAAGCAAAAGCTTCTAACATTCATAGCTTCTGCTGACCACTGTGCATACTGTGCACTGTACAGCCCTAGTAAGGGCATCATTCCTGGTGTGGTCTGTGTCAGTGGAGGCACTAGGGGTTTTGCAGTGCATAACCTGTACAACCATATGCAGCAGCTTTCTCTATTGCCCTGCTTACAACACTCCAATGGCTTCCGATTGCTCTGGAAATAAAGTAGAACCATTCAACATGCCTTATGAGCCCCCTGCCTACCTCTCCAAATTTCTCTCTCTCCTTTACCCCCCATATTTTACACTCCAGTCATTTAAAAGGTATTTACAATTCCCCAGACCTACTCTGCTCTCCTCTCTCTGCTTGTCTTTGCACATCTTATTTCCTTGCCTGGAATACCATTAACGCCACCTATCCCTACCACATTCAGTCGCCACCCGCTGTCCAGCTGGACATTTGTGTGCTTCTCTCAAGATTCAACTCACGCATCACTCTCTCCATCAAGTCTTCCCCTAACTCCCTAAGCGAAGCCAATCATTTCCTCTTCCGGCTGCCCCAAGGAAGATTCTGCACACACATATGTCACTAGCTTATTACACTGTAGCGTAATTTCCGGGCCTGAGCAATCCATAAATGGTCATTTTTGACGTGATTGTTCAGAAAGTTATTTACCACAGTGAAAAACTTTGTAAACATATTTTAATATACAAATAGCTTCAAAGTATATGAAATCCATTTACATTTAAAATTGTTGTATTACAGTGTGTACTCGAATCACATGGTTACAAATCTCTTCCAGGGCAACTGCTGAAAAGGTACAAAAGTACTGCAGGCCTAGGTAAAAACACAGCACAGCAACTGGTGTCCTTTAGGTGTTATGGCAATTGTAATGCCCCAGGAATGGGGGCCTGTCAACATGTAGGAGCCTTCAAAAGTGTGAACAGATGAAACATCACACAACTCTAGAAAAAAGAGAAATCACTAGCAGGAAAAATGTCAACTTACATTTCATAGCATAACTAATTTGACCTTTGTGATTAAGCATGCATTCCTCCAAAGGAGTTTTTTGTTGTTGTTTTGTTTTGTCTTTTTTTTTCAGCTCCCAGGACGATGCAGAAGGTAAATGAGAACAAAACGCAAAGTACTTTCCACTGTACTGCACAGAATGTTTCAGCAATATTTTTTTGTAGTCTCCAAAAATTATTTAAATTGCTCGTAAGACCTGAACTCGTTTGTGCCCCATTACCACATTCCCCTTAATGATTTATTACATATAGAAAATAATATTGACCAGCTCAAAACAAAACAAGCAAGACCAAAGAGTTCTGCGTGATGAAGATGCATAGACCACAGCCTTGAATTAATTTCCTCTGGTCTAACTGAAGATGTTTGCATGGCCTCCTTTAGATTTGTGGATAGCACTGAATAAGGAGGTATATTGGGAACATGTGTTGTGGCTATCTGATTTGTGGGAAATTGCCACCAAGTCTATTTTTTGAATACCAAAACTTCCACTGCAAGGCCTAGAACCTAGTAAGTCAAAACTACCTTGGGCGCACAGGAAGGCGCACACATCAATTGCAGCACCTTGCAGATTCCTCTGAAAAGCTCTGGCTGAACTTCAGGTCACAGAGTTGCACTTTGTTCTGAGACTGCCCCCGGGCCCCAGTCAGAATGGCCCCATAGGAACGCAGTCCCACAGCCTGCAGCATCCTCCCTGTTGCACCAACCCCAAAGCTGGGCAACTTCAGCTTGCTAAATGTGAGTGTATCACGACTGGCAAGTGACCAAGTCCATGTTACCCCACTCACTCCCCTTAATCAAACCATGGCAGTGGCCGTAAAGACTTTGTGAGTTACTTGACTTTGCTTTTGTTTGTCCTTCCAGACGAACAAGAGCTTCTGCCTTTGTAGGGAAGCAAGAAGCTCATGGACCAAGATGAAAAGATGCGCTTTTCTGGGTGCAAAGCCCAAGTCAGTGGCAGCAGCTGTTTCCCTACAACTACTCCCCCACCTGTCCTGCCACGGCCAGCTGCTGGTTTCAGAACCCAGAACCCGAGTGCCTTTTTGACTTGGTTTCCTCCACATGCGTTATGGGAAAAACAAAAGCAAAAAACATTGCTTTTTCAACTTCAGGGAATATTACAAGGGAAGTGCACTCCTCAAGGAGGCTGGGTTCTGCTGTGTGAAATGCAGTGTTGACACTCTATTCCCACTTCTCCGGGGACGCACCAAAGTGGGTGAGAAGGGGATAGAAGACCAGAACCAGCAATGGCAGAGACATTCTCATACCGCTTCCTGCACTTTCCCACAGTCCTCCTGCAGTGTCCGAGTTGAGAGCAGAGCTGCACGCCCGCAGCGCGGCAGCTGGCCAGAGGAACAGAGAACGGATGACCCAGCGAGTTCGTGACTGGGAGCGCCACTGCAGCACGAAAGCGTGTGTGCGCGCGGTGGGCGGAGGGCGGTGTGTGGACTGGAAGACAAAGTGCGCGCGGGGAGGGGTGTGGACTGGAAAATAAAGAAAAGCCGGGCAGGCTGGGGAGGCAGCAGGTGAGAAGAAGGGCAAGCGAGCCAGAGGCCGCCAGGGAGGAGATGAGAGGAGGGGCCTTACCTGCCACGAAGACTGCTTGCAGGAGGCAGAGGTAGTTCTTCCCGTACTTCTCGGCAATCCTCACGCGCTGCAGGGCCATGGCCATGTCCACCTGCAGAGGGATCGCCTGGGCTATCGGCATGAAAGTGCAGCCGTCTGGGTTCTGGGGCAGGCCTGGGATCCTGCCGCACGACACTGGGGTCCACGGCGCCGAAGCGGCAGCTTGGGGTATGTGCCTGGCCGCCCGCCTTGACGAACCCAGGTGGGGCCGGGCCCCTGCCGCTGCCATCCTCACGCTGGAGTCCCGGGCAGGGCCGCTACTCCAGCCAGCAGCTGCCCAGCTCTGACTCGGGCGCCGCCGCTGCTCGCTCAGGCACTGCCGGAGGGGTACAGCCCCTGACCCGGCTCAGCCCAGCCGCTCCGCAGCCGCCAGTCCTCCGGAGCCCCTCTAGTAGGGACAGAGGCGCAGGGGCCTGAGACGTCCGCGCGCGCAGAGTCCGGGAACTTGTTAGGAGTTTGGGGCTCCGGCGGAGCGCTCTGGCCACCGCCGCTGCGGGGGCAACTCTCCCTGGGTGCGCACACCCACGCCCCCTCTTAGCCACCGGTGAATGAAAGGAGGCGGGGGCTGTGGAGGAGGGACGCAAGGAGCCAAAAGGGAGAATTTCTGCCGAGATGCCCATTTTCGAGGGACGAAAGGCCAGCCTAGGTTAGCACCTGTGGTGGGAGAGACAGCCCAGCCTCGCACTCTCATGGCAACTCATGCAAGTCTTGGCGGTTCCTTAGCATCCTGGCCAGTATCCACCTGGGCAAACACGGCGCAAGGGAGTTACACTGTGTGAGCACATGCAGGCGGCCCAGTCAGTGCTGCTGTCTTTGCCCCAGGAGGATACGAGCCCTGAATAGTCTGAAAGGCCCTGTGCTGAAGCCGAAATATGTCCTCCGAGGATGCAAACAAACACACAGACATAATCTGATCTCGGTCTTTGGATATCCCAAGTCCCACGCCCTTCAGGTCCCAAATGCCAAGCCCCCTGTATAGACACTTGAGCTGCCATCTGCCATGGGCATGAGAGACTTGACACGCTTTAGAGAGGACACGAGAAAATGGAAAGGCAAGAGGAGGCACCCCGTTTAAGAGGCCAAATGGAAAACGAAAGGAGCTAGAGCTCCTTCCTTGCCCTGAACCCAAAGCCCTCAAAGACTGGGGCTAAGGGAAGATGGAGCTCCGCAGTCCCTGGAAGGAAAGGGGTATGCAGGACCTGAGGGAGCCCTGCTTGTGAAGCAGTAGCCAGCTGAGGAGAGGCCTGGGGTGTTAGCATTTAAAAAAAATGTGTGTCTGAAGCCGAGCTAATGCCATAGGGATTCGCCCCAATTTTGCTCTAATGCTTAGAAGTCCTGATGGGAATTGCAAATGCCACATGTCACTTTTTTCTTTAATACTTATCCTCTTCAAAATTTTCTGGCGGGAGAGTGGACTAATATTATACAGGCCAATCATTCCAAGTAGATCTCTTATGAGCAATCACCAATTTATACCCGAGGAAAGTGGGGGTAGGCAAGTGCAAAAGGCAGAGTGAGTAAGGGAGGAACACACACACACACGTCCCTGCTACAAGCACACACCTCTTCCCCTAGCCTTGCTTTTTCAACTTCTGGGAGTTGATTTGTATATTTTTATCTGAATGTGTAAGTTATTTGAATGTGTTAAGTCAACCAGGCAGAATGTTTGCCAGCCTCTCTCTTGAATGTGTGCAGAGGGTAGAGAAGCAACCAGTTAAAATTTCCGCACTACTGTGGATAGGATGACATTAAGAATTCTACTAATGTGGCAGTTGTTGTAAAATAAGTTAAAAATAAATAAGACACAAATGAGGGGTAGTCTATAAAAGTTCTAAATAACAACCTAGGACGACATTTTTAAAATCTAACAATGGGAAATACTTTCCATAGCATAATTTAAAAATATGAGATTGATCTGCAAATGGACAGATGCCCTGCCATGTTGTCAAGTGTAAAAAAGTAAGATGCAAAACAATATTTATTGTTTGATCCCTTATTTTAAACACTATACGTGTGTATGGTGATAGAAAATGATTGGGAAGGATACAAACTGCTAACAGTGTTGATCTCTGTAAAGTGAAATTGGAAAGCACTTGGTTATAGGAGAAATCTCATGTTTTTTGCTTAATAAGTATGTTAAACTTTTTACAGTTATTAGCAACTGTTATTTTTGTAACTCCTTTTTTTAAAAAGAAGGAAATAAATGGAAAAATAACTTTAGGTTTAGAAAGCTATTAGAAACTTAACAAGATAAAAGAATGTTTTCTACATATGTAAAAAATATAAAAATCTAAAAGGAAAAATTTTAAACTTCTGTATAATTAAAAACATAAACAAAAGTCAAATCACAAATGGGAGGTTATTTACAAAGAAATAAGGTAACCAAAAAATAGTATCCTTCAAGGGATCCAGAATAGCCAAAACAATCTTGAAAAAAAAAAAAAGAGGACTCACACTTCCTGATTTAAAACCTTACTACAAAGCTGCAATAATCAAATCAGTGTGATACTAATATAACGATAGACTTATAGATCAATAGAATAGAACTGCGAATCCAGAGAAAACCCTTGCATCTAAGGTAAATTATTTGTGACCATGGTGCCAAGACAATTCAACGGAGAAAGAATAGTCTCTTCAACAAATTGTGAACCTTAAAATGTACATACCCTTTAACTTGAGGATCTCTCCTACAGAAATAATCAGAGATTTTTGACAAAAGTTTATATGCAAAGCATTATTAATTATAGCCCCAAATTGGATACAACCCACACATCAAACAATAGCAGGATAATAAATTATGATACATCCCTAAATGGATATCCATAAATCCATTATTCATAATGGATTTTATGGATTTTTTATCCATAAGTGCATACAATGGATTGTTACACATATCAATTATTAAAAATGGCATTCCTTGAACTGATGGAACTGTTCTGTATCTTGATTCTATCAATGCCAATATTCTGCTTGTGATATTGTACTATATGGTTTTGCAAGATGTTACCATTGGGGGAAACTTGGTAAAGGGGATACAAAATCTCTCTGTATTATTTTTTTTTCTTGAGATGGAGTCTTGCTCTGTCACCCAGGCTGGAGTGCAGTGGCACGATCTCGGCTCACTGCAACCTCTGCCTCCTGGGTTCAAGCAATTCTGATGCCTCAGCCTCCTGAGTAGCTGGGATTACAGGTGCACGCCACCACACCGGCTAATTTTTGTATTTTTAGTAGAGATGGGGTTTTGTCATGTTGGCCAAGCTGGTCTCGAACTCCTGACCTAAGGTGATCCGCCCACCTTGGCCTCCCAAAGTGCTGGGATTACAAGCGTGAGCCACCACGCCCAGCCTCTGTGTATTATTTCTTACAGCTACTTATGAATCTAGAATTATCTTAAAAAGTCTAATTTTTAAAATGAAATTATTGAAGGATTTTTAAGAACACGAGAAAATGATCATGACCTTATGTTGATTGACTTATCTGCATGCAAGATGAATATGCAGTATAATTTCAACTACGTGCTATCTATAAGCATTGAAAGAATGCTGGAAAAAACATTGAGTGGATGGATAGATGATAGCCAAATATGAGAGAGGGAGAGAAAGCCTAAGCTCACATGAGCTCCTTCTGTGTCATCCATAAAATCATTAATTATGCAGTCATTGAAAATAATTACCTCTTCTCTGAAGCTTTGCTAGACTCCCTGAACCAAACACCTTCTTTCATGCCCGTTCATCCTACCTTTCTCAAGCTGATTCTTATCATGTGTTGCAATTGTTTGCAGGTCTATCATTCAGAAATACTCTGAGGCCCTTGATGCCAGGAGAAATGTCTTATTAAGCACTGTCTTCCAGGGCTTGGCATATAGTAGGCCCTCAAAATGTGGGTTACCTGAATGGGTGAATAAAGTGACAATGAGTGAACATCAGTCTTAATTTTAGTGCTGACCCTTATTGGAAAGAACACTAATCTCAGGGTTTTTCAGGTCTGAAGAAAAAGACGCATAGCTGTAACTCAGTCTTTAATTTGCATAGCACATTCAGATTCATCTACATTACTTTATAATGCAGTCTTTGGGGCCTTACAATGTAACTAACTCTTTCGGAAATAAGGCCCTTTGGTAGTATTTCATTAATGCCCTTGGATGAATTCTAAGGATAAACCAGCCTTATACCAAATTTCTTTCTCTAATGTGATGTAGTAAGGTGTTACACCATTTGCCTAAATCTTACCCCTCCTGAGTAGGACACAGGGAATTTGAGTAACAGGGAATACCCTCCCTCCTTCCCTCCCTCCCTCCCTCCCTTCCTTCCTTTTCTTTTCTTTCTTTTCTTTCTTTCTTTTCTTTCTTTCTTTCTCTTTTCATTCTTTTTCTTTCTTTTCTTTGTTTTCCTTCCTTCCTTTCTTTTCTTTCTTTCTCTTCCTTCCTTCCTTTCTTCCTTCCTTCCTTCCTTTCTTTCTTTCTTTCTTTCTTTCTTTCTTTCTTTCTTTCTTTCTTTCTTTCTGTCTTTCTTTCTTTCTTTCTTTCTTTCTTCTTTCCTTCTTTGCTTCTTCCTTCCTTCCCTCCTCCTCCCTCCTCCTTCTTCCTTCCTTCCTTCCTTCCTTCCTTCATTCTTCCTCCTTCTTCTTTTCTTTCTTTTTGTTTGAGACGGAGGTCTGGAGTGGAGTACAGTGGCTCAAATCTCAGCTCCTGCAGCCTCACCTGGACTCAGCAGATCTCGGCATACTCAGCCTCCCGAGTAGGTTGAGATTACAGTTGCATACACCATGTGGCTAATTTTCTTTTTCTTTTTTTTTTTTTTTTTTTTTTTTGGTAGAGATGGGTTTATGCATGTTGGCCAGGCTAGTCTCAAACTCCTGTCCTCAAGTAATCTGCCCACCTTGGCCTGGAATATTATTTCATTATAGTAAATTAGGCATAGGTTTTGAGAAACCAGAACGTCTGAAATGCTGAAAATGGAAGTAGGCAATAAAATTAAAAATATCCATACTACCTTTGATTTTGAGAGGTTCTACAGAATTCAGGAAGTCTATTGACATGTGAGGGGGTTACCAAATGAAAACTCCTCATTTGGAGAATAAGGATAATAGCAACTTCACAATTTATATAAATTACTTGTGATTATATAAAGGACTGTATCAAGTTTCACACATTAGGTTCTTTGCCATGTATGCAGGGGACATTGGTAGTTTTTGCCTGCCTAGTTGGCATCTATGTACTTCAACATTCCTATGGAGAGTCCCTGTTCCATTCTAAATCCATGTGACACAGATGAGACTTCCAGCAAACCCCCACTTCAGGGCAGGAGGGTAGTCCAGGCCAAATAAATCAGCGTATTCTGTCCCCATGGCCACTGTGATAAGTTTGAAGCAATGATACACAATCCCAGGAATTTCTAGAACCAATGAAAGGTAGAAATTATCTTCACTGAATTGTTCGTTACTAAGATGAGGTAAGCCTAAGGCTGCAAAGACAGGCTGCCTGAAAATGAAACCAATATCATGAAAACAGGGCTGATACATATAAACAGATTCCTAATGATATTATTTGAACATCTGGATCCAGCCATGACTGAAGAAATATCCACCCACTAGATTTTTCAGTTACATAGATCAATAAATTTTCTTTTGTCCTTAAACTAGCTTACAGTTGGGGTTCTATCATTTGCAACCAAAAGAATCCAAACTAATACATTATGACTAATACATTATAATCTAACTCCAGATTGGCATCATGGAGCCTTCTTAGATGTATGTAAAAATCCTGAAAAGTATGTTAAATGCAAGGGAGTCATTTTGACACCCTCAGCTAAGTAAGCCCAAAGAGATTGATCAATGAATTGACCTGAATCCAGGCCCTGACATTGACTTAATGTTTATCCCTTCTCAGGAAATTCCTCAGAAATTTTATTCTTATATGTTTCCATTTATAGATCTTCAATTTCGTGCCATTTTAAAGGCCAAAACTTTCCTTTCCAAAGAAAACATTGTTTCAGAGGTAAATATGATTTCTGTTGTGCTTTAAAAGAAGTAGCTCCTTTAAAACTTGCTCTGGGCCAGACGCGGTGGCTCACGCCTGTAATCCTAGTACTTTGGAAGGTCAAGGTAGTTGGATCACTTGAGCCCAGAAGTTCAAGACCAGCCTGAGCAGCAAAGGGAGACCCCGTCTCCATAAAAACTACAAAAATCAGCCAGGTGTGGTGGTGTATCCCTGTAGTCCCAGCTACTCTGGGGTCTGAAGTGGGAGGCTCACCTGAGCCCGGTTGGAGGTCAGGGATTGAGGCTGCAGTGAGCCACGATTGTGCCACTGTACTCTAGCCTTGGTGACAAAGCGAGACCCTGTCTCAGAATAAAAACAAAAATAAAAATCCTTGCTCTGTTCTGATGGCCAAAGGCTGTGTAAAAAGTTTAAGAATATTTCCAATGCAATTATATTTGTAGTCGAGCAAACAAGTACTTCTGTAAATGTTGGCAGTCCTTTTATGAAATGCTTTGAGTACTTGCTCAAACGATGATGATATATTGGAAATGCAAATGTTAACTGCTTGGGGCAGAATTAGAGTCAGGAGTAGGAGTTTGGAATCATAACTTCCCAATTCTTTCTTTAATTTTTAGCTAGACTTGCTTCTTTCCACATTAGGCATGATGAGTTTAGGCTCAACGAAATGGGAATAGTTTGTTTCTTTCTGAGTTTCTGTGCCACCCAATCAAATATTTACTGACATGAATTGGGACTCGAGACTGCCATCTGAAAAGATGACCAAGTTAAACAGCTAGAAGACCAAGTTAAACAGCTTGACCTAACAAAACTGGTTTTACCAGACTGGTTATATAGGTCACGTGAAGATAAAAGTATAGGTAATAGACTGTACTATAGGTCCATAGTTGTACATATGACCTGGTTATTTCTCAAAAATATATATTCTTAGGCAACGATGACCAATAAGAAATGTACAACGAGGACTTAGTATGTAAGACATGTTGTTTAGTTCATATAAAGATGAATTTAAAGGATCAAGTCTTTACATGATGAGTAGTTTACCATCTTAATTTGATATACAGTTGCTGTTACTACTAATAATTACAAAATTAATAATAAGTGTACATCTTCATTTGCATAATGTTTTAAGCACTTTTTCATCTCTCATCTCATATGATCCTCCCAACACATGTACAAGGAAGGCCCAGTTTATTTACTGCCACTTTCCAGGTGAGGAGACTGAGGTTTTGAGGAGCTGAGTTTCCGAAGTTTGTGCTGTTTGCCCAAAGCATAACTAGAACTAGACTGTAAGTTGGCTGACTCTGATCCTAGCATTTCTGAAGTGAAAACAACCATACCAATGAATTATAATTTTGCAGATCTGTAGCTTGATAACATTACGCCAGAATAAAATTCCGTAATTCTCAGTCTTCCTCTGTCTTAAAGGAATCTTAGTGCTTATAAAGCTTATAAAGTCTAGTCTCCCAATCCATGAATAGATTCACCTCTTAGCAATGACTGTATCATTTTTAAGGATTCCAGTATTCCAGAATATCATATTTTTTATTGTAACAGCATTATTGAGATAGAATACACATGCCATACAAGTCTCCCATTTAAAGTGTACAATTCAATGGTTTTAATATATTCACAGAGATGTACAACCATCACAATCTAATTTTAGAACATCTCATCGTCCCCAAAAGAAACCTGTACCCTTTAGCTGTCACTTCCTAAGGCCCCACATCACCACCAGCCCTAGGAAACCACTAATCTATTTTCTGTCTCAATGGATCTACCTATTCTGGACATTTCACGCAGATGGAATCCTGCAATATGTAGCTTTTATATTTAGATTCTTCCACTTAGCTCGTTCTCCAGGTTTAACCATGCTGTAGCATGTATCAGTATTTCATTCCTTTTTAAGGCTGAATAATACTTCATTGTATGGCTAGACCACATTTTGTTTATTCATGCATCAGTTGATAGATACCATGTTTTTAAAATATGGAAATATTGAAACCCTGATATTTTAAAACAAAGTATTTTTTCTCCTAAGAACATTGTCATTTTTATCTGAAATCTAATCTTTGGATGTGCACAGAGAATATCCTGTATTAAAATTTCAAGCTAGAGATACACTCATTTTGAAAGTATTCTCAGGACAGACTTTCCAAGGCCTCTTATTGTTGAAATAGCTAGTTCTGGGTTACTTGTGTGGTTGAGCATCTTTTTCTGTTTCCTAGTCATTTATCTGTTCTTTCAGAGTCTGTTTGTGTCCTTGGTCTTCTTTCAGAGGACTCTGACGGAATAAACTTAGAATAGGGTGTGGGCATTAAAATGAGGACATGAAATCGAAGTTGTGATGGAGGATGATGAAAGGAGAGAAATAGGTGCTGGGAGATTCTTAGGCCCAATTTCCATTGTTTTCCCTTTCACCTGACCACTTCCTTTTCTCTGGTTTAGGTTCCTTCTGCTTCCTTCCTCCTTTTCCATCCAAGCCAGATTTCTTTTCTTAGGAGCCTACCCCTCCTATGATCATTTGTTCTACCCAGAATCTTCATTCTCAATCATCCTATCTGGAGGCACTCAATCCAGAAGGACAGAACAGCCTCATCTGAGCCTCCCCCAGGAGGAACAGCACGTTATAATATTGGGAAGAAGATGATAGCCGTATCTCCATTTTAATAGAATACTGATATTTTGGCATGACTTGAAATACCGTTGTAGCTGGAGGAGAGTTTCACCACCACTACCCATATTCAGACCAAGCCATGGATCCAGGGGCCTTAGGGGTCAGCTGAAACCCAGAGGTCTGTAGCATTTGTGCTACATCTCAGTCACTGGCTCTGTGGCTGTTGCTATTGCAGACCCCTCCCAAGCCACTGTGGTTCTTCAGGATGCAAACAAAGACACTCCCTTCCTTACCTTCCCCTCAATGTTTAAAGGCTGTTTCATGCAATCATTAGTCTGTGTAGTTTGAAATGGCAGATGAAACACACTATTTTCACTATTTTTGGAAGGTCAAAAGTAGACAAAGTCACGAGTCAATGTTCAGGGAACCCCAGCTTAGGATGAGGTGGGAGATAGGCTCACAGAAAGGAACATGGACCAAAGGGAAGCCTTGCGATTTGGAGACAGCAGGTACTGTGAAGGGTAGGAGTGAGGCTCATGCCCCAAAACAGTGACATTCATTAAAAGACTCTAATGTGGGAAAAGTCCCTCCTGCCTCCCCAGGTCCACCCATTATCGAAGGACAGCACCCACACATAGCACATCCCCTCCTCCCAAGGGAGTAGAGACTTCTCTGGGGAAACTGAAGGCCCTCTGGAGGAAAAACTTCCCAATCTGGTATTTACGGGTTTCCCGTTATAAGATTCTATACCTCCTCTTGGTCACCCTAAAGCAATAATTTCCAATTGGCAACCCTCTCCTATAAACTCCCCCATCAGTTTTTCTGGATGTCATCTTTAAATACGAACAGGCAGGCTAAGATCACCAAATGTTTGAGGTAAGTCACCGTGATGGTTACTTTTACGTGTCAACTTGGCTAGGCTATAATTAATCAATCAAACACTAATCTGGGCCTCGCTGTGAGGTTTTTGTATATATGATTAATTTCTACAATCTGTTAACTTTAAACAAAGGGGATTATCCTTGAAAACCTGGGTGGCTCATCCAATCAGTTGAAAGGTCTTAACAGCAAAACTAAAATTTCCCTGAAGGAGAAGAAATTCTGCCTCAAGTCTGAGGTGTCAACACCTGCCTGAGAATTTCCAGCCTGCTGGCCTGCTTTATATATTTCAAACTTGCCTAGCCAGCACCCTATGATCCTGAAAATCAATTTCTTGAAATAACCACCTACCTACTACAAAAAACACCCTCTCTCTGTCTCTTTCTTTCTCCGCCTCTGTGTGTCTCACTCTGTCAATAGATTATACGTGCATGTATATAATGTATATAATACACAATTTAAAAATATACAAAGGTAAAGCACACACGTAAGATTCTACACATACATGTACAAAGTTTACTAGTTCTTGTTTCTCGGGTAGAACCCCAACAGACAGAAGTCACCAAATGCAAAAGGAGACCAAGACAAACAGTGAAAATGATCTGGGCCCTGCCTGCGTTGTCAATCTTAACCTCGTACACTTTGCTCCAACCACACTAGCCTTCCTGGTGTTCCTGGAACACAGAGTGCTTGTTCTTTCCTCAGAGTCCATCACCCCTGGGGCTGCCCCCCACTGCAATGGTTTACCTGGCCTGCTATCCCGATTGTATTCAGGTCTCTGTTTAAGTACTATCACAGCAGAGACATGGTCCCAGTCTACTCTGTAAAACAGACATCCCCCTACTCCCATATGCTCCATCCACTGAATTTTGTTCATTCATAGCAATGACAACTTCCTTAAATAATAGTATTTATCTGTATATTTACTAGTTTTTTTCTCTGACAAGAAAACAATACCTACAACAGGAACCTTTTACGTCTTTTTTTCCCTTCATGTCAGATGGGTAATGAGCCAATGTTGTAACAAGTTTTGAGGGAGGCACATCTCACACATGTACATGAAAACCCAATCATCACGTTTATGAACTAAAGAAGGATCTTTTTGTGTCTTGTTCACTATTGTGTCCCTATCACCTAACACAGTGCCTGGTCCTTTAAGAGCTGAAGAGATGATATATGGACGGAATGATAAATGGAAAAAAATCTCTGAAAGAAACAGACGTAGTTCAGGGAACAGTGAACTTTAAAAACAATGCTAATTGGTTACACACTGAAAGGTTCAAATCCTTATTATAATCCATAAACAATAAGGGAATACTGTGAACAAAGAACAATTGGAGAAAAAGAAAGAGAGCTTTTAGACCTGAAAAAGATTGGTGAAACTTTAAAACCTCCACAGAAGCGTCCTAAGCTACCAACACAATGTCACTGAATGCAAAGTTAGGAAGGGAAGTGCAGAGTTGACCCTCACTAGCTGGTTCGAGCCAATATCAGCACAACACTGATAGGTGCAGGTAGCTGATGTGGTAGACGCTGTAATGTGCCCTTCAGATCCTCCTTTGGGAAGGAAGGACGTATTGCCCCGTCTGTTGAGAAGGCTGGCAGATAAGTCTTTGGCTGTCAGCCTTATTCAGGGATTGCCTCAGCTGAAAAGAGCTGCCTAACCAAGGTCACAGCCCCTTCCAAAGGCATCCCACATTAAATGACTGAACGACTTGGGGTATCAGGGGCTAGTTCCCTGGTCCCAAATGGGGACCACACTGGCAAATTATCCAATCTTTAGAATTTCTTGTAAGGTTGTATGAGGCTTCTGTCACGAAGCCTTCTTCCTTCTCTTCCCTACTCTTCTGCATGTGTTAATCCCAGTAATGTGCCTTAATATACCTCCTGTATCTATTTTCTCTTCTAAGTCATGAATTGCAGTCATTAGATGATAGTGATCAGGAGGAGAGACAGGAGTGAGTGTGGAACATTTGAAGAAATAAGGGAAGGGTGAAATTGTTATTTGAGAGTGAGAAATTGAGTTTCTAGCAAAGTATAGTGGAATTGTCTCAGTGTTGAGTGAGAAAAAAGATAAGAGACAAGAAGAATAAATTCAGGAGGTCCAATATCTCACAGGAATCCAAGAGAAAAAAAGAACAGAGAAAATGGGAAAGGATAGGCTGGGCACGGTGGCTCATGCCTGTAATCCCAGCACTTTGGGAGGCCGAGGAGGGGGGATCACCTGAGGTCAGGAGTTCAAGACCAGCCTAGCCAACATGGTGAAACCCTATCTCTACAAAAATACAAAAATTAGCTGGGCATGACGGAGGGTGCCTGTAATCCCAGCTACTCGGGAGGCTGAGGCAGGAGAATTGCTTAAACCCTGGACGTGGAGGTTGCAGTGAGCCAAGATTGTGCCATTGCACTCCAGCCTGGGTGACAGAGCAAGACTCTGTCAAAACAAAACAAAACAAAACAAACAAACAAAAAACAAAAAACACACACAAGGGAAAATTGGGAAGGATATTTCAAAGAAATAATAGAAGAAATAGAAAAAAAGTTTTCCGGAACTGAAGAACAAGAATATTTGTATTAAAAGAGCCTATCAAATGCAAAATGAGATTATTCAGAAATAACTACACTGATAGACATCCTTATGAATTTTAAAGTATACCACAGACATGATAGATAACTTAAATATTTATAGATGGAAAGAAGTAAATATCTTACAGAGGATCAATAGGCACAGAGAAAGCTTTCAATAACTTCCAACATCCCTTCATGATAAAACCCCTCAACAGACTAGGTATCAAAAAAATACATCAAAATAATAAGAGCCATTTATGACAAACCCACAGTAAACATCATATTGAATGGGCGAAATGTGGAACTATTCATCTTGAGAACCAGAACAAGATAAGGATGCCCTCTCTCCACTCCTATTCAACATAGTACTGGAAGTCCTAGCCAGAGAGATCAGGCAAGAGAAAGATGCCTCCACGTATGAAAAGAAGTCACACAATCTCTTTTCCTTGATGATATGAATCTATACTTAGAAAATTTTAAAGATGCTGCCAAAAGGCTCCTAGAAATGATAAACAACTTAAGTAAAGTTGCAGGATACAAAATTAATGTACAAAAATCAGTACTATTTCTATGTATCCACAACATCCAGGCTGAGAGTGAAATCAAGAACACAGTCCCCAAAATGTAACAAATCACCACTAAAGAACTTACTCATGTAACCAAACACCACCCGTTCCCCAATAACCTGTGGAAATGAAAAATTAAACAAAAATAAAGAACACAATCCCACTTACAATAGCCACAAAGAAAATGAAATACCTAGAAATACACCTAACCAAGGTGAAAAGTCTCTACAAAGAGAACTACAAAACACTGCTGAAAGAAATCAGGAATGACACAAATAAATGGAAAACCATTCCATGTTCATGGATTGGAAAAATCAATATCATAAAAATGGCCATACTGCCCAAAGCAATTTACAGATTCAGTGCTATTCCTATCAAACTGCTAATCACATTCTTCACAGACTTAGAAAGAAAAACTATTCTAAAATTCACATGGAACCAAAAAAGAGCCCAAATAACTAAAGCAATCCGAAGCAAAAAGAACAAAGATGGAGGCATCACACTACCCAACTTCAAACTATACTATAAAGCCACAGTAAACAAAACAGCTTGGGTGGCTGGGCACAGTGGCTCACACCTGTAATCCCAGCACTTTGGGAGGCTGAGGTGGGCAGATCACTTGAGGTCAGGAGTTTGAGAACAGCCTGGCCAACATGGTGAAACCCCATCTCTACTAAAACATACAAAAATCAGCTGGGTGTCATGGCGGGCACCTGTAATTCCAGCTACTGAGGAGGCTGAGGCAGGAGAATTGCTTGAATCCAGGGGCAGAGGTTGCAGTGAACTGAGATCATGCCATTGCACTCCAGCCTGGGTGACAGAGTGAGACTCAGTCTCAAAAACAAACAAATAAAGACAGCTTGGTAGTGGTACAAAAACAGATACATAGACCAAAGGAACAGAATAGAGAGCTCAGAAATAAAGCTGCACAGCTACAACCATCTAATCTTTGACAAGGCCAACCAAAACAAGCAATGGGTAAACAATTCCATATTCAGTAAATGGTGCTGAGATAACTGGCTAGCCATACGCAGAAGACTGAAGCTGGACCCCTACCTTTCTCCATATGCAACAATTAACTAAAAATGGATTAAAGATTTTAATGTAAGATCTCAAACTATAGAAATCCTGGAAGAAAACCTAGGAAATACTCTTTTTGACATTGGCCTTGGAAAGAATTTTTGTCTGAGTCCCTAAAAGCAATTGCAACAAAACCAAAAATAGGTAAGTGGGACCTCATTAAACTAAAGAGCTTCTGTACAGTAAAAGAAACTACCAGCAGAGCAAACAGACAACCTACAGAATGGGAGAAGATATTTGTAAACTATGTATCTGACAAAGGCCTAATATTCAAAATCTATAGGGAACTTAAATAAATTAACAAGTAAAAACCAAATAACACCATTAAAAAGTGGGCAAATGACATGAACAGACACTTTTTGAAAGAAGACATACAAGTGGCCAACAAATATATGAAACAATACTTAGCATCACTAATCATCAGAGAAAAGGAAATCAAAACCACAATGAGATACCATCTCACACCAGTCAGAATGGTTATTACTAAAAAAATCAAAAAACAACAGATGCTGGCTAGCAAGGCAGCAGAGAAAAGCAAACACTTATACACTGTTGGTGGAAATGTAAATTAGTCCAGCCGCTGTAAAAAGTAGCCTGGAGATTTAAACTTAAAACAAATCTACCACTGGACACAGAAATCCCATTACTGGGTATGCACCCAAAAGAAATTATTCTACCAAAAAGACACGTGCATTTGTATGTTCATCACTGCAGTGTTCACAGTAGCAAAGACATGGAATCAACCCAGGTTCCCATCAATGGTAAATGGGATAAAGAAAATGTACCACTCCTATTCAACATAGTGTTGGAAGTTCTGGCCAGGGCAATCAGGCAAGAGAAATAAATAAAGGGTATTCGATTAGGAAAAGAGGAAGTCAAATTGTCCCTGTTTGCAGATGACATGATTGTATATTTAGAAAACCCCATCGTCTCAGCCCAAAATCTCCTTAAGCTGATAAGCAACTTCAGCAAAGTCTCAGGATACAAAATCAATGTGCAAAAGTCAGTAGCATTCTTATACACCAATAACAGACAAACGGAGAGCCAAATCATGAGTGAACTCCCATTCACAATAGCTTCAAAGAGAATAAAATACCTAGGAATCCAACTTACAAAGGATGTGAAGGACCTCTTCAAGGAGAACTACAAACCACTGCTCAATGAAATAAAAGAGGACACAAACAAATGGAAGAACATCCCATGCTCACGGATAGGAAGAATCAATATCGTGAAAATGGCCATACTGCCCAAGGTAATTTACAGATTCAATGCCATCCCCATTAAGCTACCAATGACTTTCTTCACAGAATTGGAAAAAACTACTTTAAAGTTCATATGGAACCAAAAAAGAGCCCGCATTGCCAAGACAATCCTAAGCCAAAAGAACGAAGCTGGAGGCATCACGCTACCTGACTTCAAACTACACTACAAGGCTACAGTAACCAAAACAGCATGGTACTGGTACCAAAACAGAGATATAGACCAATGGAACAGAACAGAGCCCTCAGAAATAATACCACACATCTACAACCATCTGATCTTTGACAAAACTGACAAAAACAAGAAATGGGGAAAGGATTCCCATTTAATAAATGGTGCTGGGAAAACTGGCTAGCCATAAGTAGAAAGCTGAAACTGGATCCCTTCCTTACACCTTATACGAAAATTAATTCAAGATGGATTAGAGACTTACATGTTAGACCTAAAACCATAAAAACCCCAGAAGAAAACCTAGGCAATACCATTCAGGACACAGGCATGGGCAAGGACTTCATGTCTAAAACACCAAAAGCAATGGCAATAAAAGCCAAAATTGACAAATGGGATCTAATTAAACTAAAGAGCTTCTGCACAGTAAAAGAAATTACCATCAGAGTGAACAGGCAACCTACAGAATGGGAGAAAATGTTTGCAATCTACTCATCCGACAAAGGGCTAATATCTAGAACCTACAAAGAACTCAAACAAACTTGCAAGAAAAAAAAAAAAAAACCATCAAAAAGTGGGCAAAGGATATGAACAGACACTTCTCAAAAGAAGACATTTATGCAGCCAACAGACACATGAAAAAATGCTCATCATCACTGGCCATCAGAGAAATGCAAATCAAAACCACAATGAGATGCCATCTCACATCAGTTAGAATGGCAATCATTAAAAAGTCAGGAAACAACAGGTGCTGGAGAGGATGTGGAGAAATAGGAACACTTTTACACTGTTGGTGGGACTGTAAACTAGTTCAACCATTGTGGAAGACAGTGTAGCGATTCCTCAAGGATCTAGAACTAGAAATACCATTTGACCCAGCCATCACATTACTGGGTACATACCCAAAGGATTATAAATCATGCTGCTATAAAGACACATGCACACATATGTTTATTGCAGCACTATTCACAATAGCAAAGACTTGGAACCAACCTAAATGTCCATCAGTGATAGACTGGATTAAGAAAATGTGGCACATATACACCATGGAATACTATGCAGCCATAAAAAAGGATGAGTTCATGTCCTTTGCAGGGACATGGATGCAGCTGGAAACTATCATTCTCAGCAAACTATCGCAAGAACAGAAAACCAAACACCGCATGTTCTCACTCATAGGCGGGAATTGAACAATGAGATCACTTGGACACAGGAAGGGGAGCATCACACACGTGGGGTGGGGAGAGGGGGGAGGGATAGTATTAGGAGATATACCTAATGTAAATGACGAGTTAATGTGTGCAGCACACCAACATGGCACATGTATACATACATAACAAACCTGCACGTTGTGCACATGTACCCTAGAACTTAAAGTATAATAATAAAAATAAAAAATAAAAGTAAAAAAAAAAAGAAAGAAAAGAAAATGTGCTATATATACTCTATGGAATACTAGGCAGCCATAAAAAAAGAATGAAATCGTTCTTTGCAGCAACATGCATGGAGCTGGAGGCCATAATTCTAAGCAAGTTAGTGCAGGAACAGAAAACCAAGTACCACATGTTCTCATTTATAAATGGGAGCTAAGCATTGAGCACACATGGACATTAATATGGGAACAACAGATATTGTGGACTACTAGAGGGTGCAAGGAGGTGGGGAGGATTAAAAAAAAAAACACCTATTGGGCACTATGCCCACTACCAGGGTGACAGGATCTGTACTTTAAACCTCAGCATCATGTAATATTCCCATATAACAAATCTGCATATTTACCCCCTTATCTAAAATTAAAGTTGAAAAAAAAAATGAAAGAAAATGACATTGAACTTCTCAATAGCAACAGTGGATTCTACAAACTAATGGAAAAATAAATACAAAATCGGGGAGAAAAGGTTTTTCAGCTTGGAATTTTATACTGCGTCAGACTCTCAAACAAAAATGAAGGCTGTCAAAGACATTTTCAGACATAATAATTATTATTATTAATAAAACTTTATAACCCATATAAAGAAGTTAGTAGAGAATGTATTCCCCCCAAAATATGATGAAGTCAATCAACGAAGAGCAAGACAATGAATCTAGGAAATAACGATCCGATATAGGAGCACAGACAAAGGGAATTTCAGAAAGAGATTTTCAGCTAGCCTGGAGAGCAACCAGCTCAGATGAAAAAATGAGGACACAGGGCTCTGGGAGGGAGCTGCTCCCATCCCTTTCTACCTCTTTCTCACCAAGTTTGGTGAGTTTTCATTAGGACCTTTTTGGGCCCCTCAAGAAACTTCCAAGAACCTTGCTTATCAGAGAGAAAAAGGGTTGGAGCTTCCAACCCTTTCATTCTGAGAAGACCTCTAGGTTCTTCACATAAACAGTCCCACTTCTTCCCCAGAAACTTTCTACCTCCACAAATAAATACTATAGAGCAAGAATAAAATGTGGTTTTGTCTCACTAGAGATCCTGCTTTAAAAAATGTGAGAAACATTACCATATTCTTTTGGAAGATTGCCCTGAAGACCTCCGATTTTTCTTTGCTCCCCAAGTCTACATCCCCCCAGCTACCTTCTGGGGATCAAGGTAGTTCTTGGTCTGGAAAATTCGCGTGCTTAAAAAGAATTGGACACAAATAATGGAATGATCTTTTACCCACTGAAAATAAATAATCTGCTGTCCAAATTTATAAGCCAATCATATGCAAGTTCACAAGGCAATTTCTCAAGTCCTAATCACTATAGGGCTCAGAGACTGAGGCCCATAGATTCCATAGGAACCACACCAAGGTACAGCCATCCCATGAAGCCCAGATGCACATCAGATTTGTTATACCAATAATTCCAGGTTTACAGTGGTGAGGTTTTAATCCAGAGTTGAGAAATTCCCACCTGCCTTTACTTGGGAATCCTAATTATTTTAGAAGAACCCAAACAGTTGACAAAGAACTGTCAGAGAAACCCAAAGCAGGTTATTGCAGTCTGTATGGATGGATACACCTTTACAAGAACTGCACTGTGTCCTGCAACTCATTGGTCTTAGAAATGGGGGATTCTAGGAAAAAGGGGAAACAACACAAGAATGAAAAAGACTGGCTATGGGGGATCCTATCTATAAAAATAGACTGACCCACTCATTGCCCCAATCCATTTCTTATATTAGTCTAAGGTAAAGAAATCCTTACCACAAATGTTTGTTCTTAAGACGGTCGCAGCTTATTCTGTTTCCTCGGCCAAAAGAATGCACAATACTCTCTGCCTGCTCCAAGAACAAAAGCCTTCTTGCTCTTAACATGAAAAAAAGTTTCAAAGCCAATCTGATGTCAGCAACTAAAAGTGTAGAGAAGCCTTGACTTGAAGTAGAACCGAGAAACAAAATTATAAATCATACACTGTATCACAGTAGAGGAAGGAGACCTAATTTTTTTTTATTTACAAGGACAAATCTGGAGAAACAGAACGCCCACTCAAGAGTTAGCCCGACAGTTTGAAAACAAAATACTTTTGCACAAAATGCAGAAGAAGCTGGGCATGTCTTTTTTTTTGTACATGACAAATAAAAATTATATGGTGTACAATATGATTTCTGATGTATGTATACATCCTGGAATGGCTAAATCAGGCTAATTAATACTTTCTTTACCTCACATATGTATCTTTTTTCTGGTGGGAACATGTAAAATCTACTCCCTTAGCAGTTTTCAAGTATACAATATATTGTTATTAACTATAGTTATCATGATGTACAATAGATCTCTTGGCAGGGCGCAGTGGCTCACACCTGTAATCCCAGCACTTTGGGAGGCTGAGGTAGGTGGATCACTTGAGGTCAGGAGTTTGAGACCAGCCTGGCCAACATGGTGAAACCTCATCTCTACTAAAAATACAAAAATTAGCTGGGCGTGGTGGCAGACACCTGTAATCCCACCTACTCAGGAGGCTGAGGCAGGAGAATCGCTTGAACCCGAGAGGCAGAGGTTGCAGTGAGCTGAGATCACACCACTGCATTCCAGCCTGGGCAATAAAGTGAGACTCCGTCTCAAAAAACATATACAAATAAAAATATGAAAAAATTAAAAAAAATAAAAAAACAGATCTCTTGAACTTTGTCCTCCTGTCTACGTGTAATGATGTATCCCTTGATCAACATCTCCCAAAACCCTGCCCCATCCTCTGGAAACCACCATTCTACTTTCTGCTTCTATGAGTTTGACTTTTTAAGATTCACCATAGGAGTGAGATCATGTAATATTTTTCTTTCTGTGTCTGGATTATTTCACTTAGCGTAGCGTCCTCTAGGTTCATCCGTACTGTCACAAGTGACAGAATTTCATTGTTTTTTAAAGACTGAATAGCATTCCTGTGTGTGTGTATGTGTGTAGTGTATATATATACACACACACCATATTTTCTTGAGGTTGCTTCCATATCTTGGCGATTGTGAATAGTGCTGCAATGAACATGGGAGTGTAGATATGTCTTTGACAGACTGATTTCATTTTCTTTGGATATATACCCAGTAGTGGCATTGCTGGATCATATGGTAATTGATCATATGACCATAAATGCCTGGATTTTTTCTGGGCCAAAACATCCATACTGTTTTCCATAATGGCTGTACTAATTTACATTCCCACCAGCAAAGGCTCCCTTTTCTCCACATCCTCACAAGCACTTGTTATCTTATGTTTTTGATAACTGCTACCCTAACAGGTACAAAGTGTTCTCTAAATGTGGTTTTAATTTGCATTTTTGTGATGATTAGTGATATTGAACATTTTGTCATATACTGGTTGGCCATTTGTATGTCTTCTTTTTAAGAAATGTCTACTCAGGTTGTTTGACCATTTCTAATTGGGTTATTTACTACTTCTTTTTGCTAGTGAGTTCTTTATATATCTTGGGTATTAATCACTTATCAGATGTATGATCTGTAAGTATTTTTCTCATTCCTAGGTTGTCTTTCGACTCAGTTGTTTCCTTTGATGTACAGAAAACTTTTTAGTTTAATGCTATCCCATTTGTCTATATTTCCTTTTGTTGTCTGTGCTTTTGGGGTCATATCCAAAACATCTCTGCCTAATGTCAAGAAACGTTTCTTCTATGTTATTTATTTATTGTGAATGGACACATAGCAAATACACACACACACACACACACACACATCCTGGAATGGCTAAATCATATATACATATCAATCATATATATGTATATATACGTATATATATGTATATATATGTGTATGTATATGGAGTGCAGTGTGATGTTTTAATACATGTATACATTGTAAAATGATGAAATCAGGGTAATTAGCATATCCATGACCTCATATATTTGTCATATCATTGTGTTAAGAACATTCAGTTTGAGGTCTTACCTTTAAGTCTTTAATCCATTTTGAGTTGATTTTTGCACATGGTGTGCGATGTGTCTAATTTCATTCTTTTGCATGTGTATATCCAGTTTTCCCAACACCATTTATTGACGAGGCTGTCTTTTCTCCATTGCGTGTTTTTGGCAACTTTTTTAAGATCAGTTGACCATAAATGCCTGGATTTATTTCTGGGCCAGAAGATCTTTAAGGTATGTCCCAACCTTAATATATATGTAGATAAAGGTGTGTGTGTGTGTGTGTGTGTGTGTATATATATCTCCAGAAAAGCTTATTAAAATACTATCATCCTTACTTGGTTCTTTTCTGTATGTTATCTATATAATTGAAAATGGACATGCATTTAATTTATAACAAGAAAATATAACACATATTTTTTAAGGATACCAAAAATAGAAGTGATCCTTTTAAAACTTAAGTGAGATTATGTCACTCCTCTGTTCATAATATTCCAGACTTCTACTAGAATTCATAATAAAATCTAATGTCCTTATCATAGCCTACACAGCTCTACATGATCTCATCCTTCCATACCTAATTTCAACTCCTACCAATCTCCCTCCATTTTGGTCACAGTGACCTCCTGGCAGTACCTCCAATATGCCATGAAAGCTCCTATCTCAGGGTCTGGGCATTTGCTGTTCACATGGCCTGGACTCCGCTTCATCCATATATATAAATGGCTCCCTCTCTCACTTAATTCAGTTCTCTGCTCAAATGTCACCTTGTCAGAGAGAACTTCTTTTACTGCCGTATCTAAAGTAGCACCTGCTATCATTCTCGGAATATTTGCTTGGACTGCATAAACACTAAAACTTTCTGTGCAATATAAAAGATACATTCTTCATGATTAATTGACACAGAGAAAAATACTTGTGAAATACATGACAAAATGCACATATTCTAATATTCAAGAATTATAATGAGTAAAAAAGGAAAAAAGCTGAGCAACTTAATAGGACAATTGGTGAAGGAAGTGTAATTGACAAAAGAAGAAAAGAAGAAATACAAACACCCACATGTACATGGAAAATCTATTTGAACTCACAAATAAGCAAAGAAAAGCTAATATTACCAAGAGTATTTTTCCTTTAATCTGGGAGTTGGCAATTTTTTTTTTCTGTAAACAGCTAAGATAATAGAAATGTCCCCCTTCGTGGGCCACATATAGTCTTGGTCACACATTCTTCATTACCTTTTTTTCCCTACAACCCTAAAGATGCTGACTGGGTTGCTGACCCCAGATCTACGGGGAGTGATTAAAGATGGAGAGCACTTAATGTTGCGAATGGGGAGGGTAAAATGGCTCACTGTTGTTGGGGGGCACAGATTGATGTAGCTTTTCTAAAAGATAGTTTGCCATGTGCACATCTTTTGCCCCAGGAATTCCACATTTTTGATTTTACACCAAGAAGCTAATCTGGCAGGAATGGAAATATTTTTGTACAGAATACATTGCCATGTTATTCATAACAGCAGGCAGGAGGAGGAGAAGAAATTTATATAATAAACTAGGAAATAGTTAAACCATGTGCATGAAATAAATACCACACAGCTATTTAAAACAGTCATATATATCTGAATTAATTAATATAGAACAATCATGAGACTTTTTACAGTTTAAAATTATAGTGTGTATACATAGCTCAATATATACAAATTATATATGTATATATGTTGTGTATATATACATATACTTATTCAAAAAAAAATATGGTTACCTCAGGGGGATTGTGACACTAAGTGACTTTTATGTTTATATTATTAGGTATTGCTTGATTTTGAGCAAGTATCATCAGTATAATCAGAAAAAAATAAAATTCTTATTGAATTTAGCAAAATCTCAGGTCAACTAAAATGGACTTTTGCCTGAAGTGCAACAGTTTTCTAAACTTATTCTTACAACATAATAATGCTAGATATTTTTCACAATTTGAACAAATAGTTTTTATGGGTTTTGTTTGCTTTCTGGTTTGTTTCTTGTACCAGAAAGACAAAGTTACTCATCAACTTGTCTTAAAAATATTCTTTTGGGAATTCTATGATTATGCATTTTAATATCTGCCACCTCTTTTCACCAACTCTCTTTCAACACTAATTGGCATCATACTGGTGTTATATTCCCAACGCAGGACACAGAGAGTGGAGGTACAAGAAAACCACCCCACTGACCACTGTACAAGAGAAGTTAGGGAGTGGAAGAGTTGAGAGGAGATGGATAATGAAAGGCATCTGAGAAAGCACTCACTCAGAAAATGCACAGGGAACTTGTGTTCCCACATCGATGTCTTTAATTTGCAGCCAAGCAATACTCAGTTACTCTATCATGCAAGCTTCCCATGTCTGAAAATGAAATTGTAAGTGGACAGAGGCATCACAGCCCTGGTGTTAGGCATAGCACTTCACTTGTACCATGTTTTACACAAAAGAACAGCTGTTATGGATCAACGGTGCAGATTTCCGTATCAACCAAAAAGGGTTTGCTAACAAAGTTGCAACAGGACTTCAGATTAAAGCTGGTACATAGGAAACGGGAGTACAGTACTAAACTGTTCAAACTTGCTACACTTTTATTCATAAAGGTTTTATTTTTTATTTTGTCACTTTTTGTAAAACATGCTCATTGTGGAAGACTTGCAAACTATGAAAAAGCATAAAGAAACAGAAAAGCAAACCCCAGCTTTAATTGCATCACTCAGTGGCAACCACAGTTAACATCATGGCTTTTTTTTTTTTTTCAGTCATTTTGAGATCATACTGTTTATAATTTTGAATACATATTTTTTACTAAGCATGAAAGCATACTCATTTCCCACTGACAATAGCTTTTTAATAAGTGTGAAGGAAAACATGTCTAGGCTTTCAATATCAAACTAGTGTTGAAATAAGGTTAACAGATTACAATCGCAGAATTTATTCTTTCATATCTCTATTGTTAAAAATTCCAAATATGAAAGGACTTCAAAAAGTTTGTGGAAAATTTAAAGATAAAAATTAAAATATAAACTTTATTTCTCAACATAAGCTCCATAAAGACGAAGATACTTTGGTAAATGATGATACCAGCCATTTAGAAAAGAACTCAGGGTCCTGGGAGTTTAATGATGTCAATTTAGTCTTTTTGACATTATTAACAGAAGGAAAACGGGTGCCCTTTATAGATTTTTAAGATTAGGAAACAAACAAAAAAGAGTCAGAAAGTGCCAAATCAGGACTGTGAGGTGGATACCTAATGATTTCCCATTAAAACTCTCACAAAATTGCCCTTGTTAGATGAGAGGAATGAGCTAGAGCATTGTCATGGCAGAGAAGGACTCTCTGGTGAAGCTTTCCTGGGCATTTTTTCTGCTGAAGCTGTGCCTAAAGATGTGCTAAAGATGTTATTATTCTTTGGCCCTCCAGAAAGTCAGCAAGCAAAATGCCTTGAGTATCTCCAAAAAACAATTGCTATGACTTTTGCTCTTGATTGGTCTGCTTTTGCTTTGACTGGACCACTTCCACCACTTGGTAGTCATTGCTTTGATTGTGCTTTGTCTTCAAGATTGTACTGGTAAAGCCGTGTTCCTCTCCTGTTACAGTTGTCAGGATCTTGATCCCATTTGTTTGAATTGCCATTGAACACTCTGCTGCAGCTGATCTGGGTGCAATGGTTTTGGCGCCCGAGTGGAAAGTTTGCCCAACTTTTATTTTTCAGTCAGAATTTTGTAAGCTGAACCAAATGGGATATCTATGGTGTTGGCTATTGTTTCTTCTGGGAATTGTTGGTCCTCTTCAATTACAGTGCAAATACATTTTTTTCCTTGCAAATTGATGTAGATGGCCTGCCACTGTGGGCTTCATCTTCAACATTGCTTTGTCCCTTCTTAAAACTAGTTACTCATTTATAAACTGCTGATTTCTTTTTCTCTCTTTTTTTTTTTTTTTTGAGACGGAATCTCACGCTGTCACCCAGGCTGGAGTGCAGTGGTACAATCTTGGCAACCTCCACCTCCCAGGTTCAAGCAATTCTTCTGCTTCAGTCTCCCGAGTAGCTGGGATTACAGGCACACACCACCACGCCCAGCTAAGTTTTGTGTTTTTAGTAGAGATGGAGTTTCACCACATTGGCCAGGCTGGTCTCGAATTCCTGACCTCTGGTGATCCACCCACCTTGGCCTCCCAAAGTGCTGGGATTACAGGTGTGAACCACTGCACCCAGCCCAAAACACTGACATCTAAACATTGGACTAGATAGTGATTTCAATCAAATGGTCAGAAAATTTCTCATTATCAAAAGTAGAATCTTTGGGGGAAAATATTCAATGTGCCATCAGCAAACACTATGTTATACACACCTTTTGATGACACATCAGTGATTGACATGAAAGTTAAAATTGTTATCCAAATATTACACACATGTCAACTTTAAGGCATGGGAAAAAAACAAGATAAAAATTTGTCATCCCTTTTAAGTTCCAAAATTATCCAATAGAACAGATAATTTAAATGTCAGGAAAAGGCTTTTTTAAAGCTTCCAGAAATACTGACAAATTGCATAAATAAGCTTTGCCTAATATTTTCGTCATTTAAGATGTATTCTTACTTTATTTAAAAAAAAAACACTCTGAAGTCTTCATATCAGCTTCACCCATTAAATAATAGTACCATTCAATTAAAATGCAAAGCAAATTTATACTTAGATTTCAGTAGTACATGTTCATCTTTAAAGGTTATAATTTGTTTTAAACAGCAGAGCCATCTGTCCTATGACAGCTCACGTGAGCTAAATTATTGGAGAAGTCTAAGAATTTCTCCTGCAAACATGTATCGTGCTGAACTGTACTGAAAACATATTTGACTTTGATACTTCTATCTTACAAGGAAATTACACTCTCAAGTTGATTCTTTATATGAATTTAGTATTGAACTCAATATTACATTCACAATTTTCAGTAGTATAAATCACTAATGTCTGCCACCTTCTACATTAGTTATTATCTATTATATATTCAACAAGCAGTTATTACTTCTAGAATTTCCTCATTCATGATTGCTGACTTGTTATTGTAATGATTATATTTTTAGTTCTTTCCCATAGACAATTTTCAATATAGAGTTGTGTAATTTATTGCAATCAAACAAAGTTATTTATTTGGAATCGATGGTTTGAATCAAATCTTAAAAGGCATGTATATAAAATTAGCAGATGCTACAGACTTTGGAGGTAGCATTATTACCAGAGATTATAGAACCAAGATTTTAAATATCTCAGCATATTGGGATATTTAGGTTAAAGTCCAGCATAGCAATGTCTCCACTTGGACCTATAATTGTTCTTTCTCCAGAATCCATCCATAAGGGAGTATGTCTAGAAGATCTGAAAGATGACTTGGCAGTAGGTCTAGATCCAGAGAAAGGGATTGAATTGCCTCATATGAAGGAAGCCACTTACGGAACATGTCAAGGCCCACAGACAGTAATTAGGCTAATTACTAGAAGGAGAAAGATTCTTAGTATAGTAGTTTCATTTGTTCATTCATTCAACAAATATTGAGGTCATACTATTTTCAAGACACTATACTAGCCACTGAGGGATATATGGGGAGCAAAAGCAGACAAGGCCCCTGTCCTTAAGGAGCTCACAAATATAATTGGAGGAAATATGTAAGATAATAAATTATGATGTTATTATTTAATCAAATTTATATAGGGTCTATGCTGTGCCACGTACTGCTCCAAGCATTTTACATGTAGTTGACCCACCCAACAACCATATGATGTAGGTACTGATATTATCTCCAATCTACAGATGATGAACCTGACACACAGATATGTTAAGTGACTTGCTCAAGGTCACCCTACTTGTAAGTGGCAGAGTCCACATGCTTACCTCCCATGCCATACTGCTTTGAGATAATGGTACAGGTACAGAGTGACAGATTGTGACTCTCACAACTTTTTCTCAGGTGATTTAGTGCCACTAGTTGTTCAGCACTTATTAACTCAACAAACATTTCCTTAGGGTCCCACTGTGCGGCTGGCACTGCACTGGGCAATGAGGATCTACCGATGAACAAGACTGATTTATTCACTGCCCTCAATGGAGCCTGCAGGCCAAGAGAGAAGGAAGATACTGAACAAGTGACACGAAAAGGGAAGCATAGAGAGTAATGGAAGCTGATAACCTGGGACTCTGGCCCAATTTCAGGAGGCATATGTCTCCATCGCTCAGGTTGTCCTTTGCCTCAGGCCCGCGGGGGAGCAGACCCCATGGTACCTCCTCCTGTTAGACAAACATGGCACTATAGGTCATCTGTGTGAGATGGAGGGAACACAAAGGAAATTGTCTAGGGATCACAAAAGAGATGGAGACGAGGATTCCCCCCATGACACCTACATCTGGAAAGAGAGCATCAATTGCATGGTGGTATCCATGGTGAAAGGTGGTATTAGTGTAATCAGGCAGCCATGGAACACCTTTACAGCAGCTTTGTGGCCACGGATACCTTACTGTGGGAGGCAGAGAAGAAACAGAAGACAGCTTCAGATGCCATATGGAGAGAGTTGTGTCCATGAGCTCTTAACGAGAACCTGCAAAAGAGGTGACTTTGGTGGGGTACTAAGGGTCCCACAGTAGCAGGTAAGCACAAAATCAGTAAAACATCATACTCCTATTATTGTGATGCAATTTTTAATCCAGCTAGTGTGATCTGGGAAATGGAAATTAGAACAAGGGTAAGTAAAAAGTTCTGCCTTCATGCTCCAAAAATCAATTATACAATTAGAGGATGGGAAGCTGTAGTGGGTTGGTGGTCCTCAAAAATATATGTCCATGCCCTAATCCCTGGGGCCTATAAATGTGATCTTATTTGGTAAAAGGTTCTTTGCAGATGTAATTAAATTTAGGATCTCAATATGAGGTTATCCTGCAGGGCCCTAAATTAAATGGCAAGAATCCTTGTAAGATACACACAAAAGAGAGACAAAGGGAGGAGAGAAGGCCACATGAAGATGGACAGAGATAGGAATTAAACAGCCACAAGCCAAGGACTTAGAACCACCAGAAACTGGCAGAAGCAAAGAAGGACTCTTACGGAACCTTCAGTGAGTGCGTGGCGCTGCTGACACCTTCAATTTAGAGCTCTTGGTTCCAGAACTGCGAAAGAGAATACATTTCTGTTATTTTAAGCCACAAAGTCTGTAGTAATTTGTTACATCCACCCAAGGACAGTGATATAGGGACCCATGGCTTGGCAACAATTTATGTAAAAAATATCTGGGCAAACAGCATGAAGTCACTGATAAAGAAAGCAAATGCAGGGCCAGGCCTAGTGGCTCACACCTGTAATCCCAACACTTTGGGAGACCGAGGCGAGAGGATCACTTGAGGCCAGGAGTTCCAGACCAACCTGGCCAACATGGCAAAACCTAGTCTCTACTAAAAACATAAAAAATTAGCTGGGAGTGGTGGTGCACACCTGTAATCCCAGCTACTCGGCAGGCTGAGGCAGGAGAATTGCTTGAGCCCCAGCGGTGGAGGTTGCAGTGAGCCAAGATTGCACCACTGTAACACTCCCGCCTGGGTGACAGAGTGAGACCCTGTCTCAAAACAACAACAAAAAGAAAGCAAATGCAGTCTTTGGCTGCCACAAGAGAAACAGAGTTAAGAGACTGAGGAAGCTAATCATTCTGCCACATAGCTGCAATACTGCACTCTGCTCTAAGTGCCACCTTTTAAGAGAGACATTGATGAATGGGAGCCTAGCCAGAGACAAGTGACTGGAACCGTGTTGGTTCTGGAGAGCTTGCCATACAAAGGATGAATTGGTAGCATTAGAGATGGGATCTTGGGATAGAAATCAATGAACATGAGGGTAACCTTGGAATATGTGAAAAGCTATCTTGTCAAAGAGGAAGTAGTCTTGTTTTGTGTTGTTCCAGGAGGCAAAATTGGGTTTAGCAAGTGGAAAGTAAAACAGAAGAAAAAACTAACGACTGTTGATTATAGAAATTCAAAACATTGGAAGTATTTGAAAAGGGGAAAAGTGCTGTTTCCTGATTTCAGAGACATGACATCTGGTCCTGCCTCTGTAGTTAATTGGTTGTGTGACTCTGGACATATCATCTCCCGTTCTTTGGACCTCAGTTTTCTTCTATGTAAAGTTATGGGGTTAGGTTGGATGCTTTGGGAAAGCATTTTTTTTTCTTTTGGTTGTTTCCTAGTTTATGGTTTAATAAAACTGTTAAGATGTTTTACAATTTCTGAGTGCACAGTATATGCTAAAGCTAAAATCTGGGCTAGGTGTTTTATTTTTTGAGACGGAGTTTCACTCTCGTCACCCAAGCTGGAGTGCAGTGGCGCCATCTCAGCTCACTGCAACCTCTGCCTCCTGGGTTGAAGCGATTCTCCTGCCTCAGCCTCCCGGGTAGCTGGGATTACAGGCGCCCGCCACCACGCCCAGCTAATTTTTGTATATTTATTAGAGACAGGGTTTCGCCATGTTGGCCAGGCTGGTTTCAAACTCCTGACCTCAGGTGATCTGCCTGCCTTGGCCTCCCAAAGTGCTGGGATTACAGGCGTGAGCCACCATGCCTGGCCTGTGCTAGGTGTGTTAACATGCACGATCTCATATAACTCTCTCCACACTACAGGGTAGTATCTTCCCCCATGATGAATTGTCCTCGGTGTCAACTTGACTGGATTAAGGGATACTCGGGTAACTAGCAAAGCATTATTTCTGGGTATATCTGTGAGGGTGCTTACAAGAGAGACTGGCATTAGAACCAGTGTACCTAAGTAAGGAAGATCTACCCTTACCCATTGTGCGTGGGCATCAGCCAATCTGCTCAGGGCGCAGAACAAAAAGGTAGAGGAAAGGAGAACTCACTCTTTCTTCTGGAGCCGGAACACCCTTCACCTGCTGCCCTTGGACATCAGAACTCCAGGTTTTCTGGCCTTTGGACTCTAAGAACAGCACCAATGGCTCACCAGGTTTTTAGGCCTATGGCTTCAGACGGAGAGAGAAACCATTGGTTTCCCTGGTTCTGAGGCCTTTGGATTGGGACTGCACCATGCTACTTGGCTTTCCTTGTTCTCTGGCTTGTAGATGGCCTGTCGTGGGACTTCTCAGCCTCCATAATCACCTGGGCCAATTTCCCTGTGACTCTCCTCTCCACGCCTCTCTCTCTCTCTCTCTCTCTCTCTCTCTCTCTCTCTCTCTCGGTTCTCTCTGGAAAAACCTAATACATACCCATTTTACAGATTAGAGCACTGAAATTGAGAGAGATTGTGACTTGCCCAAAGTCATATAACCTGTTCATGGGTGAGCTAAAACTTGAACTCAGATCCCCCTGCTTCTAGTATCCTTTCCACCATATCTTGCTGCCTCCCCTACATAATAGCGACCCTTTGCCACACCTGAATTGAGCAAATTATACAATTCATTGTCAAAGTACTTCTCAGAAATCACTTATCAGGCAATATTAACTATCTCAAACACCCCAAAGAATCAGAACGTTTCTGAGCAGACAAAATGGTTGGTGCCAAGCCTGTGCGTTAAAGCCCATAAACTTCATTCAGAAAAATTCTTAGGGCCTCCTCACCCAGAGTGTATCCCTCATCATTTCATACACAGTGTCTGTTCTTCCTTTCCGAAGAGAAAGGCAAGCTGGAGGGCTGGTCTGCAGCATCCTGGGAGCTTGAGACAGCCTGGGTTGTTAGGCTGTGGAGCACGGAGGCAAAGGCAAAAAGATTAGCAGTGTCCTGTGGAGTCTCCACAAAAGGGGAAGATAAATGGCAAGGTCAATGAATCTAGCTCTTTGGAATTCCATGCATGAGAGGCTCAACACAGGAAGCAGGTCAGAGAGGTCTAGAGGAATATCTTGAACCAGTGACTACCCAGCCAGCTGCAGAGGTTTTTACATGGTTCTGGGGACTCTGGGATGGGAAGAAGAGGTCACTACCCTGAGAGTGCAGTACAGTCCAACAGTATATACTAGGTTCTGATATACTACTCTGGATTTTTAGTCAGTTACATGCTACAATTTAAAAAAATCTGTGGGGGAAGTCAAGAGGAAGAAGGTAGACATGGACCAATAGGTGTAACAAAAGTTAAATATTGACAATGAGAGCAAGGGAGCTGACAGGAAGGCTACAGAAAGAAATATGATATCCTCCTAACGCTAAGCAGTGTGAAGACACAAAGGCTGGCACTACTGTACTTATTGCCGGGTACTTTAGTGGATATCCATAATGACGACTCATCGTTATTGAGGTGAGGTGGTATTCTGTGCCTTCTGCATATGAAGGCAGAGATGAGTGCAACATATTATAAAAAGACTTCCACCCACAACGACCTGAAGAAAAAAATTTAATGCCCCAAAGAACAATTGCAGTTGTCTAGCAAATGCAACGATGTAGAAATTGACAGAGCAGAATGAAAGAGATAATGCTTTAAAAATAATATTAAAGGTAGCTGTTAAGGAATGTAGTAAATGTGGGAGAAGGCACTCAATAAATACATTTTAAAAATTAAACTCAGTTTGGACCCTGCCTAGCTCCCATTCTGGAGAGGTATCTAAATAAATGAATGGATGAGTGAATGTATGAATGAAAATTATCTGGCCTGAGGTCACCCTTTCACTAGGGTTGTTCTGTGGTTCTTGGAGCTAATGCAGTGTCAAGGTGTTGGAGACGGAGGACACCTGTCTTATCTGCAATCATCATCCACACACATTACCACTCAGGAGGTCCATTATCCCTATATGCATCATGTGTTCCAGGGCCCAAAGCTGTGCTGTGTTCTTGCCATGTTGGGGCATGGTTTCTGCCAATGCTGACTAGGATGCTGTTTGCCTTGGCACCCCTCTATTGTCCTCTCTGTTCTTGTTTCCCTGAAGGTACTGCTCAGCAGAACATTGGTCTGACCTGATCTTTGCACTAAAAGATCCTTTCTCATTTCTCCTCGCTGCAGCCTGGGGCATCCTGCTCTTCTAATTTGAGGAAAGGCTTCTGTAATCATGTAGTTCCAAGACACTCTATGCCCATGACACTCCTTTTCCCCTCTCCTCTGAAAACCTACATTCTTAATGATCTGTCTATGGAATAGAAAAGCCAAGAAGCTCTGCAGGCAATCTTATGCTTTCCTGGTGCCATATATTACTTCTCCTAAAGTAATGAGCATGAGGCTGGCCATCTGTTTGAATATGGAGAATATAAAGGGGAAAATGCACCATGTATTAGTTGTCATATCCCTCTCCCCTCTCAGTTCAAAGCCAGTCAAGAAATAAGCCAGACATCAGAGATACAATTTGTGTACTGGACAAATATTTTTAAACATTATGCTCCCCCAGCATTGCTCTAGGCACTAAGAATACAGCAGCACCTGAAGCAGACAAAATAGCAATCTACTATTTGCAAAGATGCATTTTAAAACTTGGCCTAGTCTGAGGCCAAAATGACTTCCTATTCCTTCCCCTCTGAATTGAATTTATCCATTTAATCACAGACTGAGTGGCTAGAAAACTAGAGCCACCCCCTCCACTCTGCCTATCTGGTTCCTTGCCCGCACTGAGCATACTGCAGGAAGGATTTGGGAATGGAGAAAGGAAGGCGATCAGCCTGTAAGCTGGCAGTTCTGAAAGAGGAAGGGCCCAAGTGGGGCTAAACCACACATGTGGAGTAACCCCTTCCTCCAGTCTCACCGGTCAGCTAATTGAGGAGTGGAGGGCAGAAACCTTCTTCCATATGCTTCCTGCAGGAAGACAGTTTCTATTTCATGAGTGGAAGCAGAAGAATGAAAAGAAGGAAAGTCATTTCCTTTGCAATTAATATTGCAGCTTTTTATCCAGAGCTTGAATTATTCTTGAATTTTTAATATGATGTAGGTGAATTTCATTTATCTATGAAATGATATGCTAACTCCTTTATTTAGGTCTTTTTTAATGCTAAGTGTCTTTATTACTAATCAAGAAGGCTGAATTATACAAGGACCTTCTATTTCCATTAATTCAAGTATCCATTAAAAGTTATCAGTATTGCACTAAATATGTTACAGGAGTGACTTCAGATTTGTTTTTCTGCATTTCTTTTCTTCATAACAGATATATAAATGACATTTATAAAGGGGCTGAAATCTAGCCCTTTAAAGTTTCACCTTTATGTTTATACACACTCTTAAAGAGTATAAATCCGAACCTGACTCCTTAAATCCTTGATGTGCTAGTCCCCGGCCTCTTTACCCTCAGATACATTCCTTGCACTTCTTTGCTCTGTTTTGTATTGTTTCTCAGGTCCTCGAGTGAGCTGAGTCTAGCTAATAGAAGGCAGACTGGAGCCCTGGGGACAGAAGGCAGGGTATTTCTGCCTCAGGCTGCATCTCCAATAGTGGCCATGGCTCTGCTGTGGCCCCAGCCGCTGATAGGCCCACAGTGATTCCGACTTCTGCCAAATGACCAGGCCATAGGCTCCAGAAGTACATTTCCTTCTATTGCCCCCACAACCTAAGGATGGTTCTGGCATCTGCCTCCTTCTAATCTCTGGGCCGTTTCACAGAAACCCCAATGGACTGTTCCGCTATACTACCTGTGTAATCAATTCCTTGTATTAATTTCATTATTAAAATTAAAGAAGTGTTCTTGTATTCTCACTCCAAGGGTGGGAAGCAGGGGTAGTAAGCTAAAACTTGCCTTGGAAAATACCTGAATAAGTACTGGTGCTGAGGCCCAGTTCAGCAGCTTCAGATGAGATGAAAGGGGAAAAAGGAAAACTTAGGCCTGGGCCATTCTCAGGCCACTCACCTCAACCCTAAAAGCAATGACACAACTCTATCTATGGTTGTATCTGACTGCATCGGATGGGCCCACACAAAAATGACTGCAATAACACTTGCCTTTTGATCATTCCAGAATCCAACGGGGAATGCTTTAAGAGTCCTAGACAAACTGCAAAGTGTAGTATAGCAGCAAACACATGGGTCATACCTGAGCTCAGTCCTGGGAGACTAGCAAGATAATTAATTCATCTGAGCCTCAGTTAATATGTTAATTATCTGGAGTTTAATGATCTCTACAAAAGACTGTTGTGAAAATTAAATAAAGTATATACAAAAGCATTCCGTAAAGTGCTATGCAGATGTTAGCTAGTCTTCTGTATCAGCTTAATGCTTTTTTCCCATTAATATTTTTTAGCTTCCTTGTTTTAGCTTTCTTAACTTAAAATTGTGAAATCATTTCAAAGTTGTAAAAATAGTGCAAACAATTCTCATATACCTCCACTTGGATTCCCCAAAATATATCACATATATTCACAGCATAATTTCAAATTATCAGAAAACATTGATATATTGCCTATATACTGTTATACAACCTAAATACTGTAGTCAAACTTCACTAATTGTCCCACTAATGTTCAATTTCTGGTCCAAGATCATATGCCACAGTTAGTTTTCACAACGAAGTTTTAGTTGTTTTCTTTATCTGAGAGAGTTACTCAGTCTTGCTCTTTTATGATCTTTGTAATTTTGAAGCCAGTGCAGGATATCCTCAAGTTTAATACTAACATTTTGATGATTTGTTTATTCATGCCATCAGGGGTGATATAAAAAAGGAAATACAGTGTCCTAGTTAAGTTCACAGACCCTAATCGGAATACCTGGATTCAAACTCTGGCTTCACCAGACAGTGTAACCTTCAGTATTTTGGGGACTGTGTCCTCATCTGTCAGATGAAGAAACGTCGGTAGCTATCTCCTAGGGTTATTGGAATTACTAAAGGAATGATTATGTGTAAAGTGGTTAGAACAGCTCCTGGCACATATTAAGTGCTCTGTGTTAGCTAATGTGAGGAGGTGGGTTTTGGCAACTGCTGAAGAGACCAAAGAAGCAGCAGGTATTTCAGTTATGTGCATCCTTTGCTCAACCCTGCCCAAAGAGCCAAGGCCAGACTCACTGCCAGCAGGAATTCTGGCCCACCATGAGTGCACTGTTCCTCTCAGCCACAGGCCTGAGCGCTTACTCCCAAGGCCCATGAGATGAGGACTTGCTTGATCCACACTGCAACATTTCTTTTTTTCTTTTTTTTTTTGAGACAGAGTTTCGCTCTTGTTGCCCAGGCTGGAGTGCAATGGCGCGATCTCGGCCCACAGCAACCTCCGCCTCCTGGGTTCAAGCCATTCTCCTGCCTCAGCCTCCAGAGTAGCTGGGATTACAGGCATGCACCACCACGCCCGGCTTTTTTTTTTTTTTTTTTGTATTTTTAGTAGAGATAGGGTTTCTCCCTGTTGGCAGGCTGGTCTTGAACTCCGGACCTTAGGTGATCCGCCCGCTTCAGCCTCCCAAAGTGCTGGGATTATAGGTGTGAGTCACTGAGCCTGGCCCCTGCAACATTTCTTTAGCACAATAGGTATATGCACTAGGAACTGAGCCCATGTTTCCTCGCCCATCAGTTGTTGGTAAAATTGTGTCAAATTAATTTTTTTAAAGTTGCAAAATAATTAAGTCCACTTTTTTTCCCTGACAACTACTCTCAGAATGCAGGCCTTCAGGGTTCATTAGTATGCATCCAGCACTTTGCCCAGGGACACACTCACTGTATAACCATAATGATAACCTCAGCCCTTAACCTCTGCCTGTGCTTCTTGCTGAAGGGGCCAAATCACTCAGACCCTCACAATACTCACTGTATTGGCCAACTGTGGGCAGACTAAGCAGTGAGGTGAAGCGGGAGTTCCCCATAAGGCTGGATGGGGGAAGGGAAGGAAGCTTGAACTGACTGATTCCAATAAGCTAAAAATCACGTTAAGACATCCGTGAAAATGTGGTAAATGACAACCGTTCATTAAAAAATTAAGCAATAAAAAACCCTTAATATAAAAATAACAATGGCTACATATGAATAGCAAATGACATTTTACAAAGCAATTTTGATTCTTTACCTTATTTGCCCTGCCAGACACCATCTTATAGGTGAGAAAGAAAAAGGATTCAGAGAGAAATGTGGCGAAGCTGATACTTTAATTCAGGTTTCACCTCTGAATACAGCACATTTTCCACTTAATGAAAAAGAAGAAAATGCACACTAAATATAGATCAAAGACCAACAGGATTAAAAGACTACCAAAACACAGAGACTGAAATGTAGAAATGCAATGAAACCAGTTTCCGTGAAGTAACTCTGGTTTCTTGGCAGTCAAGGACAGTGAGGTTTTTCAAGAAAAGGGACTTTCACAAGGTCTTGGGTGCAGGCTGAGCAATGTAAGAAGAGGTAGGGAAGTGGTGTGTACACATATACCTTTGGACCAAGTTTCAAGCTACCGTAAAATCCCTTCATGTTTGACTGCTTAAGAATTAAATGAGTTCAATGGGTTGAAGACACAGACCACGAAGACCATACACATGCTACCTTCAATGCACAGGTGGCATCAAGCACACTGCCAAGCACAAAGTACACTTTCAACATGTATTTGCTGATTTGGCTGGACTTTTATCTATGCAGTAACAAGGTACAGTGTTATTAAAAACTCCTACAAATATCTTACCCTCCCCAAATTAGGTATTGCCATAAAATACCAGTTGAACTCATGTAGAAATGGTCAAACTTCTTTTAATTGTGCAGGTCAAGAAGAAATTAGAAACTTAGTTCCCATCAACAAATTGCTTCCACATTATTTTAATGTCAAACCGAGACCTTTCCAAAAAAAAAAGAGGCTGATATATCAATCATATCATACCAAAGTTTATTGATTACATCAAACAAAAATTTCTGTAATGGAAAAGGCAAGTTGCAGTCGTAAAAGATGGCATTCACATTCATTTTAGAAAGCAATAACGTAGATGTAAAAAACTGCTTAAGTGAAAAATGTAATATTACAGTCCCATTTTGCAAGCTGAAAAATGATTTTGTCAACACGCATAAAATCTGCACATTTATATACTGCATGTTATTAAAAAATTCCATCACTAAATTATTATGAATTTTGCAAAGTTAGGCTTACATTTATATTGTTGCTGGTGTATATGTAGTAGATATGGAATGAATGTTTTCAGTTTAGTAGGTAACATCCTCAAACAATGGACAACAGTTGTGAAAGTTACAAAGACATTTTGTTAGCTCAAAATTATTCAAATTATAGGCAGATGATCTTATGATTACATTTTTTTCCCTTTCTCTGTCACAAATAGGGTGATTACATTGTAGTGCCAGGAATACATGGTCTATTTCAAGTTATTCGATCTGCTAACCCCACACTAGCCATTTTTTAGCTCTTCAGTAAAGTATCTTTTAAAAAGGAAAGCCAGGTGCTTCTCAAGGATCTAGGCCATGATATCATATATCATTGCCATTCTGAATTTGAGCTGCAGTGTCACAATGTAATGTGTAGCTGAGACATAACTCTAAATCCCCCTTAATCCTTGTCTTTCTTTCTTTCTGGCTGGAAGGAATTTTACATGCAACCAGTTACTTTTCTACTAGATTATTCTGTTAACTCTTCAATGGTACTGCATTAAACAAGCCTCTCTACTGTGGTTCTCTTGTCTGTATTCACAGTTCCCATAGATTTTATATAAAACAGCAATAATAATACAGCAACAACAACCATAAGAACAAGAAAACAAGCACAAAATATCAAAAGCTTTCCTGGGTTAGACTTTTTAGCTCTTTGGAATAGGCAAAGAATACAGAGACTTTGTTTTCAGCAGCTTACCTCAAATACAGGCTACCAGAACACAGTGCACTTAGGTAAGTTGTGAATGACATGTAACAAAATGCTCAAAAATAATACTGATATATGAGAGCAAATGTAATAATGAAAAAGGGTCCATAATGATGGAATGGCTTCTGATAACTGAAATTATGTCCTTTTCTAGAATTTAGAAAAAAATCATACCTAAACATTAACATAAAATATATGTGGAAGAATCAAATGTGCCATATGGACTATATAAATATAATACAGATTAACTCCAATACTTTTCCAAATCAAGGTACAATATAAACATTAATAATAGTACAGGCATGCCAGAAAGACCAAAAAAAAAAAAAAAAAAAAAACTAGCAGTCAAATAAATATGGTCATTTATATCCAAAAAAGTATGTGTTTAACATTGAATGAAGACATTTCACATTTATGTTTCAAGTGAGCTAATTAGAAGGCTAAATCTTCCTTCTAGCTCAGCTACTCAAGGACTTTACCAAGGTCAGTCTCATGGTTTAGAGTTAGACCATTTCCCTGTCCAAATTAAGAGACAACATTCATCTTCACAGAGTCATGGCTCTACAAGCTGAACCACTGTTTTGGGGTGGATCCTTTCCCCTTTCCAAATTGGCCATGTTTAAGAAAAAGCACTGCATATATGCACAAATGCAATCTCTTTCAAATAAAAACCATCAACAGTTTAAAATAAGCTATTTTTCTTCCTCTTCACATAAAATTATAAAAGGCTGATGTTCAGAATGACCTTTATTTTTATATAACTATGGTTTAAACCACCTTACTGCAGATCCCAGTAAAATCAACACTGGAAAAATCTGTTTATTTCCTAACTACTTTGAGGGGCTACTAAGTGATTGGAAATGTTTTATGCTTTATTTTCAAGTCTAGTAGGCTTACACCCATAAGTGGGGTTTAATTCAGAAGAATAAAAAATAAACAATTTTTTTCTATTCCCACAAAAATACCCGTAAGTTAACACTTTCCACATAAGCGTTCAAGGTATTTTTTTGGCAAGAATATTCTACCAAGACATAAGTAGCACATGGGTAAACAGAAGGGATTAACTATTTTGTCTGATGCATTGATACTATTTAGTCCTTCTGTATTTTCAAGTATTCCTTATGTACTTTTGAAAAACAAAATTAAGATGATCATTTAGGAGGAACAAGAAATGTGATCCAAATAGTCTATTTCTTCTGCCAGGCAAAAAAAGTAATATTAGCAAAATCTATTCATTCTCATTGCATAACTTCTACTTTATACTATTGTATTTAAATCCATTCACAGAGTTCATGGGTTAAAAGAGCACCCATTTGAGTTATATTATTCTATCTAAAGCCAGAATTCTAAGTATTCTTGCTTTCAACTTTCATATAATTCTTAACTTACAGCTTTGGCCATAAAGGCTACTTACAATAATTGTAAATGCTTAAGAGAATCATTTGGTATTTTAATGAACATTTATTGTGAACTCTAGACATGAGAGTGGTTTAGTGTGTTGCATATCAAGTATCCTGAGATGATAACTTTTTGTAGTTTTTTCTTCATGCTTTCTTTTTTAGCTGTAACCACTGTCAGTATGCTTGTAGGACAATAACATAGGCAGTTCAAGATTCGGATTCTGAAAAATGTAAAATATACAGATTTAAAAGGCTTATTTTAATAATGTGAAACCATCTGTTAAGCATTTTCAGAAATAAGTAGTAAATTTTGTTATGAGAGTAAAGCAACTGTCTTAACAAAGTGCCAAGTTTTATTCACATGCAGGGGAAAAAAAGAGTGGCATTATAACCAGATTTTAATCCTTTCTTCATTTGTCAGCTGAATAGATTCAGGCTTGCTTTTTGCTTTTGGATTGTTCCAGGGTTCTCCTAATACTTTCTACCTCTGGGATTATTTACCATAACAGAGGTTTTGCTTGCTATGATCCCTTCTCCTCTAGGCTGGGAGGTCCCTGAAAACAGGAACATTTTATTTACCTTTTATCTCCAGCAGCTAGTATAGTGTCTGGCACACAGCAGATACTCAGGAAATGTTTGACGAATGATTAGATTACTATTTTTCTTGATGTGTTAATTTTGACAGAGGAAGTCTGAAGATATATCCAGCTTTGGAAGATTATTGTGAAAATATTCTTCCTTTTTACTGAAAGAAGCACATTTCCCCCTACAATATGGAAGTCAGTTTTCCTTTTGGTAGATCACGTATCTATGAGTCAACTGATTCTTCTGTTTTTTTTCTTATGCTTCATCTTTTTGGAAGAGAAACCATGGATATTTCCCTATCAAATCTGTAGATTCTTCTCTGTCCTCTAAACATCATCAAATGCTATGATCAGGATGGTGCATGACAGACAAACTGATCATTAAGTGTAAGTCAAATATGTTAAGAAATGGAAGTTGTATGTCAAAACAGGGAGCCTGATTCTCCACTCTAAAACTCAATCTTTTTGAACCTGAGTAGTGGAAGGTCTTAAGTAGTATGCTATTTTCTTCCCATTCTGGGGCACTTCCTTTGCCATGGTTGGACTAGAAGTTCATCAGAATATCTTCCATTTCTATTTATGTTCCACATTCTCCAGAACTGCTAATAGGTTTTCCGGTAGCTCCGCAGGGTCATGGCGGCTCTAACCAAAATGAGGTTGCCATTCATATTAAGAATGTAACTCACATTGAGGAGTTAGGTAGTTTCCTTACTAACCAAGGAACAAACTAGATGCCTAAACTAGCTGCGAATTATTGTCCTTGGAGGAGAAATAATGCCACATGAAAATCTATTCCTGGAAGAAATAACTACATTAAAAATAAGATAATTGTTTTTAAAAAATACTTCCTCAGTTCTATGTTAGACATTGAAGGAGATAAGGCCCTGGAGAGGCCAAAAGCAATAGCGGTGTCTTCTATCCAGCCCAGTCCCCCAAACCACAGACGAAGCTAAAGAGAGCAATCCAGGGGGATACAAAATTAGCCAGAAACAATATAGCTAAAATGCATCACACAGCTTAGAGCAAGGCAATCTGGGACAAAGGGGTCAGACTTTGAAGGTTACTTGTGAAGCAGATTTATTACTAAGGGAAAAGATACACAGGTAAGTTGTTCAAAAATGGGTAAAAGGATGCTAACTGTGGTAAAATGAGTCTGCTTCTAAAATAACAGTGCAGATGCAGACTGATGAACTCCAGGAAGACAGAAGAACCAGTGGATTCAATCCATTAATTTAACTTGTATTCTTTACTAGAGGGTGGCAGAGTTGACAGCTGTTGACAAAAATGGGCCTATGAGGTGGACTCGCAATTATTAGCTTCAAAGTGAACTAACCCACAATTTTACTCGTGATGATCATTAATTTTTATGTGTGCATGAAAGATGGCCCTGCGCTAAGCTGTGTAAAGTTGTTTCTAAGCTGACAAGCTTGGAAGCCTTGTTCATGAATTACTCTAAATTCCTATGGATGGATAAAAGACCTCCAGAGGTCTGGGTTGTTAAAGGCCCCCCTGAAGGAAATACAGACTACACATAAAGGAGTCATTCTGAGTTCAAGGGTCCCTCTCATGGCATATCAATTCCTCCCAAATATTTCTGGGGGTAAATGAAATATATTACAAAGTGAATTTAATCATTTTTGGAAACATTATAATAAAGCATTTTATATCATTAGGCAAGCATCCCCCTGAATGGCTATGAAAGATTTTACCTCTGAAAGTTGAAACATTTAGCTTGAATAAAACTTGACATTAAAAAAGTTATTAGACTGGTTCATTGATATATATTTGGAGATCAGACATTTACAAGGACATAAGTGTATACAGTACCTGCAAACACACAGACACAGCACATGAAAGTACAAACACATTTAGTTATTTTCACATAATTCCCAAGAGAACATGCAATGCTAAATTGGCTTGATGTTATACAGATGCAATTTTGGAATATTTATTTTTAATTTTCCAAATGATCTTTACAAATCAGTTATATTTCCTGATCAATATTAACAAACATTTTCACATGATGGCCTTGCCATTACAACTTGCCCCTTACAAATTAAATATGCTGTATCAACATTTGGCTCTGAAAAATGTTTAACATTTTATTGGGGGGGGGGCTTAGCAAATTTTAAATGCATATTTCCCCATATTCCAAGTAATGCATCTTTATATTTTTGCAAAGAATATTGTAAAGTTCACCACACCAACAGCAGAGAAAATTTAGAGAGTGATATTTTCATTTTTTCTTTATAATGCTGTTAATCTGTTTTTTTAAAGCCAGCCCATTTGTTTAACACTAGGTACCTGTTACAATACATTAGATTCGTCTGAGAATGTTCGTAAAAGAAGAGGTCTGACTGAAGGTCTGGCGGATAATGAGTCAGATGCCCTTCTACAGCTCAGATTTCTCTGTAATAGTGAGGCAAAGATACTTAAAGCATGTGAAAATTGGTTAACCTACCTGGTGATTATATATTTAAAAAAAAAGGTAAAAGAAAATATCATTTCCTATAGACTACTCCTCTGACCAAAAGTACAAATGATTACACTATATAGTAAATGTATAATATTCAAATGAATACATTCAAAGGCCTAAGAAAGTCTCCAACTCGAATTGTTTTTGTGGTAGAAGTAAATAGACAACAGTAGTATGTGACAAACTTGGGTTTTTGGAATGGCACTGATAAGTAATATGGTAAGATGAGTCAATATGGTTTGATTAGTAAACCTTACCATCCTTTTGGTGAACACCTCTGAGAGTTGTGCCGGTGCTGTGAGTATATCAAACAAAGAGAAATTTGTGCAAAACATTCCTGTCCTAGTGAACAGACTAGCTCTAACACGCCATGGCTACTGCATACCGTGGATCAATGAAGACTACAGACCCATAGTCCAAGCTTTTAAAAATTACTTCCTCTCCAGTGTGACAATTTGGAAGGTGAACACATGATTAAAAGAAAATGACAAAATACTCTAAGCATCGATAGAAGATATAAAATGAGTCATGAGAAGTAATTTTTCATAAAGAATCAGAAAATGGTGTCAGGCAAATGAGAATGCAAGCAAGTTGGTACATTAAGAAAGGAAATCACCTTATTCACTCCAAGAGAAACTGTGATTGCTGGAAGTTTGAGAAAGCATGAAGATAGTAGATGTTCCTGAGGAAGGGAGGCGTTTCGTTACCTTGTTCACAATTGCACAAAAGGTGGAAAATTGCAGTAGAAAAAAGAGAAATGCAAAAACCAAAAAAAAAAAAAAAAAAAAAAGTAAATAATCTCTCAAATGTAAGACATTTAAAAAGAAACCTTGAGAATTCGAAGCCGAAATGATATGTTAGTTTTGAAGACATTATTTTCTGAAGTAAAAGCAGAGTCAGTGATAGGAATAGTCTATTATTATGTGCCAACTACTATTTCTCTACATATCAATTTGAAATTATTTTGTTAATGGGAAAATTGACTATTTTAAATAAAATAGCTTTAAAATATGCTTCTCGTTAAAATAAGACTTATCTCTAATAATTAATTCAGTATCCTACATTTGTTCAAAATCCATTGGTCAAAGAGTTATGTCCAGGGTCCACTGCCAATCACCAATCTATCTTGAAGTAATTATCTCCCCTATCCAACTGTACAGATACACTATGAAGGGACTGACTGCTCTTAAGAAGTTGCAGGATAAAAACCTAATCAAAAATAACAATGAGAAAACATTTGATGATATCACATTTCAGTCCCATTTGCCTCTGACCAATGCTTAACTTCCTTTCTTACAACCTAATTTGACTGGTTTCCCTGTTTTTCCTACAGAGTGCTCTTTAGAAAGATAGGCTAAATTTTACCTAGGTATTATTTTTTTTCCCCTTAAAACACCCAGAAAAGTAAAAATGGATAAAGTTTAACTAGCAAACCTAAGGTTATTTTTTTTCCTTCTGATTCTGTGCCTGAAATTATAAGGTAATTTACAGACTCAGTTTTGGCATTGCCCAAGCAAAACAGAAGATGAGTGGTCAACAATGTGGATGAGTTTAACAACTCTGCTAATACAGATTACCCATATTGTCTACTTAGTGACTTAAAATGGGCTTTAAGAAACCAGCTAAAGTAACATATGTATCCAGCAGATTCTAATAAACAATTAAACTTTTAAAGGTAAATAATTTATTCATGTTTTGACAACTACGTTTTTTCTTGTTTTTACCTTAAATGAAGAAAGTTGGTGGAATGAAGAAAGCTGGTAGACATGTTGGTAGAATGCAAATTCCTAACTGATAAAGCTAGAGAACATTTAGATTCTGAGAAAAAGATTTTAATTGTTTCTATCTTCTATTTTATGGGCAAAAACCCTGCGACAAGATTAGCATGATACCAAGTTCCCCACCCCCATGTTTAATGCACAAACCTATCTATTCAAGACTGCAACTGTAAGCACGTTTTGGTGTGCTCAAAAACTTGTATCCAACCATTGGAGATAAAAGTATTTCTATGAAGCAGAAATATTAGGAGTTAATGGATTAGGTGTTAAAACTACTTTATAAAGGAAATGAAAGTACAGAAAGCAGGAGAAAGCATGGAAAGAAGAACTAAAGCAATAAAAAAACTGATAGAGCTAGCAACTGGCAGTGGGGTGGGGTAAACAGGAGATAATGAGCTAAAACAGAATGAAATTTCCACATTCCTTTGCAGTCACCTAGAGAGCTTTGACACCAGGTCAATTAGCAGTATGTCAAAGAGGCCAATGGATAAAGGCCCATCTCAACAGCCACGACATTAGGATTAAACTTTATTTTTGTCTAATCCAGCTAACAGGGCTATTGCCCTCTGAACCCACGGTTGTATACGACACTGTAAGAATCATAATAGTAATCATTATTATAATGATTAACTATATTCTCCAAAATTTCCAAAGTGCTTTCTCTGGGAATTTGGCTCAGACAGTTGACATTCTTCCCTTCCCTGTCTGCCACTCTGAAAGAGCTCTCTACATAATGGAATATTTCTTCCTGTTTGTGCTGACATCCCATGCTAAGCATGGCCATGTTGCTGGGTGCATTCCCATTAAATTATAGTCTTCCTTTGTCTACCTTCGGCGAAGTTAAGCCTCCTTTTTGATTGTGGTGACTTACATGAGAAAACTTCACACAGGATATGTGGAAATTACTCCACTGGAAATGTGAAATGGTATTTGCTACTTGGCCAGAAAGTCCAGGTATATTTCACTGATTTACAGACAGCCAATGACTATGCTTAGGGGGGAAACAACTTTTGAAATACAAAAATCCTATAATTGAACTTTCCTTGAGGTGTTATCCTGTTGTTTCACTGTTCAGTGCTCAATGGTAGTTTCATCATATACCATCAACAGCATTGCTATGCAGTTTTGTCACTTCATAAAGCTAAAGAAAAACTCTAGGATTCTTAATAATGGAACTTTGGGGAAAAAAATTAACCTCATTGCTAAAAATACAGCTGATGATACATGGCTTAACTATAACCCTTGAGTTAAACAACTGACAGAACCTATATTTGAAGATACTGGAATTCTTTCTAATACTAGCATTATGACAGAACTCAGTTGCAGTGGAGGCTGCCATACTAGCGATTTTACTGGAGGTTTCAGGAGGTAGTGATTTGAAATAGCTCAATTGTGTTAAAACAAGCCATATCACTGATTCTGCTATTCTGTTTAATACCTGCTTACAAAAGTATTCCATATGAATGCTCCTTATAACTAGAGTGAGAGCTCCTTGTGAGCTAGGGCCACACCTGATTCATCCGTGAATTACCAACACCTAGTACAGTAGCTAACTCATAGTGGGCCCTCAGGCAAGGTACGCTGAATTGAACAGAATTCAGCATAAGGCTGCTCTTGTAATTGTTAAATATAAATAGCTTGGCTTCTTTCTCAAATGCCATAGAGACATTTTCACTACACACTGCTAAGTCCCCTTCTCAAAGCAGCTGCCAAGACCCACATAAGAAAAGCACTGGCAGCTGACCTGCCACATTTCTGGCTGCGTGTATAAAGTGTCCACGATACTTATTGGTTTAAGTCAGGGATTCTTCTACTCTAGGTAGAGACACACATTTGACCACATCAGGGGATCTATCAGGATATGGGGCAGACCCAGTATCTTTTGCCTCTCTTTAAAATGAGGCCAATGTCTTAGCAAGGAATACTGAACAAAGTAGGAAATCACACAGAGTGTCAGACTGTTGGTGACTGAGCATGAAGACTAAAATATTTGGGGGAAAGTAACATACTCTTTCTCCCTTATCTTAGAAGTTGGCCTCCACCTCTTTGATATAGCCAAATAGGGCCTTATATAAACAGATGTGACTTATCAGAATAGCCATGGCTGCCATGTTGCAGTAGGCCTTTATGCATTCATATTGCACTACTTTGCTCTTGCATTTTCTCATAAGAAAAAAAAAAGAGGCAGCGCTGCTGAGTGCCCACAACATGTTGCCTCATTTGCAACTCTTGAAATCCTGCAGAGTCTGAAAAACCATTTAGCCTTTCAGACACTGGATGTAAAGAGAGATGTTCATCAGCAGGTGGTTCAACAAATGTTTATTGGTTCAACGAGGGTAGGAATAAATGAATGAATGATTGCATGAATGAAAATGATTATGGAAATTTTCCTGGTTGTTCTAGCACATCAGCATGCCCAGCTATAGCACAGACACTAAAATTCTTCCTACGCCGGACATAACCCATAACAAATTTCATGCTAAACCCCTGGCAACGGTCTATGCTGCTAAGTAAAAAAGGATGCAGTCCCAGAACTCCATACTTTCAACAGAAGTTCAGAATCTGTTCATGTAAAAAAAAAAAAAAAAAAGTTCTAAGTCTTTATCTGTGACTGCTTAGTAGCATCCCACAATTTAATGGTCTATGTAAGAGTCACCTCCAGCCAATGTCGAACTTTTTAAAGAGAGGGCCTAATAAGAAAAAAGATGATATGTTTGAAGGTTTTGTTTTCTGAGATATTTCTATAATCTTTAGACCATGTAGCTGGGTGTGAGCCATTATTTAAAATGAGTTCCATTACCTCAAATAAGAGACATATTTAGGATCACTCCAAAGTATACTCCCAAATAAGGAGGATGGAAGAGCAACTTGGAAATCCTTCCCTGAAAAAATTCTCTATTATAAAAAGCCCCAAATCATTTCTTATTGCAACATATTTTATTTGGTTTCATGCAAATTGCCACCTGAGACATTCTGGGTGGTCTGTTGTATCAACCTGTTTTATCCCTGTTCAACTGATACTGAGACATAATCAGGTATTTCAATGCAACTTTTCCATACTAAAACACCAGACTAGAGTATAGCAGTCATACCTAAGCTAACATTACTGCGTTCAGTTCCAGCCCATAAGACATGCAGAAGCAGTGAGTTAAGAGCAATTCTGGCCAACTAACTACACACTGACTGGCCTTGTATATGAAGAATCAACGTACCCTATGACAGTTCTCTTTTTTTTGATTGGGGCTGACACTGACTTGTAACATGAAACTCCTCTTTTACAATTCTAATCACTGAAGGTTTTCTTACTCTAATCATTTCAGATCCCCATGTCTATCTAATATCAACTACTGGATTCTATCAATTCAACAGGCAAAAACAAAATCATGATGTAACAGTTTTGTAGCTAAACTGGTTGGCAAATTTATCAAATAAGTCAGGTAGTTGTAGCTTAGAATATTACCCGAAAATACTGCCTTGGAGGTGCTATAAGATCTAGTTGTGTCAATATGACAGAAACAGTTTTGTTTAACAAAATCAGCTACTGTTGGCAGGAATATGACATATTTAATTAGCCTGTTGGTCAAAATCTGCCAAAAGTTTTATTTTCCATGCTCATCTCCCTATTTCACTGTAAAGACTTTTAAAAAAATGTTTAAAACGTATCATAATAAGGCAGCAGAAAAAATAACTTCTCATTCCCACAGGAAATTTACAATTTAATAGGAAAAATAAAAGCACACTCATAAAACTATTTTGAATTTTTACGAGTGTGTTCCAGAGGCTAAGGATGTAGAAACCACATCCAGGGAATTCTCTTTGGTTCAAATATACTGCTGGACAGACAGGGCTAGAAGCAACACAGAGATTAAGCAGCACTATAATTAAAGGAAGGGGAAAGGTTTGAAAGAGGCAAATTGGTGTTATCAACTGAAAACAATCTGCAAACAGCCCACAGGGAAATTTCTAAGTTTAAAGCGAAAATGTTGGTGTGGAAATTCCTGGTGTGAAAATTCTAGGCTAAATACAAAATAAAATAATTTTTTCCTTTTAAAATTCCATATGGAGCATAGGAGATACTCCATATGGATTGCTGAAGGTCACATAGAACACTATTAAGGAATCTACTTACCACCTGCATTGGATAACGAAGTTTTTACTATACTTTTTATGCAGAAGAGGAAATTAAGTGATGAACCTGTAAGGAGGGGTTCAACATGCTGTAACTAATGTAATTTTCTAAATCAGGTTTTTAGCTCATGGCAGATATTGAGGCCCCTTCCAAAAATCAGGTTATAAGATAAACTTAGTTCTTACCCTGGCACTTCTTCTTCTTACATTCTTTAATACTATCAGAAGAATTTCAGGGAAAAGGCTGATAAATATTAGAAGAATTATAGCCAACCACGTGGATACAGAAGACAGCATTTGGGCAAATACAAAATACATTCTCTGTTGCTTGAGAAAAGGCCTGAAGTGGAAAGAAAATACATGATGGAAAAACAAATCAATTCCTGTCATATGAAATGGATGTTTAATTAAAATGTCTTTTGTATTTAAAAAGAATCTTCCTTACATACATTAATAAAAATAATTTTCTCTAGAATATCCCAAAAGTAATAAACAAATTTCATTTACCAAATGTTTGGGAAAAAAAGAATGATAATCAAAGGAGAAAAAAGACAATAAAATGCATTTGACTTGAAAACAATCAGGCAATCAATTCTAAAGCTGCCAACTGGCAACTATTTACATGCATTAGAAAATGCTGGTGCTTCAAAGACACTCAAGAGAAATGGTTCATTTTTATCCTAACAAGCATTTTATTTCCTCAGCTGTTTTATTAAGATGGGGATGGATTTGTGTTCTGTATTCAGAAATTCAAAAGACATTTTTATAACTCTCCCCCGATAAAAACACTATGTAAATATAAAAAGGACAGTAGAAGCTTATCATGTCTCTCAAATGGAAGGAATCTACCATTGTCATCCACAAAATATATTAACAGTATGTGCCAAACAGGCTGACACAGAGCAGAATACTTCTAATTGGACATTAAGCCTTAGAATCCAGAAATCCAGCGGGAACCCCCATTCTGGAGTCAGATTTCATTCCGAGTCATCCACTTCATTGTTAAGTGGCCACTGAGAAGCACAGCCTGTTTCCCTTCCCTTCTGTCTGAGCTGAACCACAGAGAGCCTCAGTAGGTGAAGCTATTGTTGTTTGAAGGTGAGGGGGAAGAACTGGTTGCTTAAGGACAGGATGCACATCAGACTGCCCTAGGATTAAGAGCTCCAGGTAGGTAACTATGGTTCCTGTTTATTAGAAGACACATCATGCCTCCTGAAGATAATTTGGTTTCTCATTTAAAAATTAATGTCCAGGCACCCTTATGTAACATGATAAAACTGAATTTGTGGCTCTACTTTTATGAAAACTAGATTGTGGAATAAAAGTGAGAACAGGGAGGTGGAAAAATTTATGAGGCCTAGGCTACACAGGCTTTCTGGGAAACGTCTGCCACACGGAAAAGACTTCTGCAGAACTCTACCTCACTCGAATTCTGAAGAACACCTTGAATAATGTTCTAGGCAGTTAACTGAGCCACAACAGGGGCCCAGATGACAAATGACAGCTAGTCACAGGGTGTTCCTTTGCATCATACATTCTGACTAATGTCTCCAGTTTTTTGTTTTTTTTTTTAAACCTCCATGTCATCTATGGAGTTTTGTAGTAGGGCAGTAAAAAATAAACACTATTATTTCTGGATGTGGTTTGGGGCTCGGAAGTCATCATTCTCACTACCCAACCCCAAAGACAGGTGTGACTCAATGCCTCAGGGTAGAACATGTCCAGAGACATTAGTTGTGATCACATTCAGCTGAAGTTTCACATTGTTTCTAGTCACATTTTACTGGTTGCTTTATAAGTTTATATTCATGTAGTGGCTCAACTCCACTTAATGATAATACTTCAGGCAATAAAATACAAAATAGATTAACATTTCATTTTTGGTATCACTAATGAATAGAAACAGGTGTGACAATATCTTAATCATTTACTGGATTTATTTTCATCAATAAGGAATAGTCTGGAAAGGGTTGAAAATGAGTTTGCTAGAAACATTTTATTCTTGTAGAAATTTTGCATAATTAGTTCAGATGCTGATTACATAGATTCATAGACAGAATTACGGTACTCTGGGCAGAACTACAATTGTATATGGTATGTTCTTAATCAACTTTGATTTATTTGTATATTATTAAAGAAAATAGAGACTTCCTTCAGCTTCATTGCTCTCAATTACCTATAGAGGTACCAAAAATATGCTGTAATTATACTTTTTAAAGCTGGTACTTCCTTAAATGATTAGGTTTCTTATATTTTTATTTCTTAAAGTTTTATTTTTAAAAAGCTTTTCAAAATAGAGTTTCTTCTAATTAAGACTCAAGGGACATAAACATAGGACTCACATCTCTGTGATAAAATAGAATCATTTTGTATGTAAGATTTTGCTCAAAGCAATGAAAACATGTATTTCTGAAATCTTACCCTATGGCTTGCTCTAGCCATGATCTCTGCTGCTGGCATCCTTGTCAGGGGAAGCCACTGACTAAAAAAAACAACTCTGACATTTAAAACCAAAATATATGTTTTTGGGAGTAAAGAACGGAGATGCAAATATATAACTCTCCCAATCACAGCTTATGTGTCCCTCACTGGACTCTACTCTCCTTGAGTACAGTCCAGTCATCTCTCTATCCCATAGAGTCTCAAGCACAAAACTGATTCTGAACAAACATCTATTGAGCCAAGATGAACTAAATGAACTTTAAGGACAAGTTGCAGACTCTGCCTTTCTACATCTTCCCACCTCCACCAAAACAGTGAGATGGTGATTTCAAAATACAACCCTCTGAGTATTAAGTAGTATATATCCTATACCTTGAGCACACCTGTAGTAACATGAATCATGGTTATATACTATAAAGAGAAAATAAGGGTCCAAATGGACAATAATGTATCTGTTGGCCAACATATCAGGTAGAAACTTCACAGGATGAGTATTTCCTCTGAAAATCACATGAGAGGTTGTGCTGAAAACTACAGTTTCACTAAAGAGATGTTTACATGCCTTCAAATAGAAAGAGTTGGACAGGGCTACCAAAGGGAGGTCTTCTGAGTGATTTGTGCAGTCTATATACTTGTATTTAAAATCTTACCCAAAATTAGTAGCACTACCAGCTAACAAGTAACCTTCAGGCCATTAATATTAAAGATGTGCCATCTTATACAATTAAAATTTTAAAAGTATAATGAATGCTTACATATATAGTGTACATACACATGTGTCTACTTTGTTATTTACAGACTGCTCACATATGTACAATTGCTTACCAAATAATTCCTCCCCAGAAGAATGAGAAAAATACATAGAAGGCTAAAGAACCCCAAATCACAAAGTGATTTATCCACGTCCAGAATCGGGTATCCAAAGCAAGCTGAAAAGATAATAACACGAAAGGTTTCATGATGGTTACAAATTGCACCAGGCAATATGCTATAGTATCTAATAACTAGTACACAATGATACCTATGGAAGGATCTAGCTTGTGCCAGGGATCCCGAGGACAGTGGAACTAAAACAGAATCCAGGTTTTTCAAAGAACAACGGTGAGAAACCTAAGCTCTGCCCTAAGGCCTCTAAACTCTGGAGTACAGGCTGGAGGTGTGATCAGGCTGAGTAGCTGGTAGGTGTAGGGCTGCAGATATCTCAGTACTGGGGAATGGGCAAGGAGTGAAGTAACGGTAATATCTAGGAGGCCCAAGCCCCAGGTCCTCAGGCAATGGCTGCCAGGAAGATGATGGCAAAAGGAGACTTAGCTGGTGGAGGCAGATACGCTGAAAAGAAGGAGAGGGAAGGGGTAGCTAGGAAGGGTAGACAAACTACAAAACTTTCAAAGGTGCCGTGAAAGCTCAAATATAACAGATGGGAGTCACTAAATGCAAAGGCTCTATACCCCTAACATCATGTAGCAATGAATCATGAGTTTGACTATGTAGTGTATCTTTCCAATTGAAAAACCTGTATCTATTCCATTAAATTAATAAAATATTCAGTTAGATTTTAATCTCTTCATGTTTCTGCCAGGACCAATCACGTTTTCAGATTGTGGCATCTGGGGTTTTCAACAAGTATGGTCTATTTCGCTTGCTTAAAACTTCTGGGTCACATGAGCTAATATCCAGAGCTGTTAATTTTTATAGAGGAGATGATGTCTCAGTTTTGTTACTTGCTGTGACACCATGGTCATCAGCTCTCAGTTATAGTTTCTCATTTATAAACAGGATGTTGATAACATTATTAATGTAGCTCAATCTTGAACTGCTACTCTTCTAGTTGTTAGGGAAAATACTAATATGAATCCAAAGATAATACTAATATTAATCCCAAGAGGAGGGAGTGGAAGTCTTTGAGATACACTTGAGAAACACTGTGAAGGCCATTTGGAAGCCCTGTGGCTATATGCAAGGCCAGGGGAAAAAAGGAGCGGGGAGGCATCCATTTCAAATTGTGATACTGTGAGACATAATAAAAACCAAAAAGTAGCATTTATTGAAATAAGCACCACCCTAAGTGCTTTATTCACTAATTGAGTCCTCAAAAAACCCTAAGGGTAGGTTCTACTTTTATCTCGACTTTATAGAAGAGGAAAGTGAGGCACAGAGAGGTAAAGTCACTTGCCCAAGGACACACAGCTAGTAAGTGGCTATACTAAGATGAATTGTAATGTCCTTTTAAGGTCCTAACATGTTACTGAAATAGATGAATAAAGCAAACATATGTTAGCTCTATCCGGTATGAGAAATAAACCATGAACAGAAATTTAGAGAGAAATTTGAGAGAGATCCTTTGACAATTATACTTCTGAATTCTGCTTCTAACCCCTGGACATGCTGGAATTCATTTAAACGTATTTACTCGTGGACCCCATATGTGGTGTTGATTATTGGAATGATAAAAATAAAAATAATTTGAATTATGCTTTCAACTATAAGAGATTTCCAAATCATGGGCCTCAAGGGTAGCATTCAGTGAGGCTTCACAGCATTATCACTTGGCTACATGTCAATGCCAATGATTTTGCCAAAATTACCTTCCTGCATTATATTCTTAGGCACTTTATCACTAACATGGGTAAATTTTAGTGATGAATACATTTTATATTTTTTATATTTATATAGATATATTATTTGTATATTTATTTTTAAATTAAATATATATACCTATATAAATAGAGACACTGTCTCACAATGTTGCCCAGGCTGGTCTTGAACTCCTGGGCTCAAGCGATCTGCCTGTCTTGGTCTCCCAAAGTGCTGGGATTATAGGCGTAAGCTACCAACCTGGTCATCAGTAATGAATACATTTTATAAGATTTCACTACTACCAAGCCCTTTTTCACATATTATCTTGCTCACATATACTTATTTGAGGCCTGGGGTTCTTGAACAGATGTATAATTTTTAGAAGATTCAAGTACTTAACATAATTACACACACACATACACACACACAAACACACATACACACACACACACTCTCTCTCTCTCTCCCTCTCTCGTTCTCACCCACAGCCTGTTTATATGCCACTTATCATAACGCCTTAAAAATAGCAATAAAGAAGAAACAGATTTTCAACATAAGTATGGTGTTTGAATTTTTTTAAAGTAAAACAAAATAAAGAGGATCACGATATACTGGGAAAAAACTGATCAAAAATAGTATACAAATACCCAAATCCCTAGCATCATACACATTTTAGTAAGTATTAAGGCAAATACTTGAATAACAACCCATAACAAAAAATAAAGGAGACCAAAAAATGTTATATTAGGATAAGACAAGAAAGTACTACAAAAACAGCATTAAAAAATATATGAATAAGTAAAAATCTAACCTTCAGGGTTACAGTGAATACTAAGACTGTAAAAACAATGGTTCCAAAAGTCCAGTTTCCGTATACCTGAAAAACATTTAATAATTACATGTATCATGTATACACAAGTATTATCTTAGTATTTTTTCATTTAAAAAAAAAGCCAAGTTTAATCCTGTGTATAAGTGCCAAATATTTTTGTATGAATTGTTTAGGGAACAGCTAGTCAGTAAGATCAGGCCACAATGTCAGATTTTCCTGGGATCCAATTTTCACAAACAGGTACACTACAACTGTGGTTGGTAGGGTTTATTTCTATTACTCCATGCAGCATTGAACAGGGAACTCACTGGTGTGATAAAGGCCAAAGAAAGCAACTACTCTAATAGCAGCAGTGTTCATCAAAACAAGTCATTTGGATGATTCATGTCTCTAAAGAATCTGATATGGGATTTTCCTATAATATAGAATTAAACCTCTCAAATGAGCAATAATTTGTAGACAAATGGATTTACATTTTTTAAATGAGTCTAATTTTTCTGGTTATAAATACAAGAGCTATCAGCATGTGCACATCAAAAAAAAAAAAAAAAAAAGCAGATACCATGTATAAATCCAAATGATGGCAATGAATGGCACATATGCTTACCAAATGCTGTCAAGATCTGAATGCGTAACATTAAAACAGAAAATGAGATGTAAAAGGCTTTTTCAAAAAAATAAAAACAAAAATTAAGGTTAATAGAAGCAAAAAAAAAAGGATTCACTCAAATCATACACGAGTGTTATGTTTTCTTGCTAGTAGTAATTCACACACTTACTGTGATTTCAGCAAACATTTAGAGGGAAGGTGACATATAGAGTAAAACCTTATTAATTTGAACTTTATGAACTCAAAATGGGTAATGAATTAAACAGACACTTAACTGATGCTCTCACGCACCACCTGGAAAGTTGGCTGAGCAAATGAATCACACTGACTATAGGAGAGTATCTGCCTACTTTGGAGCAAACTCCTTTTAAGCAGTAGCCAGTTATATAAAATCTATCTGACAAATAAAACTAAAATAAAAAGTGAAAGTCACACAATCAGTTATAAACCTGAAGAGGCCAGGAAATCATAAAATCAAATCCATTCTTCTTACTGATGGGCAAAGCTGACCTGAGAAACTGATGTGATTTTCCCAAGTACGCACAGGATTTATGAGGACACTCTCTTTGGCAAGTTCTACATGTGACTACTTTAAAGTAGATCTGTGTTTCCCCAGCAAGTACTTTGTGATTAATAATTTTCATGGATTCATACTAAACTGATTTTTGTTAGTCCAAATTAGAGAGCTTTTGACTGTAGTGCCTAATTTTAAAGTACCGTTCAAATTCACTGAACCTATTACTTCTGTAACAGGTGTTACCAGTTTCCAGACATAGTGTCCTCAGTAAATCCTTTTTGAACCTTAGCTTTCCTTCACATTATGATTACAAAGAATGAATGACCATAAAAGGAGAATCTCAGAAATAGCAAAGGAGAACTTAGTGAAAGCAGTATGCAAGGTAGTGTTTTTGTTTTCCTATGTGTGGCTGCAGGAAGAAGGCCTCACCTGTCCCCCTCATCAGTAATTTTCTCCTAGAGTACAGCCAGGGCAAAATTATCCCAGTGCAACTGCTGAATGAGATAGTCATGTTCTAGGAAGACACTGGCAGAAGCAGAGTAGCCTTTCTGGAGAATACTGTGCTTCCACTGGGAAGAGGAGGGAGAGAAGACAATTCCTCTCTTCACCTACTGGGCAAACACTCCAAAGATATGGCAGCTACCCCCTTCAGCTCCAAGCATAGAAGGCCACTATAAGTAAGAAATGAATGCAGCCGGGCTTTACTTTAAAATGGGAAAAACCTTTCTCACATCAAAGAGCGGAAGTCTGAAGTCCCAAGAACTCTGTTCATCTAGTAAAAATTGCAGCCAAGTTAAGGTTCCAGAAAGTTTGCACATAAGCTCTCTAGTTAGCCATGCACACAGAAAGCGATTGCTTATTTCACTTCTATTGTTCTAAAGAAGCTGTGAGAACTAACTACTGTATCTTCAGAAAAAGTTTGTAGAATGATTACAGCTAGAGTATGTATATGACAGATCCAGTGCCTATGGGAAAAAGATAAGCCATGCTTATAATACCAAAAGATGTAATGACAGGTTCTTTTTACCTTTCCATTTTCTTCTAGGGATGCAGTCTGAAAAAGAAAGTAAGTCCCAAAGAAGAACACTGTCCCTTCAAAGGCAGCCAGAAATGTCCAATATAAGAAGGGGCCCAACTGTAGCATGGCATTGCCAGAAATTTTCCTATTGAGAAATGGGGAGAAAAAAACATTAGTGAAACTTTTCATTTAAACATGCAGTGAAATGTCAAAGGTGGGCATGGAGTTTGACCCTGTTATAATGAAGGGGGCTACCCTTAATGGCCTGACAGATTTTTGGTAAAGGGTCAGACTGAGCCAAAGGCTGACCTTCACGCAATCATCTCCTGACTCAGCCACTGGAGTAAACTCTCTAAACTCTTCTAAATTTTTGGCCACTGACAACAATAACATCAACAATAATTTGCTTCCATTTAATGGTACTTATATGCCAGGAACTGGGTTCAGAGTTTTATAGACATTTATTTTCACCCACATAAAAACATGAGATAGGTATTACTACCACTCATATTTGCTAATAATAAGGAGCCTCAGAAAGGTGTAACACAATGGTGCTCAAACTTTGATGCACTTTGGAATCCCCTGAGGATCGTTAAAAACTAATGCCTGGTTGCCATCTTCATTCTGATTTAATTGGCATAAAGTATAACCTGGAGGTCAGGATATTTTTAAAGCCCCCCAGCTGACTTCAATGTGCAGTATAGTCTGGGAACCACTAGTGTAGCAGCCATGCCAAAGTTCACTTGGTAAGAGACTGAGTTAATGTACAATCCTGGATTGACCTGACTTCAGAGCATACGCTCTCAACCAAGCTACCAAGCTTTCCAAGAACAATTAAGATATTTATTTTAATCAAGATTTATTCCTGGAAATTTAACCTTTTTTTTTTTTTTTAGGTCTTACGGTGCCCTTTATATTTTTCCATCAAGTCAAATAACATGTCTGGAGTTGTATAATGATACTTTGATAAATGGGAGGTGGATAGATTAAGTTTAAATCTGTCAAAAATAGTACAACCTTCTCAGCACAAGTCAGAATGCTAAATAAGGCTACCAATTCTAATGGAGCAGAGCTGCAGAAAAAGACGGGTTGGTGCATGTGTTTCTTTTGGATTCTATTTCAAATTGCTCTTAACATTTAATAAATGATATCTAATTACTCAAATAACATACTTGTCGCTAATACTACCAAGAATGTCACTGGGCTGTATGGAGTAAGAAACACCTTTGTAATGTAAATGCAACTGATCCTTGTTCAGTTGGTATTGAGTACCATGGGGTTTCGTGCACATAGCAATTATGCAACTTTTACCTACTAGGATTTCCAGGTGCATGCAGCGATCTGAAACTCAGCGTATGCTCTCTGTCCTAGAAAAATGGCAGAATGAGATAGCTACTTCCCAGAAACAAGCTCTCCCCATAGCCAGTAAGTCATGTTTCCAAGGCAACTAGGAACAACAGGTAAGGCACCTCTGTAAAGATCCTTGCAGGCAGTGCCCAACAACTGCCAGCCAATGTGGCTTTTGACAGTCACTGACTTGGGCTGGAGAAGAAAGGGCAAAAGCAGGAAGTGGTTCCTGTCTTTACAGACCACTGATGGGAAGTACATCTCATTCAGTGTGGGAAAATAGCAGGAGCAGCATGATACGTTGAATTATAGGTCAGGTTTTCTAGCTGCATTCGAATAAAGAAGCTGTCAAAAACTCAGAATGGGGCAATCAACGTGAAGGAGAGCATGAGAGAGAATCAAGATCTGGGGAGAGGCTGATGAGCAGCACAGGCCTGAGCACCTCCATATTATGGTGGGCAGCAGGTACACCAGAACGCTTTCTTTTGCCTTTTAAAGCTGTAGAAGAAACAAATTACACCTGTTCCCTCTATAGAAAAACTACAGTTTACTTTTTAAATGTCTCTTAAAAATATAAAAACATCCAATTATGTCGTTTCACATCCAAGTGTTTGGTAATACCCAAGTCACTAAATCACCAAAGGTAAAATCTATAATACACTATACAATGCCACCGCTAATATTAATTGGCATACTGTACAGAAAGCCATATAGGAAGACCAGGGCTTCATGTTCACAAAGGAACAGTCAGAGTAAATAAACTACCTATACTCTGGTGACAGGTCAAGAGCAGTGTCTTGTCAGAGCAGGCATTCATGGCTTGCAAGTATGAGGTCAAAAAGGAAAGCTGCACTTTGGGCTCAGCAAAAGGTATGCCACGGTCTTTATTTTTGCATCGGATGTGGCAAGTCTATACAAAATTCAATAAATCATGACCTACACCTACAGCACAGTCACTAAAACCTTATGGAAACCCTTACGATATTTTGTACTCAACAGGTTTTTGCAGATTTTTGACATTCTTAATTTATACAAGTGCTCAGCAGAGCCCTGAAGGCTGGAGGAGGGTGTTAGAATAGTAAGATTAATAGCTATCATTGCTTGAAAACTTGTCAGGCACTATTTTTTTAAGTTCTTTAATACATAGTGGCTCATTTATTCCTCACAAAACCATTGTGATTAGGTGCTACTGTTGCCCATATATTACTGAAGATGAAATTGAGGCACATTGCAGTAACCTGCATAAGGTCACATGGTAAGTGGCAGAGGCTTTCAGCCCAGATGTTAGTCTGAGCTCTTGGTGGGACTGAATGGGGGGAATTCAGCTTACTACTCCTCAAACCCCACTTCAATCAGAGCAACTGCACTATTGGGCTTCTCTTCAGAAGTTGTCTGGAAACAACTACAGTTAAAACAATGTTTTAAAACCACTGGCCTGCTAGAAAAAGCACTGGAAAGAGGGCTGAATTCTGATCTTCATTTTGCATCTGGTTGTACTCTGTGTCCTTAGGTAAGTCATTTCTGGGCCCTGGTTCCTTATTTTCATAAAGAGCATAGTAGGAGCTGATGCTTGTAAGATTTCTACCAAAGTTCTAATGATTCTCCTCTAGATCTAATTATGCATTTACAACAAATACAGGATCAGCAGAATATGTAAACACCATGAGGATACAATCAGCAAACTCTAGACTGGGAGAAATTTTACAACATAAATAATCTGGTTTTCTCCACAAATAAATTGCAAGGTTAACCTACACATTAAAAGAGACTCCGAAAGTATATAAACCAATTGCAATGTGCGGACCTTCTTTACATCTTGATTCAAATAAGCATGCTATGAAAAAAATGAGTCAATTGGAGAAATGTGAACTTGACTATTTGATATTAAGGACTTAAGTGATAGGGTATTATTATTTTTAAAAATCCTTATCTTTAAGAGATGCATACTGAAATAACTGTTTTTGAGATGTGCTTCAAAATAAGCCTGTGATAGAGTAGACGGGGTTATCAGTGGAATAGGAATGTCAAGGAATTGAGAGTTGTTGAAGCTAAGTGGTTAGGACAAGCTGAGTGGTTCAACAACTCTTTACATTCATTCATTATATAAATAGCATTCTCTCTACTTTTATGTATGTCTGAAATTTTCTTTAATAAAGACCTTTAAAATGATAAATTTTACAACTGTGTAATTCTTAACAATTGCTAAATGTAAATTTTATGAGTCATGTCGGTTAAAAAAAAAAATCCCTTAAATTTGTGTATCTTCATTTCATACAAATAAACTATCCAAACCTCTCTAATGCACTTGCTACCTACTATTTAGCAATGCTTACAATCTGCTGTAAATTAATATCTTTATCCTTAGCTGTAGGCTACAATTCCAAAAATCCAATTAAATCATAAGTTAAACAACTGGGGCTAGTGCCAAGTCCCCCATCCACAGAGAAAAGCATCCATTTTCAACTGACACAAAATGAATACAATGGCTTATGAGTCCATTATTTTCTTCAACAAAACAGTTTTAGAATGGGGCTAATAAAGGAGGGGTGTGGGGCAGCTAATGCTATAGGCACAGTTTACATGAGAAAGGGTAATATAACTTCATCGGTTCAATCTACAACAAGTAGGAATCAATATTGTAAACTACTGAAGATCTTTGTGTATGCTTTTTCTTTTCTTTGCAGTTGAAATATCATGTCTTCCCATGAGACACCAGAACACTATAACAATGTAGGTTTAAGTTTTAGGAATTAGTGACTCTGAACTAAATGTTTCACATATATTCAAGTACAGAACCCACACCTAGGAAATATGTCATTTTCCTGTTGAGCAGTCTGCTTTCAATAGCTAAAAATTCCAAAGAGAACCACATAATCATACCACAAACCAAGTGCATTGTTCTGCATTCTTCCCATCTACAGGTAAAATGAAAACCACAACATTGAAAGTCTTAGAGGGTTTTAACTATATATTTAACTTACATATACAATCGGGGATCTGAGGTCAGAGTGTCAATGTTGATGTGCTGTTCCAGTAGACTATAGGCCAGGATGGGCAAGGATGTGAAGCAGATATTGTACATTGTAAGGTAAGCAGCATCATACAGTGGCTAAAATGAAAAACAACAGAGGAAAGAAAGAAATTTCATGTAACAATCATCTACAAGATGATATTTATGTATGAGGAAAACTTACTAGCTAAAATAAGAAACTTTTTTACATGCTTTTGGTAGTGGCAAAGGAAACTGTAAACAAGGTCACTGCCTAGTAACTATAAAAAAGAAACTAACATATTGTGATGTGTCACATTAATATACCTCCCCTTTAACAGAATCTTATTCAGAATGTTTACATGCTATAAGTTGCATTTCTAATAGACATTAATAACTTTTCAAGGTTGCTTAATAGCTAAAACTAGCTATTCAGGAGTTACTTCAGCAAACACCATTAAGTATAAGTGAGGAATTCTTAGAGAAACTAAATATAGGCAGCAATCAGCCTGTGTCACAAATGTTTTGGTTAATATTTTACATATTTTTGGTTAGTATTTTCAAGTCCAAATTGTGTAAGTCTTTTCTAACATCCTCTTCCTGAGAAGCCCCACAGTTTCCCATGGCGTGTGTTCTTCCTTCCTGAACTGAGTAATAAACCTAATTTGATCAACTACAAGTGTATTCCTGGTGGTCTTTGACTGGACAACTTGGACAATCTTGAGCTCCTATAACAGAACTTGGCATACAAAAAACAATCAATAAATACTAGATGAATAAATGAATGAGTACAGATTGGAAGCTGTAACATTTGAAAAGGCCTGCTCTGATATTATAAATCCTCCTTTATTGAAAAAAATTTTAAAAATTCTATGAACCTCATTCTGATGAAAGTATTTACATCAGTATTTATCTACACAGTGCTAAAGATTGTCATACAAACATTTTCTGTGGCCTGAATAATTCCCCATACTCATATGTATTTTTCACATGTATAAATGTCCCTTAATAAAATGCATTTAACTATGACAAAAATTAACAAAATAATGTATTTTCAATCAATGGCTACTAAAGATAATTACTATCATAATGAAGACTGACTCCAAAGGCTGGGAATTACTTGAATGGTGCATTAGTTAGTTTACTAGTTGACTTCAGAACATTTACTGAGTGCCTACTAAATGACAAGTGCTAGGGACAGAGATGATTCATCCCCTGTCCACCAGAGAGTTCAAACTCTAGATGGAGAGGCAGAATTGGGGAAACCCCGAGGAGGGGACTACAACTCTAGCTGGCAGGAGAGACAAAGCAAATGATAATGGATGCAACATTCTCCATGAAGTTAAAAGACACTTCCAACATACTTTTTATAAACAAAGATTTAAGCTCAACAAAGATATTCCACTGAATTTAAAAGTACAAAAAAAGGTGTTGCATTCCTTTTTGTTTTCAAAGGAGAGGACTAGTCCGTGGCACATAACACCATACTTTCTTTGGAAACTACTCATTTTCACTAACAAGTAAATTTTTAAAAGTACAACTCAGATTGACTGGTGTATAATTTAGTCTTGAATTTCATTCAAACAAAAGAAGTATCAATCTACTTTTGTTTCACTATGATACTTTAAAATCACATGACCGATAATTGTAATTCTTAGGTACATAATTAGAAGAGACAGAATATTCCCAAAACAAACAGATATAGTTGATAATACTGTTTTTTGTTTTTTTTTTTTTTTTTTTTTTTATGAAACCTGTTACAATGTTTTCTTTTCATTAAACAAAAGACATTTAGTATCCTAGTTTTGCTAAAGAAAGGGAAGCTTTTTGTGTAAAGAATCTGAACCCTGGTCCATTTCTACATTCTTCATAGTCTTCCTTGCAAGTTCCAGAGAATGCCTAATGTGCTTCTGGACTGAAAAAGACAGACTACTCATAGGCACTCCAAAGATATTTGCAATAAAGGTTGCTACATTCAGCACTAGCACAAAACCAAAATCAAAAATAAAGATTTTGCACATCACATTACCTCCTGAGCTCTCCTGGTACACTTTTACCTTCCTTTTACCTGATATACTTTTCCTTTAAGATGTCCACGTTATTCCCTCCCTTACCTCCAGGTCTCTGCCCAAATGTCATCTCATCAGAGAGACCTTTTCAGATGTCTGTAACAGCAGCTCTCTCTCTCCCAGTCACACTCTATCCCTTTATTATGCTTTCTTTTTTCCACCATAGCATATAGCAGTACCCAACATAATATATTTGATTGTTGTCTTTCACCCTATCACTATACACTGCAAGTTTCATGGGGGGAAGAAGTTTGTTTTGATCACTGCAATATTCTCAGCACTTATCCTGGCACAAAGCAGGCAATCAAGAAATAGTTGCCAAATGAATGAACCTACCAGTTGAGCAACAGAAGGAGCCAAACATCAACTCCTATGGAACCATAAGCAGTTAAGGTAATCTAAGAAGACTGAAGACAATCCACGGTTTAAATCTCAGCTGGTTTTATAAGGAGTAAGTCCTTTTTGCCCTAAAACTTGTGCTTGGTAAACACGTTTTAAAAGGATAATAAAGCAACAGACTCCTTTCAAAATGAAAACAGTATTTCCACCAGAACAAGCCAACTTAACCTTTAGCACACTGCTACACATTAGCTAAGAGAATTTCACATACTTTTAATACTTGCATTCATCCAAGAAAGTAAGGAATTAGCAACATTTTGCTCACTAGCAATTTGAATGTTCAAGAAAAACGGATTGATCAGAACTTACGAAACTCTCTAATACTATTAATTTTGAATACAAGAAGGTTGATGGCACTTCCGAAAACTGAAACATGCTTAATTTATAATGAAAGATGATCTGTTTAACTGGCACTACTGGGGGCTAATGACATGGCACTGATGGCAGTATGAGACAGATCACTGAGGTCAAAAATTAACAAAGATATTCAGGCCCTGAACTCAACATGTGACCAAATGGACCTAATAGACATCTACAGAACTCTCTACCCCCAAAACAACCGAATATACATTCCTCTTATCGCCACATGGCACATACTCTAAAATTAAGCACACAACTGGACATAACAATCCACAGCAAATTCCAAAAAACAAAAATCATACCAACCATACTCTCAAACCACAGTGTGATAAAAATAGAAACGAATACCAAGAAAATCACTCAAAACCATACAACAACATGGAAATTAACCTGCTCCTGAATGATTTGGGGGTAAATAATGAAATTAAGGCAAAAATCAAGAATTTCTTTAAAACTAATAAAGAACAAAGATACAACATACCCGAATCTCTGGGACACAGCTAAGGAAGTGTTAAGAGGGAAATTTATAGCACTAAACACCTACATCAAAAAGTTAAAAAGAAGGCCAGGCACAGTGGCTCAAGCCCGTAATCCCAGCAATTTGGGAGGTGTCAACATAGGCAGATCATTTAAGGTCAGGAGTTCAAGACCAGCCTGACCAACATGGTGAAACCCCATCTCTAATAAAATACAAAAATCAGCCAGGTGTGGTGACAGGCACGTGTAATCTCAGCTACTCAGGAGGCTGAGGCAGGAGAAATCAAAATCACTTGAACACAGGAGGCGGAGGTGGCAGTGAGCCAAGATCACACCACTGCATTCCAGCCTGGGCGACAGAGCAAGACTCGGGAAAGGGAAGGGGAAGGGGAAGGGGAGGGGGAGTGGGAGGGGAGGGAAAGAAGGAAGGGAGGAAGGAAGGAGGGAGGGAGGGAGGCAGGGAGAGAGAGAGAGAGAAAGAGAGAGAGAGAGAGAGAGAGAGAAAGAAAGAAATCAAATTAACAACCCAACATCACAACTAGAGCAACTACAGAAACAAGAGCAAACCAACCCCAAAGCTAGAAGAAAACAAGAAATAACCAAAATCAGAGCTGAACTGAGGGAAACTGAGATGCAAAAAACCATACAAAAGACCAAGAAATCCAGGAGATGGTTATTTGAAAAAATTTAATAATATATATAGACCACTAGCTGGACTAATAAAGAAAAAAAAGAGAAGATTCAAATAAACAAAATCAGAAATGACAGAGCAGATGATACTACAGACACAACAGAAATAAAAAAAAAAACCCTCAGAGACTACTATGAACATTTCTATGCATACAAACTGAAAACCTACAAGAAATGGTTAAATTTCTGGACATGTACAACCTCCCAAGACTGAACCAGTCAGAAAACCAGTGATTTCCTGAATCCCTCAAAAGACCAATAATGACTTCTAAAACTGAATGCTAATAAAAAGTCTACCAACCAAAAAAAAGCTCATGACCAGATGGAGTCACAGTCAAAAATCTACCAGATGTATAAAGAAGATCTGTAGCATTTCTACTGAAACTATTCCAAAAAATTGAGGAGGAGGGACTTCTCCCCAAATCATTGAGGCCAGCATCATTCTGATACGAAAACTTTGGCACAGACACAACACCAACAACAAAAAGAAAACTTCAGGCCAATATCCTTGATGAAGATAGATGCAAAAACACTTAACAAAATACTAGCAAACTGAATCCAGCAGCACATCACAAAGCTAATCCACCATGATCAAGCAGGCTTTATCACTAGAATGCAAGGTTGGTTCAATATATGCCAATCAATAAATGTGATTTATCACATAAACAGAACTAAAAACAAAAGCCACATGATCATCTCTATAGATGCAGAAAAGGTTTTCAATAAAATCCATCATGTTAAAAAACTCTCAACAAACTAGGCATTGAAGGAACATTCTTCAAAATAATAAGAGCCATCTAAGAAAAACCCATAGCCGACATCACACTTAACAAGCAAAAGCTGGAAGCATTCCCTCAAAAACTAGAAGAAGAAAAGGATGCCCTCTCTCACCACTCCTATTTAACATAGTACTGGAAGTCCTAGCCAAAGCAATTGGGCAAGAGAAATAAATAAAAGGCATCCAAATAGGAAGACAGGAAGTCAAACTATCCCTGTTTGCAGACAATATGATTCTATATCTAGAAAACCTCACAGCCTTGGCCCAAAAGCTTGACCTGTTAACTTCAGCAAAGTTTCAGGATACGAAATTAATGTACAAAAATCAGTAGCAATCCTATATACCAACAACATCCAAGCTGAGAGCCAAATCAGTAACATAATCCCATTCACAATAGTCACAAAAATAATGAAATGCCTAGAAATACAGCTAACCAGCGAGGTGAAAGATCTTTAAAATGAAAATTGCAAAACACTGCTCAAAGAAATCAGAGATGATACAAACAAATGGAAAAATATTCCATGCTCTTGGATAGGAAGAATCAATATTGTTAAAATGGCCATACTGCCCAAAGCAATTTACAAGTTCAATGCTATTCCTATCAAACTAGTAATTATATTCTTCACAGAATTAGAAATAAATATTTTAATATTCATATGGCACTGAAAAAGAGCCCGAATAGCCAAGGCAATCCTAAGCAAAAGGAACAAAGCTGGAGGCATTACATTACCTGACTTCAAACTATACTACAGGCTACAGTAACCAAAACAACATGGTATGGTACAAAAACAGACATATATAAAACAATGGAACAGAACAGAGAGCCCGGAAATAAGGCCACATATCTACAACCATGTGATCTTCAACACAGCTGACACAAACAAGCAATGGGGAAAAGAATCCCTATTCAATAAATGGCACGGGATAACTTGCTAGCCACATGCAGAAGATTGAAACTGAACCCGTTTCTTATGCCATATACAAAAATCAACTCAAGATGGATTAAAGACTTAAATGTAAAACCTAAAGCTATAACCACCCTGGAAGATAACCTAGGATATATCAGTCTGGACATAGGAGCTGGCAAGGATTTCATCACAAAGATGCTGAAGGCAATAGCAACAAAAACAAAAACTGACAAATGTTACCTAATTAAATAAAGAATTTCTGCATACAAGAAGATGACTATCAACAGAGTAAACTGACAACCTACAAAATGGGAGAAAATATCTGCAAATGATGAATGTGACAAATGTCTAATACCCAACATCTATAAGGAACTTACATAAATTTGTAAGCAAAAATCAAATCACCCCATTAAAAAGTGGGCAAAGGACACAAACAGACACTTTTCAAATGAAAACAAACACGCAGCCAACAAGCATATGAAAAAACGCTCAACATCACTAATCATTAGAGAAATGCAAATCAAAACAAAAACAAGATATCATCTCATACCAGTCAGAATGGCTATTATTAAAAAGTCAAAAAAGAAAAAAAAACCAGATGCTGGCAAGGTTGCAGAAAAAAGGGAACACTTGTAGAATGCTGGTGAGAATGTAAATTAGCCATTGTGGAAAGCAGTGTGATGATTCCTCAAAGACCTTAAAACAGAATTACCATTCAACCCAGCAATCCCATTACTGGGTATATACCCAAAGGAATATAAATTATTCCACCATAAAGACACACACACACGTTTACTGCAGCACTCTTCATAATACCAAAGACATGTAATCAACCTAAATTCCCATCAATGGTAGACTGGAAAAAGAAAATGTGGTACATATACACCGTGAAATACTACGCAAACATAAAAAAGAATAAGATCACGTCATTTGCAGCAACACGGATGGAGCTGGAAGCCATCATCCTAAGCAAACTAATGCAGAAAGAGAAAACCAAATACAGCATGTTCTCACTTGTAAGTGGGAGCTAAACAATGAGAACATATGGACACAAAGAAGGGAAAAAGACACTGGAGTCTACTTCAGGGTGGAGAGTGAGAGGAGGGAGAGGATCAAAAAGCTACCTACCAGGTACTATACTTTTTACCTGGGTGACAAAATAAACTGAACACCAAACTCCTGTGGCATGAGTTTGCCAATATAAACCTGCATATGCACTCCTGAACCTAAAAGTTAAAAAAAAAAAAAAATGCTGCCAAAGAATTAGAAGAAAATCACTTCCTACCAGGAGGAACCAAGAAGAATACATAAGTGTATTCATAAGTGTACTTTGTATTCACAGAAGCGTATGTAAAGCTTGCCTTTGAAATTTAGAAACTTAACACCTATGGCAATGTGGTAGCTCAGTTTGGAAAAATCATTGAACTTCTCATAGATTAATTATAAAATTTCTGAGTCACTGAGTATTATAAGCTCCTGTATTTTGCTATACCTCCCATTAGAAGCAATGTCAAATCCATTACAGTTTTTAAAACAAAGATGCCTCGCTATCCTACCACTTATGTATCAAGTTAATATATAACATATTCCTTATGTAATACATGTTCAGAAAACAACAGAAGGCAAAACATCTATAGCTGCTTTACGTAATCCAAGGCTTTCTCTAGGAATCACAGGTTCTTGGATAGCTTAAAGATTAATGTTTTTCTATAAAACTAACCTGAGAGCCTGCAAAGTTGGGAGATTTCATCTGATAAAATATTAAACTATAACATTTTAGGATTATGAAACATTTTATACATTGATAAAAAGAAAAAATTCAAAATACTCTTTTTAATGTTATCACATCTCCAACAGGATGTACCAAAAGCATTTCAAAATGAAGATAACAATAAGAAAGCTAGTAAAGCAAAGACATACACATTTGCTATCGTCAAAACCAAGAGATCCTTTTACTTTGTATATACATCTCTAATCTCTATAAATCTAATATATAAGGGTAATTTATTAACAGCAAATATAAACCACATTATAACGAAAACTTGGGAAACAAACCTGTTGCGAGAATCCACAGAAGAACTGGTACAAAAACTGTGGCAAAATGAAACAAAGGTTCTGAAAAAAAAAATGAAGACAAGGATTAACATTTTCACTTAATCAACTTGCTAAACTAAAATGGGAAACTATATTCCAAATAGTTTATAATTATTCCTAAATCCTTCTAATGCCAGAATGCAATAAACCTCTATTCCACAGACATAAGGAAACAACCAAAAAAATGATTAATTCATATTAAGGCCAACTTTTGCCCTATCAAGGCAGAAGAGGATCTTATTTACTTAATGAGAATCTGTTGCTATCCTTCTTCCAGGAAATAAATGAGCTCATCCAATATGAACACCTAATGACACTGTATCTTTAACACCAATTAGATTTGCAAACCATATAGTAGACTGACAATGCTGCAAGTGTACATTTAAAGTCAATTAATGCCAACAAATAGTTGGGAAATTATTATAGATTATGTTGACACTAACAATATCAACTAATGCTTTAATGCCTTTATTACTATCTCATCAAACAATCAACATATCATTATTGAGCATCTACTACACACAAAGATGGCACACAGATGATACCAAAAAAAGAGTCAACTTCTTTTTCCTAAGTCAGGGACCCCCTCCCCTCCCCCGAGGATGCACAGCAGGAGGTGAGCGGCAGGCAAGTGAGCATTAGGGCCTGAGATCCCTGGTGCCAAAAAGGTTGGGGACCACTGTCCTAAGGGACGTATTGTTTAATTTTAGAAATACTAAAAAGACAAGCAGAAAAGAAACACAAGCTGGGAAGTCATAAGGTAGTAAAAGTTACTAAGTGTGATTATAAAATACTGAAATTAATGTCTTTAAGCAAAACTACCAGGACTAGAATTTTCAAATAACTGCTATTCTTCAAAGCAGGCTGTGAGCTTCTTTGCTGTTACTTGTTCATGATGTCTCTGAACTTCTCTTCGAGAAGCCCCTTCAACAGCCCACTTTCCAGTCATGCCAGAAAACTAGTCTCCTCCCTTCTGTCAGCTAATTCTCCAGAATTAGCTCTAGGAGACTTGAGACTCTTTTTAAAAATCAAATGCAACCCCAAAGGATGAACATCTACCATAGCTGAGGATATTTAAATCAATGTACTACTGACTCTGGAGGATGTTTCTAAAGAAATGAGCTCAACATGTTTTGAATCACCCCTGCAGCATGAGTCAGAGCTCCCAAGGTCATCACCTGGAAAAGCAACACTCATTTGTACATTATCAGTTCTGGTACAATGCAAAATATAGTCCATAGTATTTCTAGAGTCACAGTTTATGAAAAAAATAAGTGTTCTGAGGTTGAAGCAGGTAGAGCTCAGTGGGGGATCACAAGGTTGCTTCATGATAAGGGAGAGTGGGTATCTACCTCACCCACCAGAATCTAATTTTCATGAGAACAGGGACACTGCCTGTCTTACACCATGGTGTATCCTCAAGCACCTAAAACAGGCCTTGGCACATGGTAACACGTTTAAAATATATTTGTTGACTGATTGAATAAAGAAGTTAGAACTTGAACTATGAATAAAGATGAACAGGACATGTTGATGGCAGGAACCAAGGCAAGAATGTATATATTTTAAACTTATATGGTAAGACAGGGTCACATTGTGGGGTGCATTAAAAGCCAGACTAAAGCTGAGTCAATGGAGAGTAAAGTTTCTAAGGGACAAGTTGAAAAGTGGCATTCTTTAAACACTAATCTAGCTGAATTATATAAGGAGGATTAAATGGAGAAACAGAAGGTAGGAAGACCTGTCACTGAAGTACTCCAGGAGTGGGCAATAACAATTTGAAGACGATGGCGAGAGGACAGAAAGACCTCTTAGCTCAGCCAAATAGAGTTGAAAATTTTAGAAATCCTCTTGGCACAAAAGATAGTAATAAAAAAGAAATACTGCTGAGTCAGTAACCAAGATGATAATGAGCCTAGAGACACTAACGAAGACAGAGAATATAATCTACATAAATAACCACTGGTCAACATTTGCCATTTTAAAGCTTGTTTTGTTCTCCTTAACAGAGCATTCCTTCCATCTGGTGGCAGTTGCTTAAACTGCAGGCCAAAACTCGAAAGAGGCAAAATAAGCCTCTGGAATAGGTTCAGATTACTAGGCAGATCTGAATGACAAATCTTCAAGGGATCTCCTGCTAGGTGGAGGTCAAGAGAGAATAACTCTTTATTTCCATAAGCTACTGTTACTGGGTGCAAGGCCCAAAAGACCCTAACTGTGACACATAAAAAGTCCCAGATTTGGAGTAAATGAGTCTATGGTGGAACATCGCCTCCTGGATGGAAAGCCAAAGGCAAGTTATATCATCTCTCTGAGCTCTACTTTCCATGTATCTTAAATGGAGATAATACTACTTGTCTCATAGGATGTTTGTGAGGATTACATTTTTTAAAAAGTGATTTTGTGAACTCACAAAATACCTTACACATATTGGGTTACCATCATCATCATGATCTTCCTCCTCCACAGTGTTTGGCCTGGCTACCAGCAAATACCGGCTAGCAGGGTCTTAGAATAATTTGTGAAACTGGGTTCATAGTTTTATAAATAAATACTTTCTTTAAATATAAAGTTAGTAAGAAAGACCTAGAGTTGACTATAGACAACTGACACACAAAATCAGGTGCTGAGCTTTAACTCTTATAAAATATAGGGTATGAAATTCAAATATGACTACTTGAATCATATGCTAAATACTATATGATTCGAGTAGTTGGAAGATGCACTAAATACTCTATCTACAAACTAGAATCTAAGAAATTTAGTAAATTCTATTCCCTGGTAGACAATAACAGGTATGCAGACTCAGTCTAATGTATACACTAATGCTTCGTGATAAAAGGAAACCAAGGTATTGTTGAGGAAACTACTTCAGTGTCCAATATTGGGGATTTGCGATGTTGCACAATTATGTTTTGGAAGAATATTAAGTTGGGTGAGAAAAATGTTCACAATATAAATTAAGTGAAAAAGGCAAAGTGCAAAGCAATATGTATTATACCAATAGGTACAAGGTTTCTTTTGGGAATGATAGAAAAGTTTTAGAATTAGACGATGATGGTTGCACATCATAGTGAACACACTATAGTCATTGAATTATAAACTTTAAAATGGTGAATTTTAGGCCAAGTGTGGTGGCTCAAGCCTGTAATCCCAGCACTTTGAGAGGCTGAGGGGGGCAGATCACTTGAGGTCAGGAGTTCAAGGCCAGCCTGGCCAACATGGTGAAACCTTGTCTCTATTAAAAACACAAAAATCAGCCAAGTGTGGTGGCAAGGGCTTGTAATCCCAGCTACTCGGGAAGCTGAGGCATGAGCATCATTTGAACCCAGGACACAGAGGCTACAGTGAGCCAAGATCACACCACTGCACTCCAGCCTGGGCAACAGAGAGACACTCTGTCTTTAAGAAAATGTTTCTTTAAAAAAGGTGAATTTTGTTAAATTATGTCTCAAAAAAATTTTAAAAACCCGTATGTAGTGTATAGTGTATAAAAGTACAAAAAAATACATATATACATTAATTTGTACAGACAAAAGACCAGCAAGGTCACATATCAAAATGTTACCAGTAGTTCTCTTGGTTGGCATGCTTATAGACAATTTATAAATGACTGCAAAAATTTCATTTTAGAAAATTTTTATTTTTGTAGAGACAAGGTCTCTCATTATTGCCCAGGCTGGTCTCAAAATCCTGACCTCAAGTGATCCTCCCACCTTGGCCTCCCAAAGCACTAGGATTACAGGAATGAGCCACTAGCAAGCCAAAATGTTCTATTTTTTGACTGGTGTGATGGTTACATGGATGGATACAACTGGCAAAACTCATGGAACTGTACACTTTTGATGAATACACTTTATTGTATTTAATTTATATTTCAATAAAGAGGGCTTAAAAAATTCCTATCAAATATTTTGCATCAAAAGGAATCTCTGTTTTCTGATTCATCCAATAGACAACCTCTGCTTTGTTGACTGCAAATTTCAGTATGAGATAGCAAAAGCAGCATTAAAAAAAAGGAAGAACACCACCACCATGACCAAGCTGAGTTAATGCTGGATTAAAAAGAAATTAAATTACATATATTTTATCACATACCTTATAGAAGAAGTACTGTACAAGGTGTGCTATTCTCACATAATATAGATGTCCATGAGCCAATAGCAGTTTCTTTAAGTGTTTAAACTTTGGAACAGAATAATCGCTATTCCTAGCTGCTTGGCGACCTTCTTTGCCTTTAATACCTAAAAGAGAGTATCTCTATACAGTGAGCATTTTCTAGAATAAATGACTCCCTGATTTATTTTCATAGTTTCAACTTGGTTAAATGTTATAGTTCAATTCTATCATTTAGTTTTCCTTTTTTAAAAACCAAAAGAGCTTTCTTTAACAGTGACACTGAGACTTACCAAATAATTTAAGTTTAACTGGTAACTCCCTATTTGTAACACAGCATACAACAATTAAATAGAATCATTATTTCAATCATTACAAGGCAAAAATTATCTGAAGGAAAAAAATTCAACTTAAAAATTATTAAGTCACTCAGTAAGGGCTAAATTGTGTATGACCCTAGACTAGGTGCTATATTAAGGCAACTCAGAAACCTGGGGTTTGTGGTCTAGGGGCTCAATGAGAAGACGGTGAAATTCTTTCATGAATGAAACCCTGACTAGCAGCGCAAGGGTTCTATGAGCTCGAGCAGCTTTAGGCCATTTGACACTTGGATAACCAATGAGTAGAACTTAAAAGTTGCACAATAAATAGGAATACTTCCAAATGAAAAGAACAATTTGGGAATCTAAACTGCAGTACAATAATTCCCAAGATACGAATTCCATATCTGGTCCCACCACCCTGCCAAAACAAACAAACTAGCTAACTAACTTGCTGGGGAGTTAGCTGTGCTGCCTAATAGCAATCAGAGAAGGAAAAAGTGATACAGGTGGTGGAAAAGCTGTTGTTGCATGTCAATATATAAATTCAACACTACAGCCCAAACCACCCATTAATACTGCCATGTTAAAAACAGCCAATCAATTATCATTTCTTAGCCCCAAACAGTTGAGGTCTCAAAAGATATAGGACAGCAACATAAGTAGGCAGTCTGGCCAGGGGCAGAAAATCAATAAAAGTTTCACGCATGCTGTCAAAGTAAGAGCTAAACAATCAATTGTGCTGCCAGTAGCTTTGGGAAATTCACTCTACTTGGCTAATTGAAAAACATCCTTTAACTTTGTTACATTGCTACATTTCTACCACAGGGCAGGACCTTGGGATGGACATGTTGCATGATCAGATGAGGCATTCATTTAATTAACAATTTTAATTCCAAAATTCAAATTCAAGATGAGCAACCAAAACAGCCACTCTAGAATGTAAGACCACACTACCTAAAAGCAATACTGATACTTTTTACAGCTGCCATCTCATTAGATGTATCTTACCTATTCCCACATGGGATTCCAAGATCATACTAACATCATTGGCACCATCACCTATCGACAGAGTTATTGGGCTGCCTTTTAAATTCTTCACCATTCTGACAATCTAAATATTAAATACAAAAGAGGTATAAAAAAGGTCAAAGAAGAATGTAAGATTGGACTACTTTAGGGGTTTATGCCTCATTCACAATTGTAAATAGCGGCCTTGCAAACAGAAAGGTAGTTTGTGCATATACAGTCATCCCTCAGTATCCTTGGAGGATTGGTTCCAGGACCCTCGTAGATACCAAAATCCTCCTGCATACTTTAAATCTTCTCTAGGTTACTTTTAATACCTAACTACAATGTAAATGCTATGTAAATAGCTGTCATACTGTATTGTTTTAAAATCTGTATTATTTTTATTGGTATACTGTTCATTGTTTTAGTTTTATTCTAATGTTTTCAATCCACAGTTGTTTGGATCTGTGGATGCAGGACCCATGGATACGGAGGGCCAACTGTAGTATGTATAATAGTGTCAAATTCACAGATGCAGAACAACACAGCCATTCAAAATGTAACACCAGCACCCACTTGTCCTAGTTCTGTGATATATGAACTATCAAAAACTTTGCCTCTCATGCATATTAGAGGTCAATACATTTCCTTCTTTTGTCATTGCATCATGTGTTCTTTCAGATCAGATGTTGAATGTGTAACAGTAGAAGCCAGAAAGCTGATTTGGGGTAACACACATAGGGCCACCAGAACCAAGTAGGAAGTCAGTGAACAATGTTTTTGGTTACTTGCTACTCTCTCCTCCCTGCTGACACTCTCACCTTCCCTAGAAGCACATCAACACTTATTCCAACTTACCTAATGTTAAATTCTTGCACCTATCTGGCTGCCAACTAAACTTTAATAAATCTCTCACTGCTCAATATGGTCTGACCTCTCCTATGAGTAGCTGTATTTTAAAAGAGGTGTACTAACGGGGTTGACATTTGCAGAAAGATGCCCAAGATATGTGTACAAAGCCTGTCACTATTCCCTGAGTGTTTCTTCAAGATGTATAAATGATACTGTGTAGTTCAGGGACATGTTCATAACAGGTACTGAATAAAATGTTCATCCCTGGTATTAAAATATTTCTGCCTTGGGGTTCTCCAAAAACCTCCTGGCAGAGTTACTTGTGGAAAGTATATTGGGTAATCAGCTGCCCTCCTACCCTATGTTTTAGATAATCACTGTTTGATGTGGTAAGCCACAAAACCCCTTGGAATCTAGCAGTTTAAAAAAAATAATTTAGTAACTAAATAATGCTTTGCAAAAATACTGTCCTCACAATTGTTCTGACCAGTTAACATAAATAAAATCCATTTTCAACATAACTGGAGTGATTAAAAATAATTCATGAGACTAAGGCACCCTGCGGTTATTTCTTTAAATAGAATTCAATCAGGTTTTAGTTGTATTAAATAGTACAAAAAACCCCACATCGAATTCCACTTCACACAAAAATGATGTGACTATGAGATGCCAACTTCCCCCAATCCTTCCCCTCAACTTGGTTCTTCTTAAAAACTTTATAGAAGACTGTCAGAAATAACCTGTAAGTGAAAGAATAAAAGACAAAATTAAAGAACCCAAACTAAATTTGTTTTTACTAGGCTACAATAATGGTTAACTAAGTGCACCTGTTACACTGTGTGCAGTAACAATTTGCACCTCAAGGAAAAAATACGCAGCCAGGGAAGGTTTAGGGAAGGCAATAAAATTATCAAGGGTGACAGCTTCTGCATGAAAATATAGACTACAAAGAGTAAAACTCATCACAGTAGAAAGATAAAAGGATATACAATCATGGACCATAAAATCATGAAGGGATTTAGATTCGTAAACATAGACTTTTTCACTCAGCCCTAGGTCAACTGGATTAAGACCTCTTCAATCTCTAGGATAGCTTCATTAAAAAAAAAAAAAATTTACCAAAATACTATTTATTCATCAACTATAATAGCTTGCTTTATATTGTATACAGGAATGTGCTAAGAGCCAAAACAGATATAAGGTTTCATTACACACCTTAAAAAGCATATAAATGAAGTAGTAGAGTTAGGTCATGAGTACAAGAATATTAGATAAGCAGATGAACAATACAAAGTAACAAAATGTAGCATCTGTGCAGGAATGCATGATATTGTCATTCACATAAGAAGGCCTAGGATGCCAGAGAAGGGAGAAGACACCACATGACAGAGTGATCAGGAATTTTACAGAAGGAAGAGTGATTTGATGTAAATCATGAAATATTAGTATGACTCGCATAGATGACAAAGAAAGAAAGGAGTATTCCAGAGAATCGGACTAGCATATCTAAGAGCACATAGCCAGATAAATACAGTACATGCTGAGAGAATAGGTCTGGCTTGCCCAGATCAACTGGAATTTTCATATAGGGAACACGGACAGAAATATCTGGAGCTAGTTCAACAGGGAGTGATATGAAAGTGACAGCAGGATGTAGGAAGAACTGGAGGAAAGCAAGACTGTGGGTGAAGAGAGAAGTTAGGTGGCTAGTTCCAGGAGTTCAGTGAGCTATTGAAAGGCCTGGCCCTGAAAGGTAATGAAAAGAAAGGAATAGACGGAAAAGACAATGTAACAAGAAACGGACAAAATTTAGTGACTAAGACTACAATGGAAGAGTAATGTATGTGGTATGTGGGAAGGCAACACAGGTTCCAAGGTTTTGAATCTAGAAATCTGGAAGTACACTGAGGTCAGTCATAGAAAAAGAAGATGCCAGGGAAAATGATGGTTGGACTCTAGAGAAGTCAGATTTGGGGTGATAATGCCACACCCAAGAATACATGTTTGGGAAACAGGTGAAGAAGTAAAGTAGATCACCAAATACTTGGATTGGAGGTAGTAACTTGAATATCACCTACATGAACATGACAGCTAAGTATGTAATATCCTGCAAAAAATAACTATAGTGACGGAAATAAAACAGAATGAGGACTAAACCACAAGTGGTGGCATAATTAAGATGGAAGTAGCAGCATGGGGTCAGGAACCTGCCTGGCAGTGAAGCACTCAGAACCCAGGTGAGTAATTTGAACAGCATACACTGAACGTAAGGGAAAAAAAAGAGGTCGCTGTTGCAGGAAAGCCTCTGACTAAGGGGACGGATACTTTTGAATAGTGTATTCTGGTTGGATCTGATTCCCAACCTGGGGCCAAGAGAGGTTTTCAAGATTGAAGAAAAGAAAGAAGAGCCTCTGATTGCAGTGGGGACTGAGAGCTAGAAGGCAGACAGAAGAAATGTCCCAAATATGATGGGCGCTGTGTGTGTGTGTGTGTGTGTGTGTGTGTGTCCGCGTGCAGTATGTAAAAGAAAAGCCACAGACACTTAGAGCAACCGGTTAAAGAATCTGATGAAGCAAGACTAACACATATGAAAGAATATCCTATAGCATATATGGAAATGAAAAAGTAGGTAACCGAGACTCTAAGTTTCCTTGTACCTAGTGAATACAAAGAAGCAAGATGAGGCAGATCAATTTGGACTGGAGGAGCTGGAAAAGAAAGCATGTAGGAGGCGGCCCTTCAGCTAGGTTTCATTATGAGTAAAATTTTTGTTAGGCCAGGGGAATTCAGAGAGAATGCCAGTTGAGGAAATGATGTGACAAAAGTTTTGAAAGTTGCCCTGAGTATGACATATGGAAGACCACGGAAGAACAACCAACAGGAGTGGAGAATGTACGCCAGAGAAAGGAGTGACAGTGGACACAAAGTACAAAATATGTAGAGCCATGTCAAGGGACAACAGTGGGGAGCCCCAGGCGCCACACTCAGTCAACTGCCCTTCATCCTAAGGGACTATGAAACTACTGAAAGTGTCCGAAAAAGAATATATGATAGGAAGAGTTATGTTTTAACAAGATTAATTTGGGAGTGTGGAGAGATTAAAAATGGATGGGTGAAAGCAAGGAAGCCAGTGAGGAGACTAAATCAAATAGTCTATGTGTAAAGTCATAAGGGCTTGGACTAGTTGGGCAGTAAAAGGTTTTGAAAGATGGCATCAAAATGAGAGCTATGACAAAAGGTAGGACCAACAGAACATGGTGACTATATATAGAGGGAGATGAGAAGGATCAAAAGTAGTTTTGAGACATAGGGAGCAAGAGAAAAATGGCACCGGTAACAAGAACAATATAAAAGAAAAACCACACTGGTCTGAGGAAGAAAATTTTAAGATCTAATAAAAAGTCACTACGTTGACAAGTAAAATGTTAGGACCATGGACCATCACAGAGACCATGAAAGGATAATTTTAAGGAGGATATAATTGATGGTATCAAGAACAAAGGAGAAATGAGAAAGAGAATGGAAGACTACACAAGGGATGGGCCAGGTCTACCTGCAGGCAAGCCAAGGGAGTAAGAAGAACAGAAAGAACACACAGAGCTAATGTCATAAGGGATCTAGGAGCAGTGGCAGCAGGCAAAAAGCACTCATCAGAGAAAAAAGTCTGGAAGGTGAGGAACTGGATAGCCAGATTGAGGGGACAACAAGGTGCAGCATAAGTTTAATTTAAAATGGGAAAAGATTTCTGAGTCTGACTACAAAAAGAAAGAAGCCTTGGAGGAAGAAATTAGATGGTAATAATGGCCCTTTGAAGAAGAAATAATTTTTTAAAAAATAAACATTTCCACATATGTGTACAGAAGTATCCAGAATGGAACGTTAACTAATGTTCACAGTTACCTGGGCTTTCTGTAACGGTGCCATCCGACAGCAGAGTACTGCAGTACACTTCATACATATTTGTAGGAAAATGCTTTTGTAATTGTTTGAACTAGAGTCTTGACTGGAATTTAGTATGAGTGACAATGTGGAGCCATCTATGATTAATCCATATTCCTGATGTTCTGTCCATGCTCTGAAAAAGAAAAACAATGCTGTGTTTGAATTTATTATAGATTTCTATTTAGGATCCAGATTTTTTTTTTAACAACAAAGGGGGTGGTCCCAGGTAAGGGGAGTCATCAATCTGGTTCCTCAACCTGTTCACTCTAAAGAAGCAACTGCCTCTAATAATGGCACAACAGTGATTTGCAATCATATCTTTGAGACCCGAGTTGCACATATAGATGACTACAAGTTCTAAAAGGTCAACTTGGTGAGGCCACATTTCCCAGTTATTTAATCAAACAATTGTCTAAGTGTTGCTGTAAAGGTACTTTGTAGATGTGATAAAAATCCACAAGCAGTTGATTTCAAGCAAGAGAGATCATCCTAGATAACTAGAGTGGGCCTTATTCAGTCACTTAAAAGGTTTTAAGAGCAAAGCTGAGACTTCCTGATGCAGTAGCCTTAGCTACTTCCTGAGACTTCCTAAGGCAATAGCCTTAGCTCATGCCTGAGAGTCCCAGCCCTTCCTAAGAGCCTATCCCATAAACCTAGACCTGCCCAGCTAGATAATACAGTTAGTTGCCCAAGCCAAGTCCTAACAATAAATCTCTCAATATATTCTTTTACTGGCTCTATTTTTCTGGTTGAACTTTGACTAATACAAACTTTTTTTTTGATGTTTAGAAAATAAAGAGATTAAGCAGCCTGCCTCTGTTTAAGAAACATATAGTGAGTATTTGGAATTAAAATCAATTAGTTAAACTCTGCTATGAAGACAAACCATCAATTAGTCTGATACTCCCTAACAATACAGGGAAAAGACAAATGGCTTTGGGGCAAACATATATATATATATATGGTTTTTTTTTCTCTTTAAATGTATCATTTTACATACTAGCTTAGTGGTTCTCTAGCCATCCCATTCGAATCATCTGGGTGGCTTTAAAAATTGCCCATGCCTGGGGCCTATCCCCAGACCAATTAAATCAGAGTACCTTGGCCAGGGCTTGGTTATATATATATATATATATATATATATATAGTAAAAGCTTCCTAGGTGGTTCTCATGTGTAGCCAGGACTAAGAGGTGTTAGGTGTCAGGAAAGACAAATGTGTAACAGGTGCCAAGTATTTAAGAAAAATATAGTGTAAAACTAACAACTGAGAAAATTCTGCCAATTAACCTTTATTTTTCAATTAGGAAACAAACGAGTGGTTATTCAAGTTTTGCTCTGGGGAATCTTGGATGCCATTTGACAACCACTGCAGTGGAAGCGTTCGACAAAGCAGGATCTCAGAAATTGTTATCTAATTTAATGCTACTCAAAGTTTAATGTGCAAAGGAATCACCTGGGAATCTTGTTAAACTGCAAATTCGGATTCGTTAGGTGTGATGTGAGATTTTGCATTTCTAAAAAGCTGCCCAGTGACAATGGAGTTGCCATTCTATAGACGAAGCTTTGAGTAGTGAGGGCCTAATATACCTCATCATTCCTTTATTCCATATTTCTTCAGTGTATACTGCTAATACCGTAACATTTTATACTTACCCATATTTTGCTGTATAATTTTATTCACTAAATAAAGAGACATCAATGATGTGTTCTCTTTCTTTGCCCCCCTACTCATATATTAATAGCTTACCTACGGGGCTGAAAACAGCAACTCAATAACCAATGAAGAAATAACTTGCGAACACCAACTATAAGCACACTATATAGAGAAATACAAAGAATTATGGACTAATCTTTTTATGGAGAATAGAACATCTCCTTAGACTGATAGAAGCATACGTGAGAGAACTACCCAACCAAACAAGATAATCCATGGCTAATGCCCAGTTACTGAGACACATCCACACAGGAGAGAATAGTGGATTCTTTGTGAGGTGCGGTATCTAAAGTAGGACTTGAAAAACAGAGACAAAAGAGGTGAAGTAATAGAATGTTATGTTGGGGTGCACTGGAAAAGCACATTGAAAAGGTCACTTAAAGCCTTTGGTGTGGCCTGAATCTGTGGGTAATGGAGAACCACCAAAGTTTTCAGAGCGGAACTGTGACATGGACAGTGCTTCATTTAAAGATCATTCATCTGGCAGAGGGGCTTAAGGGATTTCATGCATGAGGTACTAGGCCTCTGATGTGGGGGGGGGGCACTAGAGGTGAGAATGGGAGTATGAATATGGCTTGGGGTCTGATTTGAAGGGGAAAGGGCAAAGGAGCAGAAGCTGGCAAAGGTGACTGAGTCTGAACTCTGTGTAAGTAAGTAAAGACTGTGCCCAACTCAGGAAGACGGGCTGATCTGAGACAGTGATAGTACATTAAGTTTTCCATAAGCCCTGGCTTTTACAAAAGTGTCCTCAGGGCTGCTGAATGGTGCTATAGACTGAATTGTGTTCCCCTGCAAATTCATGTTGAAGCACTACCCTTCAATGTGATTGTATTTGAAGATAGCACCTTTAGAGGGTGAGGCCCTAATGATGGGATTTGTGTCTGTTATAAACTGAATTGTGTTCTCCCAAGATTTATCTGTTGAAGCTCTTAACTCCCAGTGTTGTGGTATTAGGAGGTGGGGACCTTGAGAGGTAACTGACTGATAAGGTTTGGCTGTGTCCCCACCCAAATCTCAACTTGAATTGTATCTCCCAGAACTCCCATGTGTTTTGGGAGGGACCCAGGGGGAGGTAACTGAATCATAGGGGCCGGTCTTTCCTGTGCTACTCTCGTGAGAGTGAGTGAAGTCTCATGAGATCTGATGGGTTTACTGGGTTTCCGCTTTTGCTTCTTCCTCATTTTTCTCTTACCGTAGCCATGTAAGAAGTGCCTTTTGCCTCTTGCCTTGATTCTGAGGCCTCAGCCATGTGGAACTGTAAGTCCAATTAAATCTTTTTCTTCCCAGTCTTGGGTAAGTTTTTATCAGCAGCATGAAAACGAACTAATACAGTACATTGGTACCCGTAGAGTGGGGCGTTGCTGAGGAGATCCCAAAACTGTGGAAGTGACTTTGGAACTGGGTAACAGGCAGAGGCTGGAACAGTTTGGAGGGCTCATAGGAAGACAGGAAAATGTGGGAAAGTTTGGAACCTCCTAGACACTTGCTGAATGGCTTTGACAAAAATGCCGATAGTGATATGAAAAGTAAGGTTCAGGCTGAGGTGGTCTCAGATAGAGATGAGGAACTTGTTGGGAACTGGAGCAAAGGTGACTCTTGTTATGTTTTAGCAAAGAGGCTGGTGGCATTTTGTCCCTGCCCTAGAGATTTGTGGAACTTTGAACTTGAGAGAGATGATTTAGGGTATCTGGCAGAAGAAATTTCTAAGCAGCAAAGCATTCAAAAGGTAACCTAGGTGCTGTTAAAAGCATTCCATTTTAAAAGGGAAACATCATAAAAGTTCAGAAAATTTGCAGCCTGACGATGTGATAGAAAAGAAAAACCCATTTTCTGAGAAGAAATTGATGCCAGCTGCAGAAATTTGCATAACAAGCAAGAAGCCTAATGTTAATCCCCAAGACCATGGGGAAAATGTCTCCAGGCCATGCCAGAGACCTTCACAGCAGTCCCTCCCAACACAGGCCGGGAGGCCCAGGAAGAAAGGGGGTTTCATGGGCCAGGCCCAGTGTCCCCGTGCTGTGTGTAGCCTAGGGATTTGGTGCCCTGTGTCCCAGCTGCTCTAGCCGTGGCTGAAAGGGGCCAATGTAGAGCTTAGGCTGTGGTTTCAGAGGGTGGAAACCCCAAGCCTTGGCAGCTTCCACGTGGCGTTGAGTCTACGGGTGCACAAAGTCAAGAACTGAGGTTTGGGAACCTCCACCTAGCTTTCAGAAGGTGTATGTATAAACACCTGGATGCCCAGGCAAAAGTTTCCTGCAGGGATGGGGCCCCTGTGGAGAACTTCTGCTTGGGCAGTGCAGAAGGGAAATGTGGGGTCGGAGCCTCCACACAGAGTCCCTACTGGGGCACTGACTAGTAGAGCTATGAGAAGAGGGCCACCATCCTCCAGACGCCAGAATGGTAGATCCACTGACAACTTGCACGGTGCACCTGGAAAAGCTGCAGACACTCAATGCCAGCCCGTGAAAGCAGCCAGGAGGGAGGCTATACCCTGCAAGGCCACAGGGGTGGAGCTGCCCAAGACCATGGGAACCCACCTATTGCAATAGCACGACCTGGATGTGAGACATGGAGTCAAAGTATATCATTTCGGAGCTTTAAGATTTGACTGCCCTGCTGGATTTCAGACTTGCATGGGCCCTCTAACCCCTTTGTTTTGGCCAATTTCTCCCATTTGGAACAGCTGTATTTACCCAATACCTGTACCCCCATTGTATCTAGGAAGTAACTAGCTTACTTTTGATTTTATACAGGCTCATAGGTGGAAGAGACTTGCCTTGTCTCAGATGAGACTTTGGACTGTAGACTTTTGGGTTAATGCTGAAAGACTTTGGGGGGCTATTGGGAAGGCATGGTTGGTTTTGAAATGTGAGGACATGAGATTTGGAGGGGCCAGGGGTAGAATGATATGGTTTGGTCATGTCCCCACCCAAATCTCAACTTGAACTGTATCTCCCAGAATTCCCATTGTGTTGTCGGAGGGACCCAGGGGGAGGTAATTGAATCATGGGGGCTGGTCTTTCCTGTGCTGTTCTCGTTATAGGGAATTAACTCTCATGAGATCTGATGGGTTTATCAGGGGTTTCTGTTTTTGCTTCTTCCTCATTTTTCTCTTGCCACTGCCATGTGAGAAGTGCTTTTTGCCTCCTACCATGATTCTTGGGCCTCCCCAACCATGCAGAACTCTAGGTCCAATTAAACCTCTTTTTGTTCCCAGTTTCGGGTATGTCTTTATCAGCAGTGTGAAAACAGACGAATACACTGACTTTAGATGAGTCAATGAAGGTGGGGACTCCATGATGGGATTACTGCCCTTATAAGAGGAAGAGACAGCAGAGCTCTCTCTGCCATGTGAGGACACAGGGAAACGGCGGCCATCTCTAAGCCAGAAGAGAGCCCTCACAAGAACCCAACCATGCTGGCACTCCAATCACAGAACTTTAGCCTCCAAAACTGAAAAATAAATTTCTACTGTTTAATCCACCCAATCTATGGTATTTTGTTATGGTAGCTCAAGCAGACTAAGACAAAAGGAGAAGTAAAATGCACATACTTTGGACTGTCTTTATAAGTACCATTTGGCTAAAGGAAAATGTTTCTCATAGGCAATTAATAAAAACCTATTTATTCTCATTGATGCCCAAGTACTAGAACAACAACAGCTGCTTTAGAATTGGCCATAGCCTCATGAATGCAGGCTATTCATTTTTAAAACTTGCTTAAACATTAGAGATGAGGATACAGATATAGCATAGTTGTTATAAGCATGGGATCTGAAATTGGATAGACTTTCTGAACTCCTTCTTAGCTGTGTGATCTCTATCTGTAAAATGAAGAAAATACGGTTGCCTAACTGGGTTGTTAATGATGATTAAATGACAATTATCATACAATGCCCTTAACACTGTTCCTGGAACATAAAGTATGCTTAAGAAATTGAAAATAATATTGCTTAGGGATATTTCAAGTTAGTACAGACACATCCAGTGGCATTCCAAAAAAGGAAATCAATTTGCTTATGGCCAAGGTAAATTCAAGTAACTGGTTTAGACAAGGCTCACCCTTGGTCAATGGGAAGTATAGAAAATATATCTCTGGGCATTGAATTATTGTTTATCAGTGGCTTTCCCTGACACCTTCATGTTCCACAAGTTCTTCCTAGTTGAAAGCAGAGTCAAAGCAGCCATGTCCTCTAAATAAAGTGGCCACATTAACAAGTATTTGATTCCATTTGGAGCTCTGGGGTATAAAAATGCACAGAAAATGGCTCCAGAACCTCAAAATGCATGAAAATTGTCATAGAGATTGATTTTATTACATTCAGTTTAAGAGACTGTGAAAGGAGTATTTTTTTTCTTAACATGGACCAGGCCAGAATATCAACACTGAATACCTAGACTCTAAATATTTAAAAATTGAGCTATTTTTCTAAACCTTCCGAAATGTGCAGTTTTCTTTTAAGTTAAAAGAAAAGGTGGAAAGTGCCAAATAATCTCAGATGGGCCATTAGTCAAGTCCTCAGGGACAATTTTAACTTATAATGATAAAACACCTGCAAACAGAAAATCATAAATTACAGAAAATGAAGCCTTTTGTATACGCAGCTGTGATTTACATCTGCACCAATGTCTAAATATAAGAAACTGATGTACTTTCTTACTTTTTAAGGCTTCTAGTACTTTTAGGAAATTCATGCAGCAATTTCTTACGATATTCTATCAATAATTCATGTAATCGATCTTCTTTCCTTTCACTTTCTTCAATGGTTTTTGTGGTTAGTTCTAAGAGCTCGGTGTTGGTTTGGAAAAGGCGGCAGGCATAGCATGTGGATTTAGCTGTCTCCATCTTGTCCCCAGTGAGCACCCAGACTTTCAGGCCTGCTGCATGCAGAGCTTCAATGGTCTCTGCAGCTTGATCTTGTAGCCTGGGAACACAAAAGAAACCTTGTGATCTTCTAAAATTCCTGACAAAGATTCTACAGGAAGGCTTGTTAAAGAGAATATTTTTATAATTCGCAGCAATTCTAGAGTCCTGACATCTTATCACGGTTGACTTTCATATACATCCCCTACTCATTCTGAGTGCTGTCTCTGGCATAGTTTTACTTATTAAAGCAAATTTCAGACAATGAGGTTCTGAAGTTTGTGACACCTTGAGGTAACTGGTATCCAGTGGCAGAATTGAGTATCATCATTCTAAGCTAAAATGTTCTGAAACATTTGTACTCAATGTCACTTTAGCATATTTCATTTTATGTTCTATCTTACCATACCAATTAACATCACTTAACATCATTCAAAGTATAAAGGTCCAAACATTCTAATCAGACGATGAAGGAAATTAGTGAATCCCTATCCTTGAGGAACTTTAAGAACAGGAACATGGGTTTTCAAGATGGCTGACTAGGGACATCAGATGCCAGTTGTCCTCATAAAAAAGATCAAAGTTACTGGTGAATGGACATTTTCTGAACTGAAAACTGCAGGAAGAGAGCCAGGACCTATTGGAGAGCCCACAAGAGAAAGCTGGGATACAGAAAAGGAAAGTAGCGAGAGTCTGGCAGAGACTGTCCCCCGAGGAACTCAAAGCCCCATGTAAAGAGTAGGTGGAAATGCTTCTCTGCTTCCTCACCCTGTGACAATGTCCTGACCATCAAACTGCTGGGGAACCCTTCCCTCCTTACCTAGGGCAACGCCATCAGTGGCGATATAGGAGCTTCCCAGGGACAGAGATCCGGGTGGCCAGCTCATGCAGGCATGTCAGTACTCCCCTCAGACCCAAACTTAGAGGGCAGGAACCATTCTGTTTGTGCTGCTGTGGTGGGCCAATACCATACCTAGGGGAATCTCTGCCCTTGAGTTATCATACCATCAGATCCCCTGCAAATATACTCCAATCTGCTCTGACTTTGGCAAGCTCAGGGGGATCAGTGAGTCCCCAGGGAGCTATGGGATCCCTGGAGATCTATCCCTCAGCATGGAGTGTCCCTAAGGGGGAGGTAAGCACAGCCCGCTAAGGGCCCTCCTGGGACAAAGGAAATGTGGGCACAGTGACAATCACTGAAGGAGGTAGCACTGAGGGCCAGGAACAGTCATGGAGACATTTCCCACTGTGCCCACTCCTGTACACTGTTGTTGATGCGGCCAGCAGCAGTTCTTCCCAGTGGAGGGTAGCGCATATGTACCTGGAGAAACTTTTCACCTTTTTCACAGTGGTTCTACCCCTGCTGAAAATGAGCTCGTGCCAATTGGGCTTTCACAAAGGGTGGGACCCAACTCCAACTCCCTACACAGAGCAGCAGCATCCCAGCAACAGACAGGTAAGCTGCAGAGTTGCTGCTCTGAACTTGGGGTAAAGGCTTGGCCAAAGCCCATTTTGGTTGCAACCATCAGAGAGATGTATCCATGATCTGCAGCCACACTGTGACCAGGAACCAAAGGATACAGTCTATACGAACTGAAGATTGTGAGCATGACAGGGGCATAATGGAGAAGTGGATCATGTCCCTATCTGCACAGGATGAGGAGCTGGTGCACCCTTCCTCGTTCCTTCCCCCAAGATCTCGGCATACCCCAACCCGATCTCCAACCCCTGCCACCATCCTTCCCTCAGGATAGGCGCTTCCACTCATCATCAGCCTCCCAGAGGAAGAACTGACTCTTACTCTTAAGCTCCACCTACTGGACTGAAGCCTGAACTGCACCCCCAAATAAGTAACTTGCTGCCAGAAGGGTTTAGTGCTAAGCTTTCTGACACCTCCACACCCTTAGCCCTGAGGGAGGCAGTGTGTCGGCCCTTGCATCCAATACATCACTACGACAACATCTGAGAAAGCCATTGCACTGAAGCTATCCACAACCCAGGAAACCATATAGAGCCTTGCCCTGCCGAAAGCACCCAGAAACAAAGCCAAACAATCATATACAACATATACCACAGTCATATCCTCAAGGGAAAAAAGAACTAAAAAATAAAAAATGTCTTATCCAAACTACAGCAAATTCAAAAATAAGAAGCAACAGATCCCTCAGATGAGAAGGAATCAGTGTAAGAACTCTAGCGGTACAAAAAGCTGGGTGGTGTCTTGACACATCCAAAGGATTGTACTACCTCTGTAATAATACAGGTTAACCAGAATGAAAAGTCTGAAATGACAGATAAGGAATTCAAAATATGGCTTGCAAGGCAACTCAACTAGATCTAAGAGAAAGTTGAGGCCCAACACAAAGAAACCAGAAAAATGATTCAGGATATGAAAGATAAGGATAGCTATAATAAAACAAATCAATTAGAACGCCTGGAATTGAAAAACTCACTAAAGCAATTTCAAAATACAGCTGGAAGCCTTAACAATAGACTAGACCAAGCAGAAGAAAGAATTGCAGAGCTTGAAGAGCAGTCTTTCGAATTAACCCAGTCATATTAAAAAAAAAAAAAATTTAAACGTGAGTAAAGTCTTTGAGAAATATGGGATTATGTAAAGCAACAAAATCTATAACTTCTTGGCATTTCTGAGAGAGAAGAAGAAAAAAAGGCAACATGGAAAATATATTTGGGGAATAATTCAGGAAAATTTCTTGAACCTTGCTAGAGGTCAACATCCAGATACAAGAAATTCAGAGAACAACTGTTATATGCTACACAAGATGACCATCACCAAGGCATATAGTCATCAGACAACCCAAGGTAAACAAACAAAAAAAAAATCTTAAAGGCAACTAGATAAAAAGGACAAATTACCTATAAATGAAATCCCATCAGACTAGTAGTGAATTTTTCAGCAGAAATCTTAGAAGCCAGAAGATTGGGGATGTATTTTTGGCTTTTTTTTTTTTTTTTTTTTTTAAAGAGACAAAAATCTCAATCTGTCACCTAAAGTGTAGCAGTGGTGCAGTCATGGCTCACTGTAACTTCTGGGCTCAAGTAATCCTCCCACCTCAGCCTCCCAAGCAGTTGGGACTACAAGCATGTGTCACCATGCTTAGTTATCTAAAAAAAAATTTTGTAGAGATGGGGTCTCGCTATGCTGCCCAGGCTGGCTGTGAGCTCCCAGGCTCAAGTGTTCCTCCCACCTCAACCACTCAAAGCACTGGATTACAGGTATAAGCCACCATACCTGGCCTTTAGCCTTCTTAAAGAAAAACAACTGCAGCCAAGAATTCTATATCCTGCTAAACTAAGCTTCCTAACTGAAGGAAAAACAAAGTTTTTCCCAGACAAGCAAATGCTATGGGAATCTGTCACCACCAAACCTATCCTATAAGAAATGCTTGAAGGAGCTCTAAACACGGAAAACAAACGGATGATATTTGCTACTATAAAGGTATATGTCAGTAGAAAGTTAACAGATCCTATAAAGCAATTATATACTTGAGACTATCAAAACAACTAGCTAACAACACTAAGACAGGAACAAACCTCACATATCAATATTAACCTTGAAGGTAAATGGCCTAAATGCTCTACTTAAAAGACATAGATTGGCACAATGAGTACAAAAATACCATCTGTTAGGCCGGGCGTGGTGGCTCACACCTGTAATTCCAGCACTTAAGGAAGCTGAGGCAGGAGGATCACCTGAGGTCATGAGTTCGAGACCAGCCTGGCCAACATGGTGAAACCCCTTCTCTACTAAAACTACAAAAATTAGCCAGGTGTGGTGGCAGGCACCCGTAGTCCCAGCTACTCAGGAGGCTGAGGTACGAGAATGGTTTGAACCCAGGAGGCGAAAGTTGCAGTGAGCTGTGATTGCGCCGCTACACTCTATCCTGGCTGCACTCTAGCCTGGGCGACAGAGCAAGACTCCATCTCAAAAACTTCAACAAACCCATCTCAGGCGTGATGACAGCATAATGATGGCCACAAGCTAAAACTAAAGGGATGGAGAAAGATCTATCATGCAAATGGAAAACAAAAAGGAGTAGGGTTTGATCTTCCTGTATCAGATAAAACAGGCTTTAAATCAACAACAGTAAATAAAAAGACAAGGTGGGAATTACATAATGAAAAAGAATTCAATTCAACAAGATTCAACTAGCCTAAATATATATAAACCCAACATCAGAGTGTCCAGATTGATAAAACAATCATCCCTAGACCTAAGGAAAGAGACAGAGAGTCATACAATAATATTGGGGGATTTTAAGACCCCAATGATAGCACAAGACAGATTATCGAGGCAGAAAACTAACAAAGAAATTCTGGACTTAAATTGGACTCTTGACCAAATGGGCCTAATAGACATTTACAAAACACTCTACTCACCAAGTGCAGAACATACATTTTTCTCATCTGTGCATGAACATTCTCTAAAATTGATCACATGCTTGGTCATAAAGCAAGTCTCCTGAAATTCAAAACTCAAAATAATATCAAGCATCTTCTCTGAACAGAGTGAAATAAAATTAGAAATCAATACCAAGGGGAACTCTCAAGACCACATGAGTACATATAAACTGAACAACTTGCTCCTGAATAACTTTTGAGTAAACAATGAAATTAAGGCAGAAACCAAAAAAACAATTTTGAAACAAAAGAAAATAGAGACAAAACATACCAAAAACTATGGGTTATGTCAAAAGCAGTGTTAAGAGCAAAGTTTATAGCACTAATTGCCTACATCAAAAAGGCAGAAAAATCTCAAATGAACAACCTAATGTCACAGCTAAAAGAACTAGAAAAACAAGAACAAACCAGACCCAAAGCTAGCAGAGGAGTAACAAAGATCGTAGCAGAACTAACATAAATCGAGACCAAAAAAAGCATACAAAGTATCAATGAAACAAAAATTAGAAACAAATAGACCAGTAGCTAAATTAACCAAGAAAAAGAGAGGATGCAAATGAGCACGATCAGAAATGACAAAGGTGACATCACAACTGATACCACAGAAATACAAAAGATTCTCAGACTATTATGAACATATCTACGAGCACAAACTGGAAAATACAGATGAAATGGATAAATTCCTGGAAACATACAACCTACTAGGAGGAAAGAGAAACCCTATATAAGCTATGAAATTGAATCAGTAATAACAAATCTACTAATCAAAAAAACCCCCAGGACTATAGAGATTAACAGTAGAATTCTATCAGATGTATATAAAGAAGAGTTGGTACCAATCTTACTAAAACTACTCCAAGAAAAATCAACGAGGAGGAATTCCTCCATAATTTATTCTACAAAACTAGTATCATCCTAATATCAAAATTTGGCAAGGATGCAATAAAAACAGAAAACTATAGGCCATTACTCATGATGAACATAGATGTAAAAATCCTCAACAAAATACTAGCAAACTGAAACCAGCAGCACATCAGAAAGATAACTCATCAAGATCAAACGGGTTTTATTCCTGGGATGCAAGGATGGCTTAACAATAAATGTAATTCGCCACATAGTACTGGAAGTCCTAGCCAGAGCAATTAGGCAAGATTGCTGGAATACTACGCAGCCATAAGAAGAGTGAAATCATGTCCTTTGCAGCAACATGCATACAGATGGAGGCCACTATCCTAAGTGAAATAACTCAGAGGCAGAAAATCAAATACCACATGTTCTCACTTATAAGTGGGAGCTAATCAATAAGTACACATGGACATAAAGATGGAAATAACAGACAATGGTGACTCTAAAAGGGGGAAGACGGGAGAGGAGCGAGGGTTGAAAAACTACCCGTTGAGTATTATGTTAGTATCTTAGGTGATGGGATCAAAGGAAGCCCAAACCCCAGCATTACACAATATAATCACATAACAAACCTGCACATGTACTACCTGAATGTATAACCCTGATCCACCCTCCAAAAAAAGAGGAACGCCAATCATCCTGAATGAGAATTTAATTATAATTCTTAAAGGCAAGGAGAGAAAAATGATGCTTTCCTCCGGGTTTCTCTTGGCCACAGAATAACAATGAAATCAGACTAAATGAATTTCATTAGAATTTCAATACCTTTTAATGTGACTAAATATATGTTTGTAACTTTTTAAGTCTCATAATTTTCATATATAATATTTAGAAAATTCCAAAAATATTAAGAATCTAAAACTTATTATTTCAAGCAGATCAATGGCAGTGTCCTGCAATCAAGTCTGAAAACGGTCAGCCTGTAAGTTAAAAGCATATTATTTTAAAGTATGCAGTCCAGGCACGGCGGCTCATGCCTGTAATCCCAACACTTTCGGAGGACAAGGCAGAAGGTCATTTGAGGCCAGGAGTTCAAGACCAGCCTGGCCAACATGGCGAAACCCCGTCTCTACTAAAAATACGTAAATTAGCTGGGTGTGGTGGCATCTGCCTGTAATTCCAGCTAGCAACTCCAGTGGCTGAGGCACAAGAGTCACTTGAACCCAGAAGGCAGAGGTTGCAGTGAGCCGAGATTGTGCCACTGCACTCCAGCCTGGGTGACAAAGCAAGACTCTGTCTCAAAAAATAAATAAATAAAAATAAATAAAAATAAAAATAAAATTAAAAAGTATGCAAAAACATACTCTGGTCTGTTAAACCAGGTTAGATTAAGCTCTCATGTTGTTCACTCTACCTTAAATTTCCTTTCTGCTCTTCTGTCTCTCAAAATCTTACCCCTTCATCTAGGCACCAGCACAAACAATGGCTACAGTACCCTTCCCTACACGTGTCAAGACTATTTGATAATATGTGCATAAATATATGGATAGCTTAGTAAATATTCAAAAGACCTTAGTGAAAATTGATTCATTCTTCTAGGTTACATGAATTTACCTTAAAAATCATTCCTACTGGCCAGGCGCAGTGACTCACACCTGTAATCCCAGCACTTTGGGAGGCCGAGGCGGGCAGATCACGAAGTTAGGAGATCGAAGCCATCCTGGCTAACATGGTGAAACCCCATCTCTACTAAAAATACAAAAAATTAGCCAGGCGTGGTGGTGGGTGCCTGTAGTCCCAGCTACCCAGGAGGCTGAGGCAGGAGAATGGTGTGAACCCAGGAGGTGGAGCTTGCAGTGAGCCGAGACTGTGCCACTGCACTCCACCCTGGGCAACAGAGCAAGACTCTGTCTCAAAAAAAAAAAAAAAAAAATTAAAAGCTTAAAAAAATTTTTAAAAATTAAAAATCATTCCTACTAACAGCTCAAAATCTGGTGTAATTTTTCATACTTACTACAATAAATAAATCTTTAAGCCCACTTAAACAATAAAACTAAACCAAAGATTTCAAACTTCAAGATTAAATTACTAATCTGGGGCAGATCACACCCAAAACACTGGTCATTAAAATAGTAAGAGTATCATTTTCTAGTTACTTGTCTTCAACTGCAGTGGCTCCAATTAAATTCATGTTTGTCTCAATATCATCGAAAACTTTTTCCATTTTTTCTTCTCTGTCTTGTAAGGCCATTTTTGCCTCTATGAGCTGTCTGTTAATTCTTTCATAATCATCTGGAGCAATTTCTTTGAAGGCTACACAGAGTGTCCGATACCCATCCTAGGAGTAAAGTAGGACATCCGTAGTTATTCTAATAATAGTTGGAAAAAAACCACAAACAAAAAACCACACTCTGTAAATACTCTTGCTTTAGCCATATGTACAAAAGAGAAATTCTGACACCTATTTAGTTTGAAAAAATGAACAAACCACACCTGAAAAGGCAACATTGAATTAGGTTCAGAAAAAGGAAGTAACAGTTCTTTTAACAAAGGTTGTTGAAAAGTCTTTAAGGCTGCAAATTCTGATCAGCAACTTGCTCCAGGATGTTTTATATTAAGATAAAAAAAAGTAATATCAAATCCCCAAATACAAAACATAGACCACAAAAATAAGCTGAAATGTATTTAAACTGTCATTTAAACAGAAATCCAATAAACATAGTCATCTTCAGCATTTCTCTGCTTACTTATTGGTGGGGGAAGGAGTATAGGCTCACCATTGCATTACGTTCCACATGGACTTTAGTTAACTCAATTTCATGATTTTGCACTCTGGGAAAAACTGCCGAGTCTGCTCCTTTACAAAAGAGAAGTATGTCTCCTAAAATAAAGAACCATAGTACTTGACTTAGAATTTTAAGGCTGGTATTGTGCTTTTAATAAGAGTAACTTTTAAAGCGGCCTCTCTCACCCAAGTGTTATATATTCTGAGCATGCCTCGCAATACTCACCTAAATGGAATGAGAAATCTTGGCCTTTAGTCTGTCAGAAAGGCATGCACCACCTCTTCAGGTCATTATGAACACAATTAATAAGCCAGAGTTTACAATAGGCACCTCTGTTAAAACATACTTCCTCCCACCAATTCACGGAGGGCTGGGCTTGTGTCAAGGAGCTGCATCTGAATTTCTTCTGAAAATGTATGCCAGGTGCAGTGGCTCATACCTGTATTCCCAGCACTGTGGGAGGCCGAAGTGGGAGGATCACTTAAGCTCAGGTGTTCAAGACCACCCTGGGCAACATAGGAAGACCCTGACTCTACTAAAAGTTAAAAAATTAGCCGGGCATGGTAGTACATGCCTATAGTCCCAACTACTCTGGATGCTGAGGTGGAAGGATTGCTTGAGCACAGGACGTCGAGGCTGCAGTGAGCTATAATCTTGCCACTCCAGCCTAGATGACAGAGTAATACCATGTCTTTAAAAAAAATAAATGCAGTGAAGTCATGGTCTAGAGTATACATACATATGGCATCTACAGATGTCAAGAAGAAAGCTCAAGCTCAAACAAGCTGAAATAATTTTCAATAAACTATATTAACCAGCTTTTAAAACACTGGCTTCATAGTTTTTACTGATGAGAATAGCTCTCTAGAATGCTGGTATAAGTGCAGCTTTAGATCACTTCACACACCCAGGAAATATTCACAGTTGTGCACAAGACAGACACTTTATCCTTATAAGGGAAACAATTGAGGTCAACAAATTAAAAAGTTTAGCTCTGAGGTCAATGACCTTTGTAGACCAGTTCCACAGACATTTCACCGTTTGCTGTAGAACACGTGGACATGCACACATAATAGCAAGTATTTGAAATGTTGTGGGTTTTTTTTATTTCATTTATTCTTACACATCCAAAGTATTTTAAAATTCACAAGACAAACTCCATGGTCACTTATTAAAACGAATTTCATGACTATGCAATCATACCACAAAGTATGAATAAAGTGGGATATGTTCCCCCAAGGATCTGCCTGTATCCTCCCATTCTCACATTAAGGAATTTAGAAAATTTAATAGTAAAAAGTAAATTAATGGGAAATAAATCAAGAACTTTTAGAAAACAAACCACCTGGGCATACCACACACACACATATATCTGAGAGCCTTTGAATAAAGCAGGAGTGCTCGCCCATGGGTCTTGCAGAATCTGAGCAGAAGGCAAACCACCATGGTGCCTCCAAAGACATGAGGGAGCCCAGGATTATGGTACCAGTTCCCCTGCAAAGGGCAAGCTTTACTCTGTTCAACAAAGAACCTGAGCTCTGTAGTGAAACTGCAATGCCATTTCCCAGAAACCAGGCCCTCAGTCCTCTCTACCTCACCTGTTTCCAGGGAGTGTCTAGCAGTAGGGGAACCAGGAAGGTCAGTGAGGGATAAGAAGCAACTCCCTATACTCAAGGATTCTGCTGCTAGTAATTCCAAACCATAACTACATTGGGTGGCTGCATGTAAACATTACTGGTAGACTGGTCAGTACCCCGATCCATATAAAAGTCATCCTTTCAGTTCCTGTTCGAACACCCAGGGCAGAGGGATATGGTTCTGCTACCAAGAAAAGGCACATCCTGTCATAACAAGGGTTCTATCACTAACAATTTGGTAAATAGAACATCTGTGCTTAAAAAAATACATGAAGGCATATGCAAAAGCTACTGCTTTGCATGACTTTCACTAATCCTACAATACTACATGAAATGATTCTCTTTCCTGAAAGAGTGAATCAACCAATAAGCCTACAAATCAACAAAGAGAAAAATTCAAGCTTTTCAGATATGTACCTTCTTGAGTCTTCACAATTACACTCATACGTCGCCGGACGGCATCAAAGTTTAAGGTGTGAAGAAGTTCATATCTTTAAGAGAAGAGAAAGGAGAAAAGTAAAAACCTAGAATATACTGAGAAAAATAAAGCACAACAGAAATATGTTAAGATATTTAAACAACAGAGAAGATAGCTATTCTCTTTGCATGAGGGTCACTAGTTGTGTGCACAACTGGTACTTTCCTTTGTCTTAGAATTTCTCTGAACATAGAACATGCTGTCAGAGGATACCAGTGTTAGTTAAGGGGTATTTATAGCCCCTCACTATATTACTTAAAATGGTAAGAATGACCACATAGAAATGGAGGATAAAGAGCTGTCCCACCAAGCCATATTCGGAGGGGTCTAGAAACAGTCCCACTCTGCCAATTTTTTTGGCAGCATTTATGCATGGAGTGCCAGACACAGTGCTAGGTGCTGGGGAATAGAGGTGAATCTGCCTGAGTCCCTTCCCTTATGCAGGTCACCATATGAAAAGACACTGGGGCATCAGAGTACTTGCCCTGAGGCTCACACCTGAACATTCCGAACAAAACAAGGCTTCTGGTTTACAGCAAAGCTGCCTTTATTGGCTTGGCTTGCAATCCCAGAGTGATTGCTTGGACACCAGATAGCAGGTTTCACATATATTCACTGATTTTTCTTGTAGCATGTGTTAGAAACCTGAAATGGCATCTAAATTTGAGAAACATTCCAGGCAGACTCTCATTCTGGCTACTGGACCCAGATGTGAACCAGATTGGAATTTCTACCTCAAACTACAGTTTCTGCCATTCTATGTAAAATGGCTTCTACCCCAACTATATTTACATAAAACTCTGAACTGGGAGAGAAAAGTCTTGTATTTTCAGTGGCATCATTTCCTCTGCTGCCCTGCCTGAATCCGTTTAAATTTGACTATGGGGTTAAGAAATGACGAACATCAAACACAGAGCTACTTACTCTTCTATTTCTTTTCTTTGGTTCTCTACTCTCATGTGTCCATTTCGATTTCCTAAAAATGTGAACCCGTACCTATCAAAAACAATAAAAAAGACCACGTGTATCTCTAAAGAATGATTAATTTAATTTTATTTTTTTGAGACAGAGTCGCGCTCTGTCGCCCAGGCTGGAGTGCAGTGGCGGGATCTCGGCTCACTGAAACCTCCACCTCCCAGTTTCAAGCGATTCTCCCGCCTCAACCTCCTGAGTAGCTGAGATTACAGGCGTGTGCCACCACACCCGGCTGATTTTTATATTTTTAATAGAGACAGAGTTTCACCATGTTGGCCAGGCTGGTCTCAAACTCCTGACCTCAGGTGATCCACCCGCTTTGGCCTCCCAAAGTGCTGGGATTACAGGTGTGAGCCACCGCACCTGGTCTAGAATGATTACTTTTCAATGGGGCAATTCATGCTTGTTTATGCTTTTCTTCTCTTTCATATGATCTCAATATATAACCGTACTTTCTTTTTCTGGATAAGCTGGTAACAGAGAAAGTCAATGCCCAGCCACAACTATTGTAACCAAGGGAAAGACAATTTGGGTTTCTGATTCTACAGCTAACACACTGGGTGACCTTTTAGCCACTTAATTATCTTGAAACTCATGGGTAAACCTAGACTTTCGGTTCTCAAATGATGTCAAAATTGCTGGGAGCACCTCAGAAATAACATGTGTTGTACAAAAAGTGGCCACTGTTATGTTATTTGCAAAACATAGTATGAACATTCAGACTTCTGGCTGGCATGCATAAATAGTAAGGCAAGTAATACCTACATGTAACTATTTTCTTTTTGGTCTTAACTGGTTAGGTGTGGGAATTTTCCACAAATTTTTGGCTAAAGCAGTTATGTTTTTTATTAAATAACAGGAGACGTATGTGCTAAGGTCACTGAAGAAAACGGAAAAAAACAAGTAACTTCTGTCCTCCTGTGGTTTCACTTTCTTAGGAGAAGTTTAAGAACGTATACTTTACTTTTTAGCTCCTTTCACCAAAGCTATTTCATCTGGTGAAGAGGAGATATAGGTTAATTCAGCTGATTCTGTAGCTCCATCAACAGCATCATTTGTTTTGATTTCTACAGTATGACATAAACACAAGGCACGTAGAAACAGCTCTTCTCGATTCTGTGGAACAGTAACAAAATAATGATTGTTATTTTTAATTTGATCACTCGGTAACTAGGCAGTGAACAGAGGAAATATATTAATGTGAGAGAATGTTATAACTTCTAACAAACTTAGTAGCAGATATGTATAAATTCCTAACACTCAAATCAGCTATATATTCTCCTAGTACTTAATAAGAGTTCCTGGTTCTCAGCTAGCACACCCTATAGGCTGTGTTAACTCATTGAGGTTATTGTAGTGCCACCTAAGCCAAAGCAATGACTTCTTCATGGCCTAAAAGACTTCATTCAGTAACTAATTCACAATCTAGCAATAGCTCAAGTGTAGGGAGACTCTGGTTAATTTAATGCCTAGACACTCCTGAGACTTTAATCATTTGAACAGACATCATTCTTGGGGGAGCTTACACTTTAAAAGACAAAGCACAAAAAATTATGATCAGACAAGCAAGCTTTTACCCAAATGTCATTTCCCACAATTCTCTTTACTTGTAAATTCTACTCATTTACACATTTCAGAAGTATCAGTAAAACAAGAAAGGTGAAGCCAACAATAGTTATTCCAAAGTCACCGGACACAGTGGCTCATGCCTGTAATCCCAGCACTTTCAGGGGTGGGGGGTGATTACCTGAGGTCAGGAGTTTGAGACCAGCCTGACCAACATGGTGAACCTCCGTCTCTACTAAAAATACAAAAAAATTAGCCAGATATGGTGACGGACGCATGTAATCCCAGCTACTTGGGAGGCTGAGGCAGGAGAATCGCTTGAATCTGGGAAGTGGAGGTTGCAGTGAGCTGAGATCACACCACTGCACTCCAGCCTGTGCAACAGAGTGAGACTCCATCTCAAAAAACAAACAAACAAACAAAAGTCTATGTCATGTGTCCACCTAAAAATAATTTTCTACTATGGAACGTTAACATGCATTCACAGATTGATTTCTTATATAAAACAATAATGCAAATGCACCTTATCTGCTTTGTCAAAATATGTTAAAGGTCCATCAGTTTGAGATAATCCATCAACCTCTTGAGTTACACCTTTATATTTATGCCCATCTATGCAGCATTCAATGAATTCCATGCTGTTTTCAGTGAGTGTTCCAGTCTTATCTGTAAATACATAATCCACCTAAAACAAGGACACAAACATACACACACTGTTAGTTTCTTCAGTGTGACTAATTTTTAGTCTGCTGTAATGCAAAGCTATTTTCATATCCATAGGAAATCACCTCTTCTAAGACTTATGTCAAATGTCAGGGAATTACAGAGATAATATTACCAAACAAATGAGGAATAAATTAGTATTTTTAAAGACACTAAAATGGTATCACATGTCTAAGGTAGATCTACTCAAATATAAAAGATGAATAGAAAAAAATGTGACTATTGACCAGGCATGGTGGCTCACGGCTGTAATCCCAGCACTTTGGGAGGCTGAGGCAGGAGAATTGCTTGAGCTCAGGAGTTCAAGACCAGCCTGGCCAACATGGTGAAACTCCGTCTCTACTAAAAATACAAAAATTAGCTGGGTGTAGTGGCACACACCTATAATCCCAGCTACTTGGGAGGCTGACGAGACTTGAATCCAGGACAAAGGTTGCAGTGAGCTGAGATCATACCACTACATTCCAACCTGGGCGATAGAGTGAGACTCTGTCTCAGGGAAAAAAAAAAAAAAAGTGACTATTTTATCAAACTAAGAGCCCTTCTCATGTAAGTTAACCTATTTTTTTTTTTTTTTTTTTTTTAAAGACAGGGTCTCACTCTGTCACCCAAGCCAGAATGCAGTAGCCATTATAGCTCACTGTAACCTCAAACTTCTGGGCTCAAGCAATCCTCCCGCCCCAGCCTCCCAAGTAGCTGGGACCACAGGCACTCACCACCACACCAGGCTAATTATCTTGTAATTTTTGTAGAGACAACATCTCACTATGTTGCCCAGGCTGATCTCGTACTCCTGGGATCAAGCCTTGGCCTCCCATAGTGTTGGGATTATAGGCATGAGCCACCATGCCCAGCCAGTTAACCTGTTTGATGTAAAAAAAGTTACGTAAGTCAGTTTTTCAAGTGGGAAGTAAGACTATACTGACCACTTATTTCTCTCTCTCTCTCTCTCTCACACACACACACACACACACACACACACAAAAAACACACACTCTTATACTTTGTGGGATAGTATGTACATTACCCATTAAAAATATTTACTAATAAATTAAATGGGATGTAACAAAATAAAATGGAAACTGATGAAGGTTTTTTCCCCTTTTACAAGTAAAATTTTCTATAAAAATACTGAATTAAAATAAAATGCACCACATTATATAATATACACAAGAATTAATAATAACATTAAGTTACCTAATTAGAAGATACAGTATAACGTCAATAGTGATCTAAACCATAACTTAAATTTCTTTCTTTATACTATACATATTTTGAAAATGCTCAAGTTCCCAAACTTAGAAAGAAACTAGATAGGTTGAAGTATAACACAAGTATATTTTCATAAATAATGGAAAACATAAGCCAAGAAATAAATTTGCCACTAAGATAAATCATTTAGAGCATTTCTATTTTATCTCAGTTTTTTTTCTCTATTTTTAACATCTGGTTTTTGGAAACCCACAATTTTATCCTCGTTTTGGCAATTTATGCTTAAATAGTTAAAATTATGGGCTGACAGGAACAAGCATAAGCACAAGATTAAGGTTTTTATTATGTAAGGGAGAAAGAGATGAACTACAGCAGTAGTTGCTTTCTAATTATTTTTCAAAGCTTTTCACAGTAGCAGCACTGGCACAAATAGAGCATTCCAATCTTTTTTTTTTTTCCCTGTTAAGCCAGCCAAGTTTGAACTCTCTCTTTAAATTAATCCAAGTGGTATTACTTGTGTATCATTTAGATTCTTCTAGTTTAAATGAAATTCTTTGGGGCTTTCTTCTGATCAAAATTATTAACCTTCATTTTCTCCTGAAGGGTGTCCTGGGTTATTTTACCTCCTGCACTTGGATGAGCATTAGGATCTCTTTTGTTAGTGTCGAAGATGGTAGCTTTAAAATATAAAGTAAAATTTATTCACCTATATGAAACAGTTTGGGCAGTATGAATCTGGATACGTTGAATCTCACAGGTATATGCCTACAAATTATACTCAAATGCAGTAATTATCAAACTGTAGAATGCATCACATGTACTTGGAGGTCTTGTTAAAACTCAGATCACTGCTCTATCACCAGAGTTTCTGAATCAGTGGGTCAGAGGTGGGACCAGATAATTTACACTTCTAAGTTCTCAGGTAGTGTTGATGCTGCTGGTCCCAGGATCATATTTACAGAACCACCACCCTAATATATGATCTATACTCAGAAAAAGAAGAGAAGCAGATTGACTGTAATTAATTTAACTCTTCTCATATTTTATGGAGAGAAAGGAATGAAGGGGGAGGCTGCTGCTTTCCTCTGACTCTCAAGCAGCCTCTCTTCTTCTTCAAGCTTGCCAAAAAGACTCCTCTATATCAGTAAGCTCAAAGTCATCATTTGCGTGATATTGTAAAATATATTTGATAAATATATATTTGATCTTCCTTCCTGTTTCCTGACAGAAAGCTCCTAAAGCCTTAGCATCTCCAGAGTGATGAGTGCTTTTGTATGCTAATGAAATGACAAATGGTTCAGGGCCCCTACATAGCTTCAGGATGAGTGCAGTCACTGAAAAGACCAAGGCATGATTACAGGGTTGGGATTTTCGGCCCCACATCTGACCTGGGTAAGGAGGAAAGAGGGGCTGAAGGTTAAACTTAACACCAATGGCCAATGATTTAATCAATCATCCCCACATAATGAAGCTTCCATAAACTCCCCAAAAAACTGGGTTCAAAGAGCTTCCGGATAGCTGAACACATGAAATTTCTTGAAGGATGCCTGGAAAGGTCATGGAAGCTCCACGCCCCTTCCCCCATACTTCACCCATCTCTTCATCTGTATCCTTTGTCATATCCTTTTATAATGAACCAGTAAACACAACTGTTTCCCTGAGTTTTATGACCTGCTTTAGTAAACGAATCAAATCCAAGGAGGGGGTCTAGTAAACTACTGGACCCCATTTTATAGCTGCTCAATCAGAAGCATAAGTTACAACCTGAACTAGCAACTGGTACCTGCAGTGGGGGGCAGTCTTATGGGACTGAGCCCTCAACCTGTGAGATCTGACACAATATACTATCTCTAGGTAGGCAGTATCAAAAGTGAATTGGAAGATACCCAGCTGGTGTTTGCTGGAGAACTGCTTGCTTGGTGTATCAGGAAAAAACTTCACATATCTTGTATCAAAAGTGTTGAGTGGCTATGTGAGAATAATGAAAGAAAAACAGGGTCTTACGGATAACTAACATGTGGGGGTTCCTGGAGGGTGGTGCGCCCAGGGAAGGTATGGAAGCTCAACACCCCTTCCCTTATATCTCGTCCCACATGTCTCTTCATCTGTGTCCTTTACAATATCCTTTATATGAAACTGGTGAACATAAGTAAGTGTTTTCCTGACTTCTGTCTGCTGCTCTAGCAAGTTAATCAAACCCAAAGAGGGGGTTGTGGGTAGCCCAACTTGAAGCTGGTCGATCAAAAGTTCCGGAGGCCCAGACTTGTGACTGGTGTCTAGGAGGCATGGGGCAATCTTGGGGACTGGGCCCTCACCCTGTGGGATCTGATGTTATCTCCAGGTAGACAGAATTGAACTAGAGGACACCCAGTTGGCGTCCACTGTTTGTTGGTGAGAAAAACTGCTCCCTCCCACATTTGGACACAGAAGTCTCTGTGTTGCTTGGTGTGAGAGCGCAGTAAAAACACATTTTGGGAGTTTTCCCTGAAACACATATTAATCCCATCATACAGAAACAATCATGTTAATATTTTGAGTGGTAAATGTGTATTTACCACTTGAACAAAAATGTAATCTCATTATGTTTGCTATATAATCTATTTTTCTCACATACATATACATATATATGTATTTCCATGTCAAGAATATAGATTTACAGAATAACCTTTATGGATTAATTACTATTTCATTGAATAAACTATAATTTCTAAAAAAAGAAAAAAGACTTTTTTTTCCTATCTCTTAGTGAGACAACTGCTGTACGTAGAAAAGGCTCTGAAGTATATGTTGAACATGTGAAATCATCTATTTTGTAGATCAAAAATTACCATACGGTTCAACTCAATGGAACACTCGGACTCCATCTTGGCACCACCACCTACTAACTCTGTGACCTTAGGAAAATCTCTTTATCTCTATGAACTTCAAATATTAACCTTAACGATACCTGCTGCACAAGAATGAAAAGATTAAAAAATAAAGCTCAAAAATAATTATCTATAACCTAAAAGGTGCTATATACATGGTGACTGTCACTGATGCTCACTTGACCAAAATCAAAGAGCACCAGACTCTGCACTGCCCCACATTTTTTCTGATTATGATCACATTGCTATAGTCAGGTCTGATGTGTGTGTCTCCCCCATGATATTTTTAAAAATTTGAGGGTTTCTTTTTAACTTCATAACAGTAGCTAGCACACACACACATCCCAGACAGTAAAAGGTGAATAACAGCTACTGGCTTGAATTATTGGAATCGGAATATATACTTATACTATAAAGTGCCACCATTAGGCAGAGCTGCAAGATGGGAAGGCGACATAAAGAGTAGCCCCACAGGTTTTTCAATATGGATTACAATCATTTGGTTGTCTAAAAGATTGATGTCTAATCATCAAAGACTGCATTATTTTCCAACTGAGCTGAGCAGTCCACTTCCTTTTGTTTCTCATGTCAAGCACTGTTCTAAACATATCTTTCTATTTTTAATCCCAGTGTGGGTCACATTAAACGAGGTTAAGCAAATGCTTGCAATGGTATGAATAGGAATTAAATGGCATTGCCTTTAATAACATAAAAAGTTACATAGATCTTAAATTTGACTCAACAAAGAGAAAACAGGTTACACTTAATTTTGTGTGTACTGGTTTATTGAATACTAAATGGCCTAAGAAACCATTTCAAGACTTCTTTGCACTTTCATTTAGGTCATTTCTATACATGCAAACTGATAACAATGGCAAGTTGCTTATACTCTGTATTAACTGAAGTGATGGTCTGGCTATTAACTTAGTGATTTGACTAAATGACAACCACAGCTAGAAATGCAAAGTTTCATGGGAGAAAGGAGTGGTGACTAAAAGGAAGACTGTAACTTCTTTTCACTCATCAAATTTACTAGATCATTACCCAAAGATCTACTTTACTTTCTGCAGTATTAACATAGTCTAGATGATAAGAAGACTGCATTCCCATAGGTAATATGGAATCTGCTGAAATGAAGATCTGAAAGAGGTATAAGAGTCTCATCAAACGGAACCTGACCCAGGCATCTTTTCTGTTTTTAGTGAACATTAAGTGTCATATTCGGAATGATGGCTATTCTATTTGTAATAGTAGTTGAGGCTAGCCCCAAGCTAGTCACGCTTAACCTTGGGTAGACTAACACATACAGCCAGGCACTAAATCCAGAACAGGTAGATTTGCTCAGCATCCAGAATGAACCACTAAATTAACTGTCAGGGAAGGGTTCACTAAAGGTGGCTTGTATACTTGAAATTTTTTCTCATGCATTCTGCAATCTGATGCCTTTTATTGACATTAGAGCAGTTCTACTCAGATAGCTCTAACCCTGGATGAAAACTTCTGGCTTAAAAGACAATGGTCAGGTGTGGCAGCCCATATCACCAACAAAATAACCTTGTGGGAACAATATCCAAAGGAAAAGCCATTTGTCCATTCAATTTTTGTCCTATTCTTAGTGCCTTCGTATCTACATGGGATGTAGACTCCATGGTTTCAGATACTGGTGTCCTAAAGTCAAATGTAAACAAAATAGTATCTGGAGAGTCCTTTCTACCTTTCAACTGCAGTTGTCATGTGGGTACTTTGATTTAGGCAAAGGCTGTCTCAAGAGCAGAAACACAAAGCAGGGACTGTGGAGAGGGTTAAAGTCAGGAAGTAAAGAGTTTTGAGGTGAGAATGCAAATCAGCCCCATTTAAACAACTGTGAGGCTCTGTTCCAGCCACACAGTTTCATTAACTCAATTTGGAACTCCCAGTCACAAAAATGACATTTCCACAGTCTTGACATTCTAAATGTCATGAGAATAAAATGCAAGCCAAAAAATTCCTTCGGCTCGCAAAGATCATTACATGACAGAGTAAAATCAAAAAAAGGGGAAAACTTCCTCAATACTAATAAGAAAAGTACCCGAGAAATCATCACTTGAAGAATTACAGCCAGACTGTGTTGCACTGGAAAATAAATGCACCTGGGTTAGAATGGGGTCACAGTCTGGGTTACATTGGTATATAAAGAAGAACGCATTTTGAGGAGTGCATGCCCTCACATTTTCCCTTCATTGAAATTCTTGTACTGGAATAAATAACTCTGCTTGTTAGGTCTATCTTCTACCTGATCAGAAATGTACCAAGAAAATGTCAATAGGACAACTCTGGTCAATTTTGCTTATGGAACAAAATACATTTATAAAAGAGCCATATTTGCTACCCCATATTCTATCCACAAATGGTTATAGATGGTCATGAAGACTGTCTGTTTCCTGTTCCAAAGCAATAGCTAATAAGGTAACATCACCCAGTTCCAAGGAGAATTTCAGTAACATTCAAATTTAATACATAAATTGCATCCTTCTCAAAAACGCCAGCAAAAGAACTGATGCTATAACTATGAAAACACTGCTTACCTTCATTACATGCCTGCATTAAAGAATTTTCTCTGAATCATTTTTCCAAATGTGACATGATCACATATATTGGTAATCCAGAATACATAAAAAGATATTTTCAGTATGTTGACAAATTATTTTAAGTAAAAAAAAAATATGCTCTAACCTGACCAAGTTCTTCATTAAGGTCTGATGTGTTAACCAGGGCTCCTTCATTAATTTCTTCATCATAAAAGTCCTTATCCCATGAGATGAAGAAGGAGCCTAAGAATTTCTGCATTTCTACTGTGACGTACATGGAGACAGGAATGATAAAGTTGAATAGAACCATAAATGATAGGAAGTCGGTGAACATTTTTAAAACCTAAAATAAAAGAGATCGTTCATGCTAATTAGACATACAATTCCATCAGACCAATATAATATAAAGGAAGAATTAATTTCATCTTTATTTCAATGCTGAAAACACTGCTCTTACTATCAAGATGGAACTTCCCAATAACACTACATCACTGTAATCAAAATTATCACAGTATGTGAGAATAATATTTAAGAACACCCTCAATTTTATCATTATTCTTCAGTATATACGACTTCAGTCAGTACTTTTTCACTTCTTTAAGTTCTCTTTGCTCACTCCACCCTAAGATATGAATGTGAGATCAAAGTTCGTATGTAAGCATTCATTATGCTTTTATTGTGACATCTCACATACTCCTATTATATTAAAATGCCAAAGCATCTTGCCAAATTGTTTCATCTTAAATTCTTATATAAAGAGCTAAAAACAAGCACAGACGCCTAAAGTAAAAGAAAAAAAAAAACTCTAAATCTTCTTAAATATTTATTGGCTTAGAGCCACCATGTAATCAAGAGAAAATTCAGAAGCTTACAAAAGGTGCAATTTCCCTCAGCAGCATTTCAGTGAAAGTTGGCTCAGTCACAAAGTTCTAGAGTTTCAATTTTCAGCAGAAAACAAATTACCTTCAAAGTCTCTCGCTCTTTCTGAGTCTTCTGGTTATACCAAGGTTCATCATTGTATGGGGTACTCTGCCAAACGTACTTTAGAGTAGTGCATACTGCAGCTTTGGTCAGTAAGATAAATAAATATACAATCAGGAAAGCATTAATAGATCTGAAAAATAAGACAGGATGGATTTTAAAACCACCTAATTATTAATACTTAAGACATCAGCCAGATATGAATTAAACTACTGAGTCATCTAAAGCTTTTTCTGTGTACGACGCATAACTATAGCACAAGCCTTTGTGTGTGAACCTCAGTTATCATAGCTGGAGCATTACTTTCAAGTGGCAAAATGAAAAGCTGGCCATGAACTGTTTATTGACCACCAATGCTCTCCCAAGTGCAATGGCTGACTAGCGGAACACACCTTAGTAAGGTTCCTGTAAAGTGACAGGGGACGTACACACATGCACACATACAAACACCATTACTTACTCAACCCTTATAGAAGGAGTATCTTGTCTCCATTTCCCTGAATCCTAAATGTTTGGGGTAGAGGGCACGGTAGCAATGTGAAATCCTCAAGCTCGGTGTAGGTTCTTTCAGTTTGAAAGTGGAGCTACGGAAAGGGTGCCAGTGATGTACTGGGTATCCATGCCAAATATAGGGTGAGGTCTATGGCTGTGGCACCTGGCTTGAGGATCTACCAGGTAATGCTTCAATAGGTGCCAGGAGACTATTATCTACATTATAGAACCAACTTGCATATAGCAACTAAAGGACTCCAAACTATTGACTCCACTAGCAAAAAGGAATGAATTTATAGTTCAGGTAAATTCTGCCCTTTAATAGCTATGTGAGCTTAGGTAAGTCACATACCATCTCCAAGACCATTTCCTCATCTGTAAAGTGGAGAGGTTAACATGAATTATTTCACAGTGTTCTTCAGAGGACTAAACCAAATCAGACATACAAATCATTGAGCACAGTTTCTGGTACATAAACAAGTGCTTATAATAGTAGTTGCTATTATAATTGATGTTGTTTTTTGTTATGCTTGTTACTTGGAATTACCGAGAAAAGTAACTATTTTAATCAATAATGACTAAATAAATTGTGGCGCATACTCATACTAACTTTTCAACAGCAGAACGTTTCTGAGATTTCCCTTGGTAGTTCAAAGCCATTTTGGTTTCCATTCCAGTGTAAACAGCAACTCCTAAGAAATTACAGAATATAATGAAAACTAAGAACTTGTCAACCAACTCCTCACACAGCTGGCTCTATGAATTTTTAAGCCTATAAAAGCAGGAAATCTAGGCCCTCTTCCACTCACCAGTTGTATATCATTTATAGTATAATTTTAATTATATAGAGTATTTGTCATATTTCTTCTTAGTTTACCACCTTATAAATTCCCAATATCTAAATATAGGTTTAGATTAAATGGCAAACCTGCCATGTTTACTTTTTAATATGCACTATTTATTCACAGCCTTTACAAAGCATATTTTTTGATAAGTATATCTTAAAAATTGTTCACCATATATCTTCTCGGTATTTTTTAGTGTAGCTCCTTTCAGCAAGAGATTTTCAGGTCCCAAAGACCTAAATAAAAAATGAACACAGCTTATCCAAACAAGCCAATAGCATCAACAACTCTGGGGACAGATTTTGCCCTGACACACACCTATTTCCAAGGGGTTCAGAATGTATCTGTCTACTTATACCATATGCTTACTCCCCAGGACAAGCTGAAAGGTCCTTCATTCTGAAGTTACTTGAGGGTACAGCACAGATGGAAGCACAGTACGGGAGTAGCCAGCAACACACAGAGGCAAAAAAATACATGGGGGGATAAAAGGATTATGAATCATAGATAGCAAGACGAGAACAGGACAGAGCACCAGATCGCAAGACACAAAAGCAGAGAGTCACAGATAAAAGACTGGGAATGCAAACATCAAGGTGGGAAAAATACACTGACATATTTGGAGAGAATAAACCCTCCTTTTGGGGGATCACTGGGGACCCTGTATTTCTTTAACTTCTTTTTGAGTGTGGCTGTAAAGGCCAAGTGGAAAAGTTGCGGTAATTAATACGATGATAGAAGAGGAAAGAAAGCATCCCTTTTTGTATGAACTCCTTGATAAATTGTATGAAGGCTGATACAATTTATCATTTTACTGAAGTTTTAATTATCATTTTAATGAAGACTTTCATTTTACGTAAGTCCAGGTAGTTCTTCCAGCATTTTACCCACTGCTTACTTTCTCAATTACTTTCCCACTGTTCTCCAGGTGTAATTTCAATGTTGTCAGCCACTCTACAACCGAGGATAATAAATACCATGGCTAGAACAGGTTTGGGAATATCATCCAAAGTGTCTAGAGCTCTGCTATTTTTGAAACCCTAAGCATTACTTCTAACAGCCCTCTCCCCACAACACAGAGACCCTATTACCATAACCCTACCAATCACAAGGTTAGTTGCTTATTCACCTTTATATTCCTTTTTTTTTTTTTTTTTTTTTTTTTCGAGATGGAGTCTTGCTCTTGTTGCCCAGGGTAGAGTGCAATGGCTCAATCTTGGCTCACTGCGACCTCCGCCTCCCGGGTTCAAGAGATTCACCTGCCTCAGCCTCCTGAGTAGCTAGGATTACAGGTGTGTGCCACCACGCCCAGCTAAATTTTGTATTTTTAATAGAGACGGGGTTTCACCACATTAGCCAGGCTGGCCTCAAACTCCTGACCTCAGGTGATCCACCCACCTCAACCTCCCAAAGTGCTGGGATTACAGGCGTGAGCCACCGCACCCGGCCTATATTCCTTTCTATAATAGAAAGGTATTTGGTTATTTTGGTCGATTTAAAAGAAAAATAGACCCCCTCCCCCCCACGCAACCAAAGGACAAATTAAAGAAACAACAAACTTACCTGGCAACAGCCTCAAGACTATTACTATAGATATTGATTCGCCCAACAAATCTGTAAAAAGAACAAAATTGCAAATGTGTTTTCCACATCCAGGTGAAATCCATGTACCAGAAATATGAGAATGAATGAAAATACAAATAATAAAACAGAGATAGATAAAACTGTGAATGAACTACAAAAGCCTATTATACTTCTGGGAAAAAAAAAGTTATGTTGAATTGATAAGGTATATAACATTTTCATATAATTTTAAAATAACATGATGGGATTATAGGAGCAGAAACAAACGTCGTCAATTGATTTTCAAGTTCTGTTTAACATCATGCAAGCACACAACACCTCTCTCTTTTATAAGGTATATAAATAACGTAACTTCCATCTTGGATCGTGTGAAGAAAGGTTTCTGGTCCTAAAATACAATTTTCAAAACTGCTAGTTCAGTAGTTCTTCCACTTGAGTGTGCATCAGAATCACTGGAGCGGTTATTAAACCACAGATTTCTAGGTCCCATCCCTGGGCTTCTGATTCAGGTTTCCCAGTAATGCTGCTGCTGCTGGTCCTGAAACCACTCTTTAAACCATAGTACTAGTCTTAGACAGTAAACACTTGAGTGCCATCTTGGAAATGTCCAGCCTGTGACTTGTAGTTGATCTCAATATTGAGCTTGACCTAATCACTTAATATAATAGGTGTATGGTAACCTGTATTTCTGCAAAATAAGGTAAAAATACCTAATCCCTTGTTAACATGAGTGTTTTATAAGCTGCATTGTAAACAGCATTTTCCCCAGAAAATAGAAATTACGCATATACACAAAATATGAAGGTTTGCTCATTCATTCATCATATATTAATTGTGCCAGTGCTATACTAAGTGCTAAAGATATACTAATAATCAAAAAAGAAATGCCCCTTGCCCTATAGAAGACAAGTAAATAGGCAATTACGACGCAAGTGCTTACCACTACAGTAACAGAAGTACAAGGTATTCTGAAGGCACAGAGCAAGGCATTCAGTCGTCTAAAGAAATTAGGAATAACCTACCCTGTCCTATCATTCTCCTTCATACTTAAAGCAACTGAAAAATATGGGGGCTGTCCTATAAATATGCAAGGGTATAGATATTGTTCTCTAGCTCAGGCAGAATAAGTTCCTCCATTTTCTGCGATTCCATAGACCTTACACTCACCTCTATTATTACCTTGTATAAGTTTAGCTTTATTACTTTATCTCTTTTGCTCACAGTGAGTCCCTTGAAGGCAGAGAATAGCTGTTACACTTTCTGGCCCTAGTTCCTATCATCAAGGTGGATACGGAAGAGGAAGGGAAAAAGGAAAGAAAAAATGATGAGAAGGAGGGAGGTCATTGTTCTTGAAGTAGAATGAATACTTTGTTTTTCCACTAGTAGGTGTTAGTGTAAACTACATCCAACCACTTGGTCGCTCATTATGACTAACAGCATGCATGAACAAGATGGGTAATGGATGCCATCTGCAATGGTAGAATAGGATAAAATTAATTAGCCGACGTGGGGATAAAACCTGTTACGCTACCCTCATTAGTACTATGCTCTAATCAAGCAAACTAACCAGTCTTGAAATCAAATGCCAAATTTTTGACAACTCACAATGACTAATAATCAGCAAATCTACTCCAGAGAGCCTAAGTATAGTAAAATAGAGGAAATTACATCATTTTACTCATCCCTTAACTGTTTACTGTGGACAAGAAATAGCCTATTTGCAATCCTTAGTGCATCATGATCATTGTAAGAAAGGATAGAGCCTACTAATTGCATGAAGAGGATATCCTCCTTCTCTCTTTAATGTTAGATGGCATGTAAAAGGATTTGTTTTTTATTAACTCTGGTTACTGTGTCAGTCTGATAGATCAGCTTTACAGGGTAACATAATCTAAAATTTTGATATATGGCCATGTTTACAAGTAATAAAAATAAAAGAAAAATCATAAGATACCTGGGCCCACAATGATTTATCCTGGGCTGATAGTGAACAAGGCTGATTTGATTCATTTTTCTGCCAAAAGGAAGGAATAGCCCATAAAAACACAAATGAGAGTAGGCTGGTAAGTGGTGGGTGTTTCTTTTGCAATACTATTAGCAAAGAGAAGCAGAGCCAAGAAACAGACGTAAAATGAAACCAGGTGATTCTTACTTATAGAGGTCAGGTTGAGGCTGTTCACATTCAATTGCTGCTCGGAGGGTATCAATGGATTCTGCTGTACACAGTGCAATGGTATCACGTACTGCATAATGTATCTAGTTGAAAGCAGAAGAAAAAGCGAAAACCAAAAAAACTGTTTCTTTTCATAATCATACACCCAACTGACTTCAGGAACAAATTTAGTATGTTTTAGTAAGAGGCTTTGGCAGAATAAACAAATATTAACATTTCCCACTAAATAAGTTTTATGGTATTATTATGAAAATATATTACAAATAATTAGAAAGATAACCTGCTGCAAGGGGGGTTTCAAAGACAATTAAATACCTAAAAGCTCTTCTTGACACTGACAGCTGAGAGGATTCTATTCACAACATGCATATAATTAACTGAAACCACGTGAAAAAGTTAATACATTTTTTTTTCCTATTTACGAACTGAGACTTATTATTTTGCTCACTATAGTGTATGGGCAATGGAGATACACACATATGAATTGAACATAACCTTTTTGGTCACAAAAATGCCAAAATTTTGCCAACAGCAAGAAAAAATCATTAATAGTTCCATTATACAAATAGCTTAATTAATGATCTTGAAAATGTTCAATATGGATACATTTTGTACGAGGGGCAGGGAGATGATGTGTCTTGCAATAGTCAGATAATTAGAATATTCTACTAGTGTATATTATGCACTTGATTCATCCAGAACTCAAGGCAGGTGCCAATAAACCCATTTATAAATCATCAAACAAGGGCTAAAGCAGATGCAAAGAGCTCACCACTGAGGCAGAAGTGAAAGTTGTTGTCATCGTCTTGGGGGAATATTACGGCAATGTCTGAACTACATTTAAAACTAACTCCTGATTTTGAAAACCTCTGTACTTTTTAGCTGATTTGATCAGAACAACTGAAAAAAGAAACTACCTGAAAGTTTTCTTACTCCAAATAACTTTTTCACTATCAGTAAATCTTTATGTAGATTTCTTGATTTATATCCCTAAATTGTAACTTTGTTTTTGAACAGGTTAAAAGCAGGTCATTACCATGCTTTTGAAATACAGAATTAGTCATCCAATAGGTAAAGGTTCTTTTTTACATACTGAGTCCTAGTCTTCAACTCCAGGTGGAATAAACAAACAGAGGAGCCCTCCAAGGATATAGCCAGTGGTGAATCACTACAGTAACCCTCCTTAAAGGCAGCATAGAGAGGATACATCTTCATGCCCTGTGGAGCTCTGGACCATGGCCAAGAAAACCGACTGTGCCAGAAAGTATATGAGGGAAATAAGTTACCCCCATTTGACCAAATTTACTTTAAGTCACTTATAATTATAAGTGAGTTATAATTTGTTATACGTACATAAAACGTTGCTTTATTACTTACTTATAAAGCAAACATTTTCCAAACTACACCCGTTTTTTTGTTTTTTTGTTTTTTTTTTGAGATGGGGTCTCGCTCTGTCACCTAGGCTGGAGTGCAGTGGCGTGATCTTGGCTCACTGCAACCTCCGCCTCCCGGGCTCAAGCAATTCTCGTGCCTCAGCCTCCGGAGTAGCTGGGATTACAGGCGCCCACCACCACGCCTGGCTAATTTTTTTGTATTTTTAGTAGATACAGGGTTTCACCATGTTGGCCAGGTTGGTTTCGAACTCCGAACTCAAATAATCCGACTGCCTCAGCCTCCCAAAGTGCTAGGATTACAAGCGTGAGCCACCGCACCCAGCCCTAAGTTATTTTTAAATAGGAATCAAATTAATCCAGGTTAGGTTTCTTATATCCCAAGAATATACATTTTTAATGAAAATATACAACGTTTTAGAAAAAAAAAATAGATCAAATTGTAAGGTTAGCATACATGAAGCTATTTGTATAGTTACACAGTTTAAGCCTATGATTACTCCCATTTTAAAGAGTCTAAATATTAAATAGGCTGTGTCAATATTAAATTCAAGCAGTGCTATAAAAATTGTGGGAGCTTTTACTTGGGGCTCAGTTTCTCCACACCTAATTACCAACCACCCTTTTATCCAAAGATGAGTGTTTGCTTAGAAGTTAAAAAACAATTATATAACAGCTGTTTTCAAATACAAAACCTAAGAAAAAATAAAAATAAGAAAAAATAAAAGATTAGAGGGTGGTGGGAGGCAGTATTGTATGATTAACTATCCTGAGATCAAAATGTTTAGGTAAGGTTTAGTCTGTTACCTTGCAATTGGATTCCCCATCAAGACTGGCTGTAGTGACATAACAGGTTCCATCAGTGGTGCAAGATGATAGAAGAATAAGATCACAGGGAAAGGTTTCATCTGCCTGTACTTCTACTACATCACCAACCTAGAATTGATAAATAAATATAAATATTTTAAATTCCAAACAAAGCATTCATTATACTCATACAAAAGTCAAAACATTAGCAAGAGATTAGCTCTGGGGCTTTGAGAGTATCTCAGCATCCTACAGCATGTGAAAGGTGATGAAAGAATATTACTCAATATTCAGAATCCTCTTTAAAGTCAGAAGGAGTTAGGATGCTTTCAGATTACCTTAGCACTGACCTTTACCTTTAATAAATGATTCTGACACCTTTTGCTCTCTGGTATTTCTTGCACAGATGTTTGATAAAACAATGACATTATCACTTCATGAATGAATCAAGAAAATCTACATGTCACAAATTGGGCACTTCATGAACACCGAGCAGCCACACTCCCACTCTGTACCACGCATATTTCAACATACTTTGCCTGCCATGTGATAACAACTGTGTTGTTGGGTGCCAGGTCCTTCTTCAGTGCTCAGAAAATCCCAGTTAATTAGAGAGGCATTGATTTTTCCCATAATATTTGAATTTTTTTTTTCTACAGGTCACTTTCTATGAATTCACCTGCTGTCAGGAGAATCACTTAATACAGCAATAAGAAACAATTTCTTATCAGCAAGTACCCAAAGCTCAAGGAGAGGAAAAATCTGAGAGAATAAATCAGGAATAATTTAATAATGTAGGGTTAAGTAAATCATAACCGTTAAAAGTTTGGACTCTAACCTGACTTCTTGTCCCAGCTCCGCCACTTAACCGTATGACGACCTTAAATAAGTGTCTTAGATGATTGCAACTACCTCAGAGAATTAATGTGAGCATGAAATGATGATACAAGAAAAGTACTAAGCAAAGTGCCTGGCACGTATTAACCACTTCAAAGGTGTTAATTACAATTATTACCAACATCCCGCAACTACTTTACTCCCAACTTATGAATAGTCATAACATTTTTTTGGAAAGATGTAAGAAATCCTCCAGTCTGGTGCTTCCCAAGATTTTCACATCATGGTACATGTTGAAAATTATAAATAATATTTTTGTACAGCACCCTCAGGTAAAGGGAAGAGGCTGCTGGATGCAGAAGATAACCCACTTTAGAAGGGAGTCAATATTTAGCACAGTGACCTAAACACACTGACTGTGAAATGCTAGGTAATACATGCAACACCTGACCCTATTTGCAATATGGTTTGGCAGATAAAGATGAGGATTTCAAGACCTATTCAGGAACAATTTTATTTTCTTTGCCAATCTTAATCACTAGCCAAGATCAACAGCATCAATAATTGAACTAATTTGTAAACAATATTTTGTTTTGTTGGATTGTTCCTTCCTCACTTACATAAACACTTATGTTGCTTACATAAAACCACAATTTATGCTTACATATGCAGAAGGGAGATAACAAACAGAATCCTAACACATCTTACAAGAAGGAAATACCCATTACAGGTTGCAAGATGACTCTCAGGCATTGATAAATAAAACACACAAAGAGAGCATTTTTTTCAACCGTTAGGATGTAGTCGGATATGAAATATAAAGGCCCCTACATCTGCAGTGCAAGCTCAGACTGACAAGATGGGTAGGAGTCAGATCACAAAGGGCTTGGCAGGCCAGCCTAAGGGATTTAGGCCTCACCCTAAAGGTAAAAGGACAGGTACAGGACTTTTAAAGACAAGGAATAACATGATCTAGTCAGACAATGAACTCTAGAGGTCTATTTACCATTTTAAAAGCCACAACAGAACATCACCACTTCCCATTACAAACATTAGGGAAAAAATGGATAATCTAAAAAATAATATGTATTTTTTAGTCCATCAGAGAGTTGAGGTTGCAAAGCAACCAAGTGAACTGAATTTCAAAGGGTAACAAGTGTTTCTGAGGAGAGACAGGACAGATGAACTCTTTCATAACTGACCAAGCATAGAAGGAAGAGATGGCTACCATGAAAGTGGGTAAGAAGAAAACAACTAGATTTTTAACCAATTCTTAAAGACTGGGTGTGAGCTAGTATGACAGTTCAGAATCTCTACAAGCATGGGAGACAAGAAGAGACCACAACCATTCACCAGCTCTTCTCTAGAGGCTTCTACTCAGTGTTCATGAGAAAGCATACAGGCAGGAGACCTAAAAGAACCTTTCTCACTGGTACAGGCGTACAGGTGATGACTGACTGCTGTGAAGAAACAGGCACAAAAATAACATGCCAGAATCACGGACCCCTTTCTCATATTAAGCAAACCCCATCTGCATCTAGGAGAAAGGCAGGAAACCTTCCCTGGCATAGTCTCAGGGAAACATCACTACTGTTAGAGGAGAGGCAGAAACAAAAGTGACCTGCTACAGGGGATGGGACCTGCTACAGGGAATGGGACAGGAAACCTATTCATACCAAGAACCTGGCACTGATACAAGGTAGAAGTTCAGTTACTATGGGGGCGGGCGCAGGAATATTGAGAAAGTCTTACCCTAAGGCTTTGGTGCATATGGCCTGCTTAATATTGAGATTGGAACGAGAAAACCAAGAAACCATTCTGTTCCCGCCAAGAGCCTTACACTGAGTAACTGAGTAACAAACAAGAAACAGCAGTCTACCACTGGACAAAAAGCAAGGGAACGGGGGTGGGGCGGGGGGGGGGGGCAGAAGGGGGCACCCTCTGTGACTCGGGAGTACAGGATGTGCTGAAAGCAGACAGTAGAACAGGAACACCATCAAAAACTCTCCGGCACACCAGGCCCCACGCAAAGCTCAAGGTAATAAGGTAATGGCGTTCTACCACTTAAGGAATTTGAAGTGGCACACTAAAAACATCAAAAACCAAAGTCAGCCCAACTCTTGACTAGACTGTCTCAACGCCCAACAATAGTGGCCTGACAGAAGAAGCCAGGCCCATTTCAGAACACATATACCACTGACCTCAGTGAATAACATTCTTTTACATACAATGCCCAAAATTCAATTAGAAAATGAAACGTACAAAAACACAAGCAAAAAATGAGCCATCATTGAAAGATAAAGCAGTCTGTGAAACCAGACCCAAAATGTCCAGATTTTGTAATTATGAAACAGGGACTTAAAAATAGCTATGATTAAGATGTTAAATGGGTGGGGTGTGGTGGCTCACATCTATATTCCCAGGACTCTAGGAGGCCAAGGTGGGAGGATCGCTTAAGGTCAGGAGTTTGAAACCAGCCTCGGCAACTTAATAGAACCCCATCTCTACAAAAAATGATTATAATAATTAACCAAGTGTAGTTGCACACCTATAGACCCAACTACTCTGGAGATGGAGGTGGGAGGACTGCCTGAGCCCAGGAGTTCAAGGCTGCAGTAAGCTATGACTGTGCCACTGTACTCCAGCCTGGGCAACAGAGTAAGACCCTATCTCTTAAAAAAAAAAAAAAAAAAAGAAGATATTAAATGGTATGGTATTTAGTGGAAAAGGTAGACAACATATAACAGTGGATGAAGAATGCTTGCAGAGAGATGGATACTATAAAAAAATGAAAATGTAAAGTTAGAAATGAAAAACATGTTATCAGAGATGAAGATTTCCTTCAACTAGTGGACTGGGTACAACAAAGGAAATAATCACTAATTCTGAAGACAGAGCAAACTAAAATTATCCAAAGTGATATATAAACAGGAGAAAAAGGAGTGTATTTAAAAAAACAACAAATTACTCAAGGGAGAAAATATCAAACAGCATAATAGTCATGTAATTGGAGTACCAAAAGAATAGAATGAGGCTGAAAAAACATTTCAAAACTGTTTTTTTATCCAAAGTTAATCAAAGTCAATAAACAACAGATCCAAGAGAACTTAGAGAAGGATAACTACGACGAAAAAAATGTAGGCATATCATAGTCAAACTGCTGAAAACTGAAAATAGAAAGAAAAATGTGAAGGCATCAATGAAATATTATACACACAAGAACAAGAATAGAAATGAAACAGACTCATTAGAAACTATGCTTACCAGAAGACAATGGAGTAATATATTTAAAGTACTAAAAGAAAAAAAAAACCCCACCAATCCATAATTCTATATAGCCGGAAAAATAATTTTTGTAATTGAAGGTAAGATAAAAAACTTTTCCATAGGAACATTCACTTCCAGCAGATTTACACTATAAAATATTACAGAAAGTTCTTCATGGATAAAAAATAAGACACTATATGAAAATTTAAATCTACATAGGGAAATGATAAAAATGTGGGTAAATATGAAATATAGTTCTTATTGCTAATCTTTTAAAAACAGTTTTAGGCCAGGCACAGTGGCTCCCACTCGTAATCCTAGCAGTTTGGGAGGCTGAGGTAGGCGGATCACCTGAGGTCAGGAGTTCGAGACCAGCCTGGCCAACATGGCAAAACCCCGTCTCTACTAAAACTACAAAAATTAGCCACACGTGGTGCCACATGCCTGTAATCCCAGCTACTCAAGAGGCTGAGGCAGGAGAATCACTTGAACTCAGGAGGCAGAGCTTGCAGTGAGCCGAGATCGTGCCACTGTACTCCAGCCTGGGTGACAGAGTGAGACTCTGTCTTAAAAAAAAACAAAAAAACAGGTTTTAAAAAGTTAATTACAACCTAGTAATTCTGCTCTAAGTTATATACTCAAAAGAATCAAAGGCAAAAACTCAAACAGATACTTATATACCAATGTTCGCAGCAGCACTAATCAAAATAGTCAAAAGTTCGAAATAACTCAAATGTCCATCAACATATAAATGGATCAACAAACTGTTATATACATATAATGGAATATTATTCACCTTTAAAGGGGAAGAAATTTCTGATACATGCTATAACATGGATCAACCTTGAAAACATTACGCTAAGTGAAAGAAGCCAGACATGAATGGACAAGTATTGTATAACTCCACTTACATAAAGTATTGAGGATAGGCAAATTCATAGAAACAAAATGTATTAATAGAATAGAGGCCACAAGGGGCTGAGGAAGGGGAAAATGGAAAGTTACTGTTTAATTAATAGAGCTTTGTTTGGGATAATGGAAAAGTTCTGGAAATGGATAGTGGTGATGGTTGTACAACACTGTGAATGTACTTACTATAAAAAAAATTGTACACTTAAAAATGGTTAAATGGGGCCTGGCGTGAGCCCAGCACTTTGGGAGGCTGAGGCGGGTGGATCACCTGAAGTCAGGAGTTCGAGACCAGCCTGACCAACATGGAGAAACCCCGTCTCTACTAAAAACACAAAAAAATCAGCCGGGCATGGTGGCACATGCCTGTAATCCCAGCTACTTGGGAGGCTGAGGCAGGAGAATCACTTGAACCCAGTAGGCGAAGGCTGCGGTGAGCCAAGATCGCGCCATTGTACTCCAGCCTGGGCAACAAGAGCAAAACTCCGTCTCAAAAAAAAAAAAAAGTTAAATGGTAAAGTTTATTTTATATATTTTATTACCAAAAAAGACAACTCTCAGGCAAAAATAGTAACATATTGTGGGCTTTATAATATGTAAAAGTAAAACGTATGACAACAATAACACAAAGGGTATGAATGAGGAAATGAAAATATGCTCTCTGAACACAATGGAATTAAATTAGAAACCATAACAAAAAGGTATCTAGGCCAGGCACAGTGGCTCACGCCTATAATCCCGGCACTTTGGGAGGCCGGAGTGGGTGGATCACCTGGGGAGTTCGACACCAGCCTGACCAACGTGGTAAAACCTCATCTCTAACAACAATACAAAATTAGTCAGGCATGGGGGCGCATGCCTGTAATCCCAGCTACTTGGGAGGCTGAGGCAGGAGAATCGCTTGAATCCGGTAGGTGGAGGTTGCAGTGAGCCAAGACTGTGGCACTGCACTCCAGCCTGGGTGACAGGAGCGAAACTCCGTCTCAAAAAAAAAATAATAATAACTAGAAAATTCCCAAATATTTAGAAATTACATAACAAACTTCTAAATAACCCATGAACCGAGGAAGAATTAGAGAGAAATTAGAAAATATTAAACTAAATGAAAATGTAAACATAATATATCCAAATTTGTAGGCTGTTGCTAAAGCAACACTTGGAGGAAAATTTACAGCATTAAACATTTATATTAGCAAAGATGTTCAAATAAACTCCTTTAACTAAATCTAACCTAACACCTCATTCTTACCCAAGGAGCTGCTTCTTTACCTCTTAGCATTGTTCCTCACTCTCTGCCCCAAGCCATACGTTTTCACACTCTGCCTCTCTAAATTTTACAATCTATTTCATGCCCATCTCATGTGAGAAAACTGTTTTCATTCCCGTTTTCTAAATTCAGAGTATTTTTTTTCAGAAGCACTCACTGGGTTCTGACCAGTTACCATCTTGTATTTTTATTCTTTTAGCATTATGTGGCATGACTACTAAGTTAAACTATAAAACTTCTTGAGAGCATGAACCATCTCTTTTCATTCTTTGTAACCCTTCTAGAACTCAGCACAATATTTCAATACATCTTGGTTGATTCATTGGTTGAAGTACTAGAGCATAACTTTCATTTCTATTTGGCACTAAAGCATAACATATGATTGAAAGGTGTCTTACTACGTCTAGTTTCCGGTATTTACGCCAAAAAATACTCAAATACTCCTTCCATTAAAAATAATAGTGGCTTTACACTGGAATTCCTCAAGTCCTGTTACTAAGTCTCATTCTTTATGCCGTATGACATTCCATCCAGTCTCATGGCATCATATGGTATGTACAGACTGATGACACCCAAATTTCTACTTCTATTTAAAGCATCTCCTCTGAGCTCCAGGATTGACAACTCCAACTGTATGTCTAATAGGTTTCTCAAACTTAACATAGCCAAAAGTGAATTCCTGATTTCTCTTCACTCCCACCTCTGTCCCTAAATCTGTTTTTCTCCTAGGCTTTCTCATCTTATTTAAAAGCACCAGCATTTTCTTTAATAGCACTATCTAATTCACTCAGTCGCTCAGGCCAAAACCAGGAAGGCTATCTTAATTATTCTTTTTTTTTTGTTTTTCTGTTTCTCTCACCCACTACATCCAATAAATCACTAATTCTGATGATTCTACCTCCAAAAAATATCCTGAATATATCCATTTCCCTTAAAATCTAAACAGGTAGTAGAGAGTTATAGTTAAGAGTATGGACTCTACACCTAGGCTTGCTTTAATTCAAATCTCAGCTTTCCAACTTACTAGTAGTGGACAAGTTCCTTAACCTCCTTATGCCTTGGTTTCATTATTTGTAAAGAGAGGATAATAAAAATACCTACTTCATATGGCTGTTGTTGAGGGTTAAATGAGGTAATAGAATGTAAAAAAGATTGCCTGATATATACTACATACTATATAAATGGTGATTACTATTTTTATTATTGTTATCAATACTACTATCATCCTAATATAAGCCCTTATCATTTTTTGCCTAAGCTATATCTGATTGCACATTTGCCCATGCTTTCATTTTGCCTCTCTCCAGTTTTATTTTAAAAAATCATCAAGTCACTCTCCGGCTTTAACACTTCAAAGACTCCCCACCACACTGAGGATGCAGACCAAGTCTCTCTCTTGCTCAAAAGGAGTCTCAACAAACTCTTTCCCCCTACTCCCCAGCCAAGCAATCTGCTATTTAGAGACTGCTGGCTAATAAGCATCTCTTCCCACACACTTACACTCCAGAAACAGCTACATCAAATAGCATCTCACACAATAATTTAATCACAATAGTTTCACATTTATTTAATCAAGATTATACCTGGTTGAGTTCAGCCTCAAGGCAAAGAAGCTTGGTGGCGGGAAAGTGAAAAATGGGGGCCTTTGTAAAGGGGGGTGGGGTGGAATGTCAACAAAATCAGAAAGAGGAAATGAGAGAAAGGGAGAGATGTAGGAGGACTTTGCCTGCTTTGCAATTTTACATAGTGTACTGGGAACAACAGACTGGATGCTATGAATCATTTAGGCAGCCTTTTGTTTTTGTTTTTGTTTTTGTTTTTTGAGACAGGGTCTCACTCTGTCACCCAGGCTGGAGTGCAGTGGCTCGATCTTGGCTCACAGCAGCCTCAACTTTTTGGGCTCAGGTGATCCTCTCACCTCAGCCTCCCAAGTGGCTGGGACTGCTTGGCTAATTATGTTGCAGAGACAGGGTTTCGCCATGTTGCCCAGGATGGATTCCAACTCCTAGACTCAAGCGATCAACCCAACTTGGCCTCCCAAAGTGCTGGGATTACAGGCATGAGCCACTGTACTCAGTCTGCCTTTGGTTCTTATGCTGATCAATAATGCTGAGTTTCTACAACTGTTTCGAAAACTTCAGATCTTAACCTAACCTAGTTCAGCACAAGTTCCCCCTTGACCAGGATGTAGAGAATAGAGAAAAGAAAAAGTAGAAAAAGCAAGACATTCTATGTGAAACACTGGTGACCCTCCCACTCTGTAGTATTCCTCCCATCATTACTGTAAGAAGATGTGAGGAAACAACTATTGTTGGGCATATGGAGAACTCTTAAAATTCAATAAGAAAACAACCTGCTTAAAAAATGGGCAAAAACTAAGCAGCATCTCACCAACGAAGATATACAGATTGCAAAGAACCATATGAAAAGAAAGTCTGTATCACATGTTATCAGTGAAATGCTAATTAAGACAAAAGTGAGATAGTACTACACGCCTGTTAAAATGGCCAACATACAAAGCACTGACAACATCAAAACCCAGTCAGGATGTGGAACAAGAACTCCCATTCATTGTTGGTGGGAATGCAAAATGATACAGCTACTTTGGACGATAGTTTGGCAGTTTCTTACAAAATGAAACATACTCTTACCATACAATTCAGCACTTCTTTGTATTTATTCAAATGAATTGAAAATGTATGTCCACATAAAAACCTGCACACAAATGTTTATAGCAGTTTTACTCATAATTGACAAAACTTGGAGGCAACTAAAATGCCCTTCAGTAGGTGAATGGATAAACTATGGTATATCCAGAAAATGAGATATTATTCATCACTAGAAACAAATGAGCTATCAAGCCATGGAAAAAGACATGGAAGAAACTTGAAAGCGTATTACGAAGTGAAAGAAGCCAATCTGAAAAGGCTGTATGATTCTAAATATGTGACATCCTAGGAAAGGCAAAACTATAGAGACAGCAAAAAGATTACTGGTTACCGTGGGTTGGGGGGAATAAGGAATGAACAGGAAGAGAACAGAGGATTTTTAGGGCAGTGAAACTATCCTGGTATGATACTACTATGGATACATATGTACATGTATACAAATGTAGGATATGTGGATATGTATCCTATATCTGACAAAACCCACAGAATGTACAACACCAAGAGTGACTCCTAATATAATCTATGGACTCTGGGTGATAGTGTGCTAAAATAGGTTCACTGATTGTAACAATTCTGGTGTGGGATGTTGACAGCGAGAGAAAATGTGTTTGGGGACAGTGGGTTTATGGGTACTCTCTGTATTTTCTACTCAATTTTCCTGTGAACCTAAAACTGCTCTAAAAATATAATTTTTTCATTTAAAAAATCTAATGAGAACCAAAAAATTAGTGTTTGACAAGTCAAAAATGTTATTTGACAGGGGTCTTACTGGGTAAATAATAAATAATGATTAACTGGAATAAATAATTGCCTGAGACTGTCAAAAAAAAAATACTACTACCTTGGAAGTCTCATATGTTGCTGATGGGAATACAAAATGTTACAGGCACTGTGGAAAATAGTTTAGTGGTTCATTAAAAAGTTAAACATGTAATTACAATATGACCCAGCAATTTTCCTCCTAGGTATATACCTCAAAGAATTAAAAACAGGCGTTCAAACAAAAACTGTAATTCAATGTTCATAGCAATTCATAATACCCAAAAGGTAGAAACAACCCAAATGTTCATTAGCTGATGAATCAACAAAATGAAATGTTATTCAGTCATCAAAAGGAATGAAATGCTGCTATATACTATAATGCAGATGAACCCCCAAAAAAAACATTCTGAGTGAAAGAAGCTAGACAAAAAGGACACATAGTATATAATTGCATTTATATGAAACATTCAAAATACATACACCCATAGGGACAGAAAGAAGGTTAGTATTGCCAGGGCCTGGGAGGAGGGAGAAATGTGGAGTGTCCGCTTATGAGTATAGGGTTTCCTTTTTAGGGGATGAAAATGTTCTGGAACTAGATAGAGTTAACAGTTGCACAACATTATGAAGTACTAAATGACACTAAATTATACACTTTTAAAAGGTGTATTTTTACCATTAAAAAAGGAGTGGAATAAGAAAAACTACCTTGATTTTTTCACTTTCTTTTCTCACTCGCTTTGCATTTTCAATAATGTAAACAGTGCTTTTGTTGACTTCATTGTCAGCTCTATGTCTCAGCCAATCTTCATATCCCTGAAACATAAAAATAACTATATAATCGAGTTCAGATGAAATAACGCTGTTAATAAATTTATATATCCTCCCATGAGTCAACACCAAATATTTATAATTATAGCATTAATTTAAACTCAGAATGCTAGAGACAATGCTACGCATTTTAATAGCAAATCTGAGATACATTTTCAAAATACTCCTTAGATAAATAGCTTTATTGTGTTAAAAGTATTCTCCACTCTTTAAACATTAATGAAAACACAAGCACTGGAGACTTACTGTTTTTCATGTGTGAAAGGCTATGATTTATTTTAATTGTACTCTTATTTGAGTTAATGTTAATTCTCCCTACTTTTTAATTTGAATAAAAGATTGTCCTGAGTTTGTATTTTCTTATAGCCATAATCACTTACATATAATCTTTTGTATATGCTGTAGTAAACTGTTCGAGTAATCATCTCCGAGGGAATATTTTAATTATTTCTCACCCACAGAGAATAGCAAAGGCAAGCTAGGATTGTTTTAGCAGAGAAGCTATAAGTTTTAGAGATCAACAGCTAAACTTTTCAACTGACTTGGTGATAAAAGAAAATATAAATTGGTATTCATCTTTTACAGTTAAAAGTAATCAGAGAAAGATTAAATGGCTCATTTTACTTCGGACTTTTCACCTAAAGTAGATTTAAGCCAAAAGATTAAAGAAGGAGGATGCTCATGAATGTTTGAGCATGACCTCCTCTCCTTTTTTATACACCTTTGCCTTTTTTCGTTGTAATAATGTCTGTACCTTTTCAAATACAACTGTTTGAAAAATCTCTTCATCGCCTCCCCCCACTTTTTTCCCCTCAGGTGCTATATCCATTCTTCTTCTGTCTTCTTTATGACAATGCTAGGCTACCACTTTATAGAGTACATTTTGTGATACTGGTGAAGAAATAAAGGCCCTAACATGAACCAGTATTGGGAGTAGAATGAATCAGTAAAAAAGCCTTTGAAAACCACACATGCTATTCTTGGAACCAGCAATTTTATGATGTTAAAGAAAATAATCCTACCAGTCTAAGGAAAAGAACATTCCAAAAGTCTTTATTTTGCAACTGAACACTTGATAAAATATTCTTGTAGTTCCTGGTAGGCAAGATGTAAGACCAGATAACCCCACGAGGAAAGGTAATCTTGTTCCCAATACTGCTAAGAAGACCTTTGCTTTGCAAGCTTCTTTGGTATCCTTTTAAAAAGTACTTTGTTAAGTATCATCTAAAAGTAAGTTTGTAAATAGTCAGATGCTGTGGACTGACACAAAACATGCTTAACATTGTTAACCTACCCTTTCACCTCCAATTTCCTGTTTCCATTTTCATCTGGAATTTTTCAAACATACTAGCATACAAAATGTTCAAAATACTTCAAAGACATCCATATCACAATCTGTGGCAGTCTATCAGCTCTGACAAAAAACAGGAAATGTCCCCTCTACCTACTACCCCCTGAAGCAGTATAAGGAAAAAACAAGAAAATTAAAGTATTCTTCCCTTAAGTTCTCGCTACAGTCATAAACAATTTAAAAAATCCATAAAAATGGGAGTTTTTCCACACAGACATACCACACTGAAACAATTAATGGGCCGGGCGCGGTGGCTCACGCCTGTAATCCCAGCACTTTGGGAGGCCGAGGCGGGTGGATCACAAGGTCAGGAGATCGAGACCATGGTGAAACCTCATCTCTACTAAAAATAGAAAAAATTAGCCAGGCGCAGCGGCGGGCGCCTGTAGTCCCAGCTACTCGGGAGGCTGAGGCAGGAGAATGGCGTGAACCCGGGAGGCGGAGCTTGCAGTGAGCCGAGATTGCGCCACTGCACTCCAGCCTGGGCAACAGAGCAAGACTCCGTCTCAAAAAAAAAAAAAAAGAAACAATTAATGTACATCAAAAATCTACCTCCTATTTCCTGACTGGGCTGTACCTTTTACCTGCTCTTTCTTTAACGTTTACACCCACACACACAGATACTGAAGAGGAAACAAGGAAATACATGAAGGATGTGCCTTACTATCATTTTAATAGGTTTTCAAGAGGAACCAAATATAAAATAGATCCATAAAGGATACTACCCACTGTATACAAATATGAAAAAGAGCCTTTGATAATGCAATTCCAACAAGCCTGGACTGAAATGCAGGTGTAAGTGTAAATAAGAAATTTACCTGCTTGATGGCTGTAACAGTTATAACAAAGAAAAGTGGAAGTCCACTGGTAACTGGGCTAGTTGGTGTGTCTACTGTGACCTAGGTAAACAAATTAAATTGAAAGTAAAATGAAAATTTGTCATTAACTCATATGCAGCACTTACATGCTGCAAACATTTCAAACAGAAACATAGATAAAACACATTCCAGTAGTAGGGTAAATATTAATTTTCATTAAAACAAAAGCAAACTACATGGCAGTTAGTTTAAGAAATAGTCCTAAATTCAAGCATAGTTTTTATCCCAGCTTGGATTAACCCCTTTATTGAAATATATCCATTCACTTACCACCTATTTGCTGAGCACCATTCTGTCAGCCCTTGTGCTATTATCAGCCAAGCTCTAAAGATATTGCTTTAAACAAGATGGAGACAAGTCCCTGCATTCATGTAGCTGGCAGCTTATAGGAAAAAATCAGACAGTAAAACAAGTGTGTAGATTCTGAGGTCTGAAGGGCAAACAGGAGTTAACTAGACGAAAGGTAGTTTTCTAGGCACAGTGAACAGTATATGCAGGTCTCTAGGAAATAAAGGAAGCCAGTGGCAAGAGGGAGTGTGGTGCGAGATGGGGCTGGAAAGGGAGGCAGGAGCCAGACTGTGCAGGGCCCTCTAGGCCAAAGTAAGCTGTTCATTCTTTATCCCACAAATAGCAGGAAATCCTTGAAAGTTTTAAGCAAGGAAAGGTCACATGAACAGAAGTGCATTTTGAAAAGATCATTCTCACTGCTCTGTGGAAGATGAATTAGATAGGGAACAAGAGTGAAGGCAGGGAGTCTATTTAGGAGGCTATTGCTGTAATCTAGGTGAAAGATGATGGCTTGGACTAGAGTGTTAGTGGCAGGCATGGAAAAAAGTTCTATAAATATTTAGGAGGCAAAAATGGCAACAGATAGAAGTGCTTATTAAAGATGTCTTCCAAGTATCAGGTTAGCATGTCTAGGTGGATGTTGTCATTCACTGAGACAGGAAATACTGAAAGAGAACTAGATTTAAGGAGGATGATCTTGAGTTCAATCTGCCCTCCCAACTCGTTGACTCTCATCTCCAACCCTCAACCAGGCCTGCCTCTATCATACACCCTGTGTTGTAGATACAACATATACTTCCATGTATGCAACACTTCTACATGGCTCTGTGACTTTAGGCAATCTCTTCCCTATCCTTGAAATACCAGTTCAGCATTCTCCACCAGGTAAACCCCTTCTAATCCTTAAAGGCTCCGTTCAGATAGCATCTATTCTCTGAAGCCTTCTCAAATTCCTCTTGGGTAGAAAAAAATGATAACTTACACTGTATACACAAAGCATTCTGCTCATGCTTCTTGAATGGCTTTACTACATTAAGTGAATATATGACTGTTAATGTGACTGGTCTTCTCAGCTATAGCATAAATTCCTTAAAAGGATAAAAGCTATATCTTGATCTTCATTGTACCTGCTACCATTTTTGTTATCTGTCCTACCGCACAGCACACAGTAGGTGGATGAGTGGTATACGTTTGCTGAACTCAAATGAAATGCGCTGCCCACCAAGTAGAATGATTCTTCCAAGCAGAATCCTCTAGGTAGTTTATTCTGTATCTATAAGACATCTGACTATGGATCCAGAGGAGCTCCTTTTCAAATCTTCCATCATTCAGGATTAAAATAGGCTCTTGCCCATATTATATCCCAGATTGATTTTAAGTAGCAAGGCTAAATTCAATTACAGTACCATTTACTCAAAGCCTCAAAGTGGGTAAACAGAAGCACTTAGCATCAACAGGGAATTTGAGCAATTTCAATGGGATTTTCCTGCTTCATTTAAAAAATGAAATGAGAAAAAAAGTACCTTTAATGTAGTAAAATTATCAGGGGTAATTATGGCGACGAAAATATTTTAATAGCTTACAGATTTAAAGATGGAAGATGCAATTTAAACTGTCTAAAATTTAAAACACAAAACAGTAGAAAGAATACAGAGAAGCAGATTGATCTAACTAGGCTCTCACCCTTAAAGTGAGTAAATGAATGAGGGAGAGCAAAAATGGTAATCAGGAAGATGAGTGAGAAGTTTCCAATTAGGCTGAAACTGGTATGTAACAAAATAAAACTATTAGTTTGAACTATTTTCAATTTTGATATATTCCATTTCATTTAATAGCACACAATACACGTCGTCCTAGGATGAGCAAAGATATGATATCCATAAAATTTCAAAGAAAGTAACAATGAAATAAAATCTCAACAGGTTTTCTAGTAAAAATGCAACTTTAGAAATTTATAAAATGATAATCTTTATTATGTTTCTGCTTTAAGAAGTCATATTATAATAAACTCTGGAATGTCTTTTTTTAATTACATGGCATTTTAAGGTTAGAAATAGATTGAAAATTTGTTTAAAGCAATCAAGTTTCTAAAAGTTAAGTGGCTGTTTAAGGAGCTCTTACCTGTACAAGGAAAATTATGAGAAAATAAAAATTTGCAATTCTTCTAAACTGTTCAAACAGATTCTTTGGGAGAAAATTCCAAAGTGTATACTGTAAGGGAGGAAGAAAAAAGAACACTATTATGAAAGAAACTTGAAAAATCTTAATAGTAATGACTGATTTTGAGTCCACATTATCATATAAAGTGATATTTAGTATGTCCAACATTTTGAAATCCAAATCTCACACATATACATAAGCATATATTTAGAGACATTTTCCCAACACTCAGCACAGTGCCTGGTACAAGGCAGACAATAAATTATTTGGATGGCCAGGCACAGTGGCTCACACCTGTAATTTCAGCACTTCAGGAGGCCAAGGCAGGCAGATCACCTGAGGTTAGGAGGTCAAGACCAGCCTGGCCAACATGGTGAAACCCCATCTCTACTAAAAATACAAAAATCAATCAGATGTGGTGGCGCACACGGTAATCCCAGCTACTTGGGCGGCTGAGACAGAAGAATCACTTAAACCTGGGAGATGGAGGTTGCAGTTAGCTGAGATCTCACTACTGCACTCCAGCCTAGGCAAGAGGGCAAGAACAAGACTCCGTCTCAAAAAAAAAAAAAAAAGCCTGGGCAACATTGTGAAACCCCACCTCTACTAAAAATACAACACTTAGCTGGACATGGTGGTGCATGCCTGTAGTCACAGCTACTTGAGAGGCTGAGGCACGAGAATCACTTGAACCCAGGAGGCGGAGGATGCAGTGAGCTGAGATGGTGCCACTGCACTCCAGCCTGGGCGACAAAGCGAGACTCTGACTCAAAAATAAATAAATAATAAAATAAATAAATAAATAATTTGGAGGAATGAATGAACACATTAATTTCTGGCTCAGCTAACCTCTGGAGTCTTGATGATCATAACAGATACCCCTGTGAATCATTCTGTCCCCTATGAGTACCTCCAATTTCCATGACAGCTGGGAAGGTGTATACACAACCCTGGGCCATGGAGGGCTTTCATTTTAATCAACAACATACCACTCTGGGCTGGGCTTTGGTAATTGGTAATAGGTAAAAGTTTCATGCTAAATTGCACATGGTCAGAAGACAAGAACTCTTAGGCCAACTGTCAACCGCAGAACTCTTAGGCCAACTGTCAACCATACTTTGTCCCTGAAACCTTAGGGTCAAGGACTGAATCATTTAAAAGTGACCAAAAAATGTTGAATTTTTCAGATGACCTAGTAAGACCAGAAACTAGAAAGAAAGAAATGTTTCTTAACCTAAAAAGCTAAATTTATATTTGAGAGTTCTGCGGTTGACAGTTGGCCTAAGAGTTCTCGTCTTCTGACCTTGTGCAATTTAGCATGAAACTTTTACCTATTACCAATTACCAAAGCCCATCCCAATTATCTGTATAATATGTGAGAACATATCCTCTAATAAGAGGTGACTGAAAAGCCAAGCTGTAGAGCACGACATAATATACGGGAATTTACTAACCTTTCAGTTTTAAAAGGCTTATAGGCTCAAAATTTAGGGAATCCTCCGAGAAAAAAGACAAAAAGAGGCAAGTATATTCAGTAGAACAGCTGCATTACAACCAATAACCAACTTAGAAAATGTTCTACCTTGGAGTCCAAGAAGTATGTTAGGGAAGATAATTTTAAAATAAATGCAGAATTGTGCATGGATGTACATCACTTGGGAGAAGGAAGTCCACGCTTTTTATGAGATTCCCAAGGTAGCTTGTGACCAAAAACAGAAGTCACTCAAAACCACTGATCCAGTCACTTTGAAGCTGACATAGGTCAGACCAGCATTTTTAACTATCCCAATTATTTAAAATGAACTTTCTAAAACAATAAGCTAAACTCCAACAATAGGCTAATGGCTGAGCTTCTGGTATGTTACCCTTCTGTTCCCAAATTAAAGAGATTTTAATTAATCAAACAAGCATTACAGACAGAGTCATCTGTAAAAGGTGATATAAACACATCAAAAGGGAATACTTTTGTTGTTGTCGTTTTTAAGTCCCAACTGTTAGTTTACCACTGTTTTATTAAATGAACTGCTTCCTTGAGGAATTCTGATTATTCCCTTCATAGGAAATGACTGCCCTCTTCTCTCTTTCATCAAGTCATGAGCTATTATGAGATCAGGGAGCATGTCATAAGTCGCCTTACCACAGGTGCCTAGAACGATAGCTAGACGATAATTTAGCACACAAAAGGTATACAAGAAATCTTTATTAAAACTTGTGCCCTAGCCATTTACTCTACTGGTTTACCTAAAAGGTAAACTTAAGTTTCTAGTACATCTTTTTTACTATAATACAAATGTAAGATTTTAATGCAGACCAAGAGAAGTCTACTTTTTAGAGTTTTCTAACTAAAAGTGAAATTGAGTTATAGCCATATACATCAAGTTATTCAAATTAACTTGTTTATCTAAAAAGTAGACTCTCCAGCTTGGTCAGTTGCTACAAAAAAAAAAAAACAATGTTATCTCAAGCATGACCTCCATGGCAAAAAAAAAAAAAAAAGTTAATCACAAGAAGAAAATGTGTATAGCAGTTTTTTAGACAGGATGAGAATTCAGTTTTTGTTACAAGTTAGTTCTTGCTTGGAGACGTCAGTAAACACTATTTATTTATTTATTTATTTATTTATTGAAACAGAGTCTCACACTGTCACACAAGCTGGAGTGCAGTAGCGTGTTCCCAACTCACTGCAGCCTCTGCCTCCCAGGCTCAAGCAATCTTCCCGCCTCAGCCTCCTGAGTAGCTAGGACTACAGGCGCACACCACCATGCCTGGCTAATTTTTGTTGTTGCTGTTTGTTTGTTTGTTTGTTTGGAGACAGAGTCTCACTCTGTCACCCAGGCTGGAGTGCAGTGGTGTGAACTCAGCTCATTGCAACCTCCCCCTTCCAGGTTCAAGCGATTCTCCTGCCTCAGCCTCTCGAGTAGCTGGAATTACAGGTGCGTGCCACCACACCCGGCTAATTTTTATATTTTTAGTAGAGACGGGGTTTCACCATGTTAGTCAGGCTGGTCTTAAACTCCTGAGCTCAGGCAATCTGCCCGCCTCGGCCTCCCAAAAGTGCTGGGATTACAGGCATGAACCACCGCGCCCAGCCAATTCTTGTATTTTTTGTAGATACAGGGTTTTCCTTTGAACCATCTCCCAGACTGGTCTCGAACTTCACCCGCCTCAGCCTTCCGAAGTTACAGGTCTACAGGTGTGAGCCACTGCACCGGGCCTCTTTTATACTATCTTTAAGTGCAACTATAAACTTAAAAAGCAGCCCAGACATTTAAAACATGTTTAAAACTACTTATACAGAAAACAGCAGCTTTGGGCTGGGCATGACGACTCATGCCTGTAATTCCAGCCACTTGGGAGGCTGAGGCAGGAGAATCACTTGAACCCATGAGGCAGAGGTTGCAGTGAGCCGAGATCGCGTGCCACTGCATTCCAGTCTCGGTGACAGAGAGACTCTGTCTCAAAAACAAACAAACAAACAACGCCAGCTATCCCAGTACATACAATGCATTTTATATATGCTTTGTAGTGGATTAAATAATCTATACACAAGTGTGGTCACTAAAGATGAAATTAAGTGAAAAAGTTGTGGGTCACTGCCTCAAATATGTATCATCTAATTTAACTTGAAACCAAAACCTTATAAACTTACTAAGCAAATTTCCCAAAGGAGGAAAGTTGAAGAGAATCTCAGCTTTGAGAGTCAACTATTTCATTTAAGCAAAAGGAAGCTTTAGAACTTTACTTGTTTTTACCAGTTGTTTTAGCCAAGATTTCCAATTTATCATTAAAAATGTTGATGATTTAGCATTAAAAATGCTGATGAGGAACTTAAGACTCCAAATAACTTTTAATGTGTCTGAATAGCGGCAAAAAAGAAAGAGAAAAAGGTAAAAATAAAGTAGCAGATATTTAAGGTAATAATAAAGTTAGCAGTCAACTGCCCGAAGAAAACTTAGGAAAAACTCTTCTGGACATTAGCCTAGGCAAGTAATTGATAACGAAGACAAAAAAGCAAATGCCCAAAAACCAAAAATAAATTTAAAAGCTGCACAGCAAAAGAAATAATCAACAGAGTAAACAGACAATCTATAGAACGGGAGAAAATATTTGCGAATTATGATTCTGGCAAAGGACTAATATCCAGAATCTATAAGGAACTCAAACAGTAAGAAAAAAAAAAAAACTCCATTAAAAGCTGGGCAAAGGGCGGGGTGCAGTGACTCACTTCTGTAATCCCAGCACTTTCAGAGGCTGAGGCAGGGGGATTACTTGAGGCCAGGAGTTTGTGACCAGCCTGGCCAACATGGTGAAACCCCGTCTCTACTAAAAATACAAAACAAAAAAAAAAATTTCTAAAAAAAATCTTAAACATTTTTAAAGGAAAAAGAAACACACAACAGATAAATATGATGGAAACTAAAGATCCTAAAATTTACAGCAGAGTACAATCAATGCTCCTTTTGCTAAAGAAGGGAATTTCCAAGTTTTGCACCAGCTACAAAATTCTGGTGATTTCCAAAATCCCTGCAGAGCACATTAAAGTTTGTGAGGCTGTAGAGGCCAAATTTTTCTAAAGAAAGTATTTGTGATCCCAGGAGATTTAAAAAAAAAAAAAAAGCATTAGGCCGGGCGCGGTGGCTCACGCCTGTAATCCCAGCACTTTGGGAGGCCAAGGCAGGTGGATCACGAGGTCAAGAGATCGAGACCATCCTGGCTAACATGGTGAAACCCTGTGTCTACTAAAAATACAAAACATTAGCCAGGCATGGTGGCGGGCACCTGTAGTCCCAGCTACTCAGGAGGCTGAGGCAGGAAAATGGCGTGAGCCCGGGAGGCGGAGCTTGCAGTGAGCCAAAATCGTGCCACTGCACTCCAGCCTGGGTGACAGAGCAAGACTCTGTCTAAAAAAATTTTTAAAAATAAAAATTAAAAAAGCATTAATTTTATAAGCAAATAAAATTTAAAGTAGGTCAAAATGTTTGTCTTCAGTGTTCCCTGCCTTAACATTTATAATGTTACATTACTAATGGTATTTGTAAATAAAAGCAGCGTCCAATTAAGATAGTTATTTTTATGACTGAAGGGTGGAGAAAGAAAATCAACACTTGCTACAAAGTTGGAAGGCAGCTAATGTATTCTATAAATGGTATATTTTGAAAAAATAATCTTTTTATAAACTCTGGTATAAATACAAACAGCCAAGACAATGTGAGGAAGAAAAAGTCAAATTATGACATTGTTGGTCTTTTCGGAGTAGACCTGAAGGCCTCCATTTAGGAGACAGTATCCCACACATTCGAAACACATGAATCTGAGGAAATCAATAGTACTACTCAGATTTGTAATACTAATCACAGAAACACAAATAACAATAGCAGTTAGCGTTTGAGTTGTCACCCCATGCCAAGCACAATGCAAGAGGAAAGAAAAAAAATGAGGAAGGAACCCAGACAGCACAATGATGTAAAAAGGGCTCTTTATTCAGAGCAACTAGAACTTATAAAGTAGTTCTACTCCTGGTTTTATTACTATCTCTGCTTGGTGACCAGGTGACTAAATTTCTCTGGCCTTGGTTTCTCCATCTGTAAAGTCAGTGAGTTGAACAAGATAACCTCTTAAGATCATTTAGCTCTACAAGTCCACAATTCTGAATCAAAGGACTACAGACCATTTAACGGGATACAAGGTGAGCCGAAATTTCTAGTAAAAGAACTATTCACTATTTTAGGCACAAGTACGTAAACCTCTGGCTGAGAATAAAATTTCTGCCACTAGTGTGTAAGATTAACAGAAAATAGACATTTTTATCCAAAATAAAATGTTCTATAGGCCGACAGATCTGTTCATTAGGCAACAAAATTTTCACCTGTCCTGACCATATTTTACATGTTAATCTCCCAGATAAACATGATCACTACTGTATCACCACCCAAACGAGAAATTAAATGCATATTTGAAAACCAAAATGTCATATATTTGTAAGGAAGGGCATAATTTTGTGTTTCAGGTTCTAAGTGATTACAAGTATACAGTGAACCAAATGTCACCAACTTTTATCTCTGCCTTGCCAGGGCACATGAGGAAGGGAGGAAAATCTTCAAGATCTCTTCTATTCTACAAGAGATGGCAGTAGGCCAACCTAGCACCTAACCTGGTCAGCCAGAGGTAAAGACTAGCTAAGTAACACTTGCAGAATGATGACTACTGGGTACTAGGAGCTATAAGAAGTGGTTTCACAGAGTATTAGTCCCATTTCACCAATGAGGACATTTAGAATCAGGGCGATTAATTTGGCCAAGGTGACGCAACTAGTAAGTGGCTGGGCCAGGATTTAAATACAGGTGTTCAAACTTCCAGGTCAATGCTCTTAGTCCTACACTATGCTGAAGAAAGAGGTATTCAAACGGTGACACAGCTGCAGTGACTTAACTCTTAACAGATCACAGGTGAAGCAGTGTACTGAGAATCATGCACCCTTTGGGACAAAGGAGTGTATTAATACTTGAGAAGTGGGACGGGAGGTAGAGGGGTCGGCAGGGGAACTAGAAAGAAATGCACATGAAGACATTCCAGGACAGCTCTCTCCAAAAGAATGCAAATCATTTATATCCTAGTTCATCCATTCAAGAGAAATTCAGGAAGCTTTGCACAAGTAAATAATAAGTATTTTTACCACACTTTAAGGTTTAAAGTAATATGCATAATCAACAAGCACTGTGAATCATAATGGAAGGCAAGCGATTTCACCTATAACAAGACAAAGTGATTTTTTTAAATAAACTGTTTTTCAGAGGAATACTTACTATAGCTGGTATATGATCCGTATACATGCACATACATGTACACATATATAAATGCATCAGTTTCCTCAGAAGCATAAATTAGAATAAATGCATTATCTGATTCACTATATGAACATCTATTGAGTTAAAACAAAAACTTACCTTAGATGAGACTATTCTATTATCACAAAATCTTTGTGCAACGTAAGCTTCTGTTCCCGAAACTGAATGATTGCCAACAAACACTGTGCGTGTGCCAACTCGTTTCTCTTCTCCAGCACACTGACCAAGAGAAAAGGGGAAAAATTCAGTTTTTCATCACATTTCTCCACACTTCTACCAAGTCCAGCATTCTTGTCTAAGCATGTTGGGCTATAATCTGGGGAGAAAGCAGTAGGGAGACGAGAAAACCTTGTTAGGGAATTCAAAATCCACTAAGCTCTTACTTGCTGACATAGTAAAGATTAGTAAAAGTGCTGTTTGAACCAACTGTTCTGAGGTCAACAGTGCAATTCTAAAATGATTAAAGAAAGTACCCTAGAGAAACAGTATTTTTACTGCCAATCATTTTTCTTTCATCCACAGCCCAAATGAATCTTAACCATAACCTTCACTAGCAACACACTAACTCAGAAGAATGGACTGGGAATATTTCATTTATTATGCAACTACTGAGGACAACCTTTCAACTACCTTACTAGAGAACAGAAAGCATAATGCAGATTACTTCTAAACGCAAAATAATTGTATGTAAGCGTAAAGGTTAGAAATAGAATGGCTGCCTCTATTGAATAAATGATCAACTTTTTCTAAAAAGAAACTATAATTATTTGGCTTCACAGGATAGAGTTTATTTTGCAATCTCTCAGAGTCTTATTGTTGTAAAGTTCCATTTCACACAATATATTTCTCATGCCCATTTTACATGTTTAATAAGTAGACTCACTGAATCTACAAGTTTCAAGATTGGGCTCTATTTTATTCCACCCTTTAATTTTGCTGAGGCCTCACTCTCTTCGCTTAAATCAGGATACTACCCTTTTCTTATATAAATTTGGGACAGTCTCCTTTTATGGTACTGTATTACCATATCTGAGACTACCACATATTTAAGTCAAAGGATGTATGATAGAAACCAATATCCATTTATATATTCCCATTATTTTTTAGAAATATAATTCCCCAACCTAAAATGTTTTAATATATGTAGTCACAAAGATTTTCCTTCCTTTCAATGATCTATTTAAAGGTCAAAGGTATAAATCCCACCCTCAAAGTAATCATTTTAAGCAAGACTACTTAGAACTTGCAGTCTTCCAATTATCTACAATGTCTGAATGTACTCCAGTCTGAATTTGTGCATCTTATGTAGATGGTATGTATAAAATTATTTCTTCGTTTAAAAATTAAAAATCACCCCAAAGTATAGATAAAACCTCTTTGCCTTGCGTTTTCACTTAAGCTTATGGTATTGCCTTCGAAATTTGCAAGGAATCATGCAAAAAGTAACTGGGACAAACTGAAGTAGAAGAGAGATTCAGGCTGTATATAACTCTGGAAAGCTACTCTGGCATGTGCTAAGGGAATTTGTGGGATCCCTGGAGACCTGGAAAAAGTCAGTTAAGTATCCATGCTGGACAGCTTAGTTATTTATCTGCCTGCCCAAAGACAAGGCATTTGAACAACTGATTGTCCAAGGTCCTTCGCATGCTAAGAGTAAATGATTCATAGGTAAATTTTCACACAGTTCCTGGAAACCAGTAAACAGTATCTTTACCAAGTGGTAGCTTTGATTTAGGGGCTTACTTCTCTGTTTGCAACTGTAATATACAGGTTCTGACACAGCTCACTGATAAGAGCACCAAATTTTCCATAATATCCATTTTGTAAAACTTAAAAGTGAAAGTGTGTGCACCTGCCAGATGTATAGTTTATCTGGCTTCACCCCAGCTCCAACCTTCTGTTGCAGGTTAAGGCCTCTCTGTGGTCTCCACAACAGACCTGACTCTTATAATGTACCAATTTGAATTACAGAAAATGCCAAGTTCACGTATACACTGCAATTTGCAACCTTTAATTTAATATTCATATGGCTGTTTAGTTTTTCACACAAGGAAGAAGTGGCTACAGAGTAAATGAGGCAGAGTTACCTTTTATACAAGTTCTTAGTTAATTCTACAAGTGGAAAAGGGAAAGAGGCAAAGGAGGCAGAGAATCAGTGAAGTAGGATAGGTTGTGTGCTGTCAATATAGATTTTTCCCCTCAATTACAGCAACCGCTGATTAACTTAAAACAAAAATGGACTAGTGCTTTCCCAATTCTGAATTGTCTTCTACTGAATTGTCTTCTACAATCTGTGCCAAAGAACAAAAGGAGAAAACAATACAATTTTTTTAGGCACACTGATATTTTTATGAATTCCCTACATTTGAATGACATTTCCAGTTTTACTAAGAGCTTTCCTCATATATTATCTCTCTGATCTTTTTTGAATAAGGCCTAAATGACCTCTATCTCCATTAAATTGGAGAAAATGGATTGAAATTACTATGCAGGTTTGGGGTTTTGTGTGTGCAGATCCCAGCAGTGATTGCTGTTAGATGATGAAACAGAAGCCTGAAAGAAGCAGCAGAATGTCTACTTCTGAGCATTTTCCAAAATAGCACAGTCTCTTTACCCTAAACAGGTTTGGGTTGAGAAGTGCCTGAAGACTGGGGGTGGGGTAGTATGAAGTAGGTGACTTTTCCATGCCTGTTTCACCCTAAAAGCTGATGAGACTGCAATGTCTGGTGGAATTTCCTGCAACTGTATAATAATATTTGGTTCACGTAAAAAATAGCAATGTTGAACTCACATAAATTTCACCATAACTGCCCACCTGCTGCCAATATAGAGTGTTAAAACAGTGGTGTTAGTTCCTGTGATTTTGAATAATGTAGGTGTCTTTGCCAAAGCAGAGAAACGCTAAGTAGAAATCATTTTTAAAATCCCCATTTGGATGGCACGCAGTGTAGTCTGGAGTGGGAGTGTGTGACTCCTGGCACCTCATAATGAATTGTAATTCATTAGGAGTCCATCCTGTGCTGAACTGCTTCCCATTCAATTGTCCTTAAGAACAGCATTTCTTAAAACTTGAAATACGCTGGTACTGACTCTATTTTAATGACACATCATACTATATAATAAAGTATGGCAAATATTTTAAAATGTTTACAATATATGAATTAACAGAGAAAGCAATGTAAATTTCTTTCTCAAGATAAAAATCAACCTTTTGTACTCCTAATTTATACCTCCATAGTATAAACTGAATACTGTAAAAAAAAAAAAAAAAAGCAAGTAATTTATACTCCAAAATGGCCTCTCAATAAAAAACCTAACAGAGTAATCATTTAACTGGAAAATCCTATGTCTTTGCTAGTCATAAAAAGAATGAAGAGCCATTGGAAACAAAATTTGTTCCTTGATTGCCTCCAGACCTGACTAGATAAGAACTGAAGAAAAATAGAGACCTCAATACAAGACTGTTACTATAAAAGCTGGCACAGGATCTGAAATAAAGCCTACCTCTATATCCTTTCCAGGTGCTAGAAGACTTATATTTATCAGTTAGCCATAGATCTTTGACTCCTAATCCTGGTCACAGCTTTAAACACAATAACTGATGCCTTGTTCTTTTATTTAATATTTAATTTTTCTGGAAGCTCCCCAGGTGACAATTCTAATTTGCAAGCACTGTTGAGAATTACTGCCACAGACTCTTTCAAACAGTGATTGTCCTTAACATTCTACAAGTTTTCAGTATGCCAGCCATAATCTTGCACTATTTCTTTAATTTAAATAAACAATTTGCTTTCCAAAGGTTAAAAATACAAATAACCCTCAAATAGTGTTCCACCCAACCATTTTAAGCTGCTCACAATATAAGATTTCCCTTTGACAATTTATTTTGCATGCGGTTATCTCCCATCAATTATTCAGATCACTGATAATGAGAACTACAGGCCCTGATATAATGCAAAGCTACTTGAATTATCAGCAAATAATCTTAAAACTGATGTAATCCCTGGCAGTTACAGCATTATTTTTACTGGTCATCGAACTGCTTTCTGTAAGCTACCACAGCAAATAAAAGTATTGGCTCAAAAATGAACAAAAAAATTTATTAAAATCTGAAGACCTGGCAATGATGATTTAAAATGGTTCTCCACGCTCCAGTCCAAAGCTATTTTCTTCTCTGAAGCAGGAATATTTTTGAACAGCATAATGTCTTAAAAAGGCCAAACAAATTCAAAATTGAAAGAACATTTCATCAAAATTTCAGATGTCTACTAAAAGGCTCCCAGAAGTCAGCGTTTTCATACTAGGGCTGAAGGGGTGGGGGTACGGGGAGGAGATCACTACAGTTCCAGGAAACATTTCCAGTGTATTAAGCTTCTTGGTTAAAATAACTACAATGTATTCGGTGGTCAAATTGCTGAGGTTTCCAAGCCCACTCCATTATAACAACCAAAGATGAATAAACCTGATGTGTAATTTACAATCATAACTCTAAAATGATCCTTAAAACTGCACTTTTCAGATTTTGCTTTTACTGCAACTTAAGTGATTAAGCTGTCTCTCCTCCTTTTGCCAAAGGAAGTGAAGCAAGACTGATGGGGAATTTTGTGTTGTTCTGCCTTTAAAGCTTAATTACGGTCATATTTACTGAAATTCTCAAACACCTGACCAAAGGACAAATGAATACACAAAGCTTATTCCTAAACACAAAGATTTCTCTAATTAGGCATTACCCAATGGCAGCACATTTAATTGAATAAAAACTGCTATAGGAAATGGACATTAAGCCTCACACACACACCTAAATCACCAAGCACAACGCTTAAGAAAAAGCACTGACCATGAGGATTTGGATAAGAGCAATGCCTTGTTTGCAAGCTCAGAGTGGACCTTTCATTATCTCAAAGTGATCCACTGAGCAGTTTAATTTCACCAGGGACAATCAATTCTAAGTATTCCCAATCTGATCACCCTTCCCCCACCATGCCCTTACTCCAAGAACTTCAGGGCTACAGAAATTGTGGCTCTAAAGACTGAAATGCAGCTTCATTAAAGGATTGCTAGTAGAAAGTTGATGGATCAAAAATACTGTAAACATTCTGTGATTCAGGATTCTAACAGGAATTTTATCTTTTAACGATTCAGGTTCTTCCATTTATAGGAAGTAACCTGCGACTCTCAGTGTTCCTTTGGGGTCTCAGCAACTCAACTTTCCTTATTAACAGAATCTTTCCTAACATAAAGCCTGACGATATGCACAAAAATTTAACTAGCAAGTATACAAAGCCTCAGAAGTTCCCTTTCACTTTCACCCTACCCATCTCTACACACAGTCTTTCATTTCAAACACTTAACAAAATTTAAAACTCTAAATAAGGAGATTCTTAACTCTAAAGATAGGAGCAGTGAGGCTGACAATCCAGCTAACCATTCACGATTACCCTCAGGAAATGGATAAAAATATACATGCAAATAAAAAGCAGGAATAAAGCAGGCCCCAAGACCTCAAAACTCAACCTGGCTGAAAAGAGGAGAATAAAATATATATTACAAACCTCAGAGGCTGAAGGGAGAGATGGGACCATCTGCATACTGACATGCAGAAATTTGGCAACACAATGGCAGCTAAATCTCAGAGAGAATGCTGCAGATTATCAAGCAACTTGTACCAACCCCAGTGATCCTTGTAAGGTTTCCCAGAACTTGGGAAGTGAGCCAATTATGGCTTGCCTAGTTCCTGTACTTCCATGGGAGGCAGCAAAGGAAGCATCAGACAACAGTCTATTCCTTAAGAGCTCAAAGCAGTACTCTGGCGGCCTTAGCCCCATTATTGCACCATTTAACATCTTTTTGTTATTCTTCTCAAAAGACCTGATTTGTCTTTGCAACTTTCGTATTTTAAGGTGTTATTATTTTAAAATATCCGTATCTTACATCACACAGTAACTTTTCCTCATCTTGGGAAGTTCTTTTCTAATCCCTGCCTACAATAAATGGACCACAATAAAAAGTGGGGCTAAACAATAAGCTTCTGAGGAAAGTTGAATTGAACTTTTAGTTGTAGTTTAAGAGGAAGCGACATAATCTAAGTATTCACTATTATACAGAGTTTCCCCACCCTAAGAGAGTGACTGTAATACTGTAAATTCAAGCTTCAAAAACATATGCAAGACTATATATAAGGCCTAAGCAGATGGTTTATGTGGAAAGGTCCCTTAGGGATGGAAGATTTTTCTCACTATTTAGATATCTCATAGGTAAGAAAGTTATATCTCAGCAGCCAACAGTAACATCTAACAATCACAAGGAAAAAAGTCACTGGATATTAGGGAGAAAAATGCCTTTACCAGTATCATTACCTAGAAGAGATAAATTCTCATCCAAAAATTACTTTCTAGATCACCAGAGAAGAATTTTTATTACAGTGTAAGAAGAGATAAGAAACTCTAGCTGGAGCAAAAGAAAAAATATCATAAAACGGGTGTCTGACGACCCGAACAGGGTTTTCTTTCTTTTTTCAATGATAGTGTCATTACTATAAAAGTGATAAGTTTTCCAGAAAGGTCTGCCAGTTCAAATATAAGTTGGAGTGTGTCCAGCAAAAACAATGAATGCATTTTTCCAAGTCAACTGTTAAATACCATACAAAAAGCAAACTGGCTTAAAAACTGCCCGAGTTGTAAATGTAATTAATTTAAACAGCACATCCAGGCTATAACTTTTCTTAACATCCCCAACAAAAGAGGTAGGTAAAAAGCCAGTTTCCATTGTGGAGCATGGCTTAGTTGAATAAATGAAGAAAGTAAGGGGTTTTGGGGCAGGGGGTGCATTCTTCCTGGACCTGGCACAGTGGCTTGGACCTGTAATCCCAATGCTTTGCTTGAGGCCCAGAGTTCCAGACCAGCCTGGTCAAACACGGTGAGACCCCTGTCTTTAAAAAAAAAAAAAAAAAAAATTTAATTAGTGGACCATGTTGGCACACACCTCTAGCCCTACCCACCAGGGAGCCTGAGGCAGGAGGACCACTTAAGCCCAGAAGTTCAAGGTTACAGTGAACTATGATCACCATTGCACTCCAGCCTAGGCAACAGAGTAAGACCTCATCTCTTTAAAAAAAAACATTCTTCCTATAGGGAAGGCTTTCAGGGCAAAATCTGGAGGGGACAGGGGAAGCAAGACAGTTATGACTCTGAGAAATATTATTTATACCTTTCTTTTTTCTTCAAAATGAGACCTGGAGAAAATGACTTAGTTGAGCTTCATTTCCTTATCTGTAAAATAAGGGCACATAACGTAACAGACTGCTTACAGCAGGATTAACAGAAACACCCAGAAATCACTTTAAATGACTGTAAACTATTCGCAGGAACAAAGGATGAGGTTTGCAGATGTTAAACTATGGGAATATTAAAACTCTAACAACTGGGCCAGCACGGAACTAGGCAATGTCCTCAACATAACCCACATGTAAATGTTTTATTTAAAGCAAGAAAGTTTCTGGCTCTACAGAAGAGGCACAGGAAATTTTGGTGCTACCCGTGCCTAAAAGGGCAGGATGAGTTATGGTCTACTAGCAGAGTGCGCTTGGTTTTGAAAACAGTTCTTCAGTGTTCATGAAGAGCACTAGAGTTAGCCAGGGAGGCTGACAAGTGCCATGTTTGATGACAAATGAGGGCCACTCGAGGAGCTTATGGAGGCTGCTGTCCAGAACATATACCGTTAGTATTTTGGAACTGTTGGTCTGACACCCTGACAGTAAAAATAGGAATTCGTTTCTCCCTTTGCGGCAGAGCACACAGGCGCTTGGGAACTGCACAGGAATTATTGACACTGTCTCTCCATCATCTCTTCCCTCTCCCCAAAGCCCTGGATTTGAAGCTTTTGTGCACTATAATGACTGGATGCCGCTATAAATATAACAGATGATCTGATTGTAATTATTCCTAAAACATACTTAAAAGCGACTATATAAATTAGCAAGACGTTTGAAGTGCGATATATAACTTGGATATTGAAACATAAAAGAGCACGACAAATATTCAGTAATGCCTTACATATAAATAAAAATTGTTTAGATTGCTAAATTTTAATGTGCCTTTGAGTACTGCCAACTAGGAATGCCACAGTAAGATGAATGGCAAGAATATCAGGATACCACACTCAATGTTCCCCAGACTGAATTACATGAAACAAGTTAATAATGAGGTTCCTTAGAGAAAGGGGAAGCCCACCCCTCCTCCTGGCTATTCACAATGCATACCCACGTAGTAAAAGCTCCATAAAGTCTTAAAGAAACCTTTTTTAACTTTGTGTAAGTCAGCATTTCCCAGAATTTTTTGACCACAGAACTTTTTTCCCACAAGGAAATTACAGTGACATGACATTCTGTACAGCATGTTTTGGGCAATGCTACGGGAATACACCTCTTATCTCAGCAAACATGTCTACATATCTGGGCTACATCTATGCTAGAGTCTACTGGTAGGAAAAACATAAGGTATTCACAATCAGCTATACTGGCAAAGCACTCAAGGGTATGAGGTGAGATCACTGTTGCATTTGTGACGATTTCTATCCATGTATGCCAAAAATGGGTAAAATTAAGTATTTGGCTATGATCCTAGGTGGGTGTTTTTGCTTCTAAAGCTTAATAAAGAGAGGGAAGAAACCAGGAGATCGAGGTCCTATTAGCCTTCTACCATCAATTGCTCTATATGTGTCTTGTGGAAGTCCTGGCATTGGTTTCTTCACATGTAACTTGGAGGGGACTTGACCAAATAATCTGATCTAAAATGAAGCACGGGAAAGTGGGGCCAGATTTTCTTTGAGACGGAGTTGCACTCTTGTCACCCAGGCTGGAGTGCAATGGTGCGATCTCGGCTGACTGCAACCTCCTACTCCTGGGTTCAAGCAATTCTCCTGCCTCAGCCTCCTGAATAGCTGGGATTACATGGCGCCCGCCATCACACCCGGCTAATTTTTGTATTTTTAGTAGAGACGGGGTTTCACCAGGTTGGCCAGGCTGGTCTCGAACTCCTGACCTCAGGTGATCACCTGCCTCGGCCTCCCAAAGTGCTGGGATTACAGCCGTGAGCCACCGCACCCAGCTAGTAGGGACAGATTTTCTAGCAATAAAACTTGAAGTGTGGCCGGCCGAGTGCGGTGGCTCACGCCTATAATTCTAGCACTTTGGGAGGCCGAGGAGGACAGATCACTTGAGGTCAGGAGTTTGAGACCAGCCTGGCCAACATGGCAAAACTCCGTCTCTACTAAAACCACAAAAGTTAGCCGGGCATAGTGGTACACATCTGTAATTCCAGCTACTCGGAGGCTGAGGCAGGAGAATCACTTGAACCCGGGAGGCAGAGGCTGCAGTGAGCTGAGATCGCACCACTGCATTCCAGCTGGGTGACAGAGCGAGACTCCATCTCAAAAAAAAAAAAAAAAAAAAAAAAAAAAACTTGAAATGTGGCTTTGGATGTTCCATCATTTGCCACCTGTTTCAGCCTAGTCCTCTAAAACAAAACAAAACAAAACATCCAAGGGTGAAGAAGAGATTACTCCCTGTTTCAGGATAAAGAATAACTTACAAACTAATATACACGAGAAGACAATATACGTGGAATAAAAAATTGCAGGTTTGGGTCAGGCACGGTGCCTCATGCCTGTAATTCCAGCACTTTGGGAGGCTGAGGTGGGCGGATCACCTGAGGTCAGGGGTTCGAGACCAGACTGGCCAACATGGCAAAACCTGTCTCTACTAAAAATACAAAAATTAGCCGGGAGTGGTGACGGGCGCCTGTAATCCCAGCTACTCAGGAGGGTGAGGCAGGAGAATCGCTTGAACCCAGGAGCTGGAGGTTGCAGTGAGCCGAGATCGCACCAATGCACTCCAGCCTGGGTGACAGAACAAGACTGTCTCCAAAACAAAAACAAACAAAAAAATGTCAGGCTTCAAAGCAGAAAAGGAGGGAAAAAAATCAATGAAACATCATGAAAAGTCACAAAGACCAGGGAAAGGTTCATGTGCTAATGCCTTTAAAACAATGTTTAAGTCCCACATTTTCTTAATCCAGTCGGTCACTGATGGACATTTGGGTTGATTCCAAGTCTTTGCTATTGTGAATAGTGCCGCAATAAACATATGTCTGCATGTGTCTTTATAGCAGCATGATTTATAAGAAAATGTGGCACATATACACCATGGAATACTATGCAACCATAAAAAAGGATGAGTTTGTGTCCTTTGTAGGGACATGGATGCAGCTGGAAACCATCATTCTCAGCAAACTTTCGCAAGAACAGAAAACCAAACACCACATGTTCTCACTCATAGGTGGGAATTGAACAATTAGATCACTTGGACATAGGAAGGGGAACATCACACACTGGGGCCTATTGTGGGTAGAGGGGAGGGATAGCATTAGGAGATATACCTAATGCAAATGACGAGTTAATGGGTGCGGCACACCAACATGACACATGTACATATATGTAACAAACCTGCACGTTGTGCACATGTACCCTAGAACTTAAAGTATAATTAAAAAAAAAATGTTTAAGTACAAACTGACTAGATAAAACTCCTTCAGGGTGCTACTTTTGGTACACTAGAGGGTACACTGGTTCTTTCAGGCTTTTAAGATGCTCACTTAAAGCACCACAGTAGCAATTTACTTAATGGTAATCTTTAAATGTGAAAAAATGAATGCCTTCTCAAATGTGCCTGTTACCCTAGGGAAAGTGTTTACTCCTCTGATAAAAGGGAATGAAATTCACTTCCCAGCAACCAAGGTACAAACAACCGCAAGTAAATCAGGTTAGAATTAACTACCATAAGGGCAATTTTTAAAATTAATAAACCTCTTAGAATACAAATCTTACCTGCACACAGGATTTCTGCAGTCAAATGAAAACACACACACACACACACACACACACACACGGGGGCAGGGGGGAGAGATAAAGCCATTTGAAATAATTTTTATTAGAGTGGATACATTCAAAATTCATGACTTTGCGAAAACAAACACCACTCACATTAAAGGCCAAACCACCCTCAAACCAAACAATTTTCCACAAAACAAATGTTTTTTACCAAATAGGACAAACAGTAGTTAGAAGTTCTATTCAAGTATATGCTTGAAAATAGCAATGGGGTATTTCTAAAGCACACCTAGGGGGTATCCAGAACCATTATAAGAATTTACAGCCAACATTAAAAAATGCCTAGGAAGCTTTAAACAGAAACTAATGCTTTCAGCTAAATCATGAAACAACATAGTAGTTGTAGGTTTCTTCATTAAGAAACCTTTGCTCAGTGGAATGCAAGCAGCTTAGTTATGACTAGTACTCAAAAATTAAAAGTTCATGAAGACTCAATTCTCCTGACTGCAATGCATTTCACTCCACTTTGCATTATTATAAAAAGTATATGTGTGTGCAACATATTAATGCAATTCTAAGTCTATTCTTACTCTACTTTGTAAACTCAGATATGATGTAAAACGTTTTAAATGCTGTCAAATAGAAAATAGTTATAACATTACTTAATGGTAGAAAAATGGCAGAACCCCATGAAATATAGGGCAGTCCTCAAAGAATGGAAATTGAAGTGCATTTGCATTGGTAGCATTATTAATGAGGACTGATAGACCTCAAATTAATGGTGGACTGATAGTCTGATTACTTCAAATGGGCAGGAATCTGTAATGATCTTTATATAGTCAGTGTACTTGAGTATTCTATGATGTTCTGCTGACATCTCAGCTTGGCTCCCAGTCATTTACTATAAGCAAATACAACTATTCCCTGCAAGCTGAGCACAGCTAAAGTAAAACAAAACAAAACAAAAACAAAAAGAAGAAGGGTAGAAATACAAATGTGTAAAACCAATAGAAAATTACCTATGATGAGAACGTTCTGCTATAAGACTACATGGGGCTTTCTTATAATTCCCAATGCGACTCTCAAAAGACACCTCCAATAGAAGAGTCGTTAAATGCTTTATATGTTCAGAAGGAAGAAACTTCTCTGGATGTGAGATTAGTCCTTTAGACTGCTTCTTCAATCCTAAAAATAGTATATAAGAGAAAAAGTGGGGTTCTCCTAATAGTTGCAGGTCTATCTCAGAAAGCAATGTACCAGAATGCTGTTGGACTCAAATGTTATGAATTTAGAATCCAATTCTGTCCAGTGTACCTTTGAGTTTCACTTCAATTTTCATACTGTGAAATAACAATGTGATAAAGCACCAAGGAATGAAATATTCACTGCAAATAAGGGGAAGTTCATTCACGCATTCCAGAAGGTGTGAATGAACAGCCTGAAAGAAAATAACACGTGTTGGCAAGGATGTGGAGAAACTGGAACCCTCATACATTGCTGGTGGGACTGTAAAATGATTCAGCTGCTATGAGAAACAGTTTGGCAGTTCATTAAAAAGTTAAACATAGAATTATCATATGACCCAGCAATTCCACTCCTAAGTATAGGCCCAAAATAATTGAAAACAGGTATTAGAACAAAAACTTGTGGACGCATGTTCATAGCAGCACTATTCAAAAGGTGGAAACAGCCAGACGCAGTGGCTCATGCCTGTAATCTCAGTACTTTGGGAGGCGGATTACCTGAGGTCAGGAGTTCAAGCCAGCGTGGCCAACATGGTGAAACCCCGTCTCTACTAAAAATACAAAAATTAGCTGGGTGTGGTGGCAGATGCCTGTAATCCCAGCTACTCGGGAGGCTGAGGCAGGAAAATTGCTTGAACCCAGGAGGCAGAGATTACATTGAGCGAGATCACACCACTGCACTCCAGCCAGGGCAACAGAGCAAGATTCTGTCTCAAAAAAAAAAAAAAAAAAAAAAAGATGGAAACAACCCAAATGTGCATAACTGATGAATGGATAAACAAAATGTGGTATATCCATACAATGAAATATTATTCAGCCATAAAAATGAATGAAGCATTGATATGTTCTAAAATGTGAATGAATCTCAAAATCATTATGCCAAGTGAAAGAAGCCAGATACAAAAGGTCACATATTGTATAATTCCATCATATGAAATATGCAGAATAGGTTAATCCATAAAAACAGAAAGCATTTTGGTAGTTACCAGGTGCTAGGGGGAGGGGAGAATCCAGAGTAACTAATAAGTATGGAGTTTCCTTTTTAGGAGATAAAAATGTTCTGGAACTCGGTACAAGTTAGTGGTTATAAAAAATATAAATGTACTAAATTCCAATAAATTGTTCACTTTACAATGGTTAGTTTTATGTTATGTGAATTTCACCTCAATAAAAAAGTAACTCCCTTGACTAATAGCGGGTCACAAGGTAAATCTGTTAACACAGTTGATACAACCATTCAACCAATATTTATAGAGCTCCTACTATGTGTACAGCACTAGAGACAGGGTGATGAATAAAAGACACAGTCCCTGCCTTCAAGGAGCTTAGAGTATAGCAAGAGGGGAGACCAGGCATTCATCAAATGCTCATACGAATCAGCTAAGTGCCAAGAATGATGGCTGCACAGTACCCTGAGGGCTAACCTAGCCAGGACCACACAACAACCATGTGCAGCACAAACCTGATCATATTGCTCCTCCAGGCCCCACTTGAATGGTTTCCCACTGATCTTAGAACTGAAAAATAAAATCCTTATTCTGACCTGCAAAGTTTTATACCCAGTCTGGTCTCTTCCTCCTATTTCCCCAACTTCATTTGCCCTCCTCTTCTCTTTCTCTATTGTAACCAATTGGCCTTTTTTCCATTCCAGGTAAGCCGCAGGACCCTTCTTGTCCCTCAGTATTCCACTGTTTCCCTCAGCATAGAATACTCTTCCCTCTTTAACTACTGATAATAATCCTTCAGATCTCAACAACCATAACTTTATCATTAACCCTTCTCTGGTGACAATCAAAATGAAGACAGACCAATAACTTGTTCTCCAAAATCTATGCCTGCTACAGGGAATTTACAATGAGCAAAGCAAAGCATGAAGAAAGTCTCAATTCAGTTTCTCAAAAAGCCATAATACCAAGTCTCTTCAAAGTCTCCCCCAGAAGTCTCCTTAAGCATACCTATCAAAATTTACTAAAAGAAATCCTGTGAGAAGTCCTTGACTTTGCAGAAACTGTTTTAAGAAAAACAATCTTCTAAGTAGTTTCAGTAAAAACAAGGCAGTGATTATGACAAAAACTTTGTATAGTCTTCTACGACACTTTAGTTCATTAAACATAATTTAATGTGACTGGTTATTGTGATGCCTTGTTAACTGATTTTAAACATACTTCAGACAATTTTCTCCTGAACAGTATTCAGAATCATCATTTCCAGATGATTAAACAGTTGATTAAAATGATGGTTACAGCTATTTCTATTTTTATAAAAAGTCAGGCTTTAGGCCAGAGATATAATCCCCAATGTAATATTGCTTCTGTGAAGAAAATCAGATTCAATTTACATTATTTTGACTTACAGAAAATTTTCTGTGAACATAACCTGCCATAAAATACAAGGACAATTGTAAAAGGTTTTCAGAAGGGCCTATCACCCAGCACTAGTGTGTACCATGGAACAGAGGCTGGGCACAAGGCAAACATTCACATCAGCCAGCCATGAGCTGTTCTCTTTTAAAGTTTATCTCACTTAATAATCATAAACTGGGGCAGGGTATTTTTCACAGCATTGATTTCTCTGCAAGCAGAGCAGGGAGAAATAACACTTACAAACTAATACACATGAGAAGACAATACACGTGGAATTAAAAATTGCAGGTTTGGGCCAGGCATGGTGGCTCATGCCTGTAATTCCAGCATTTTGGGAGGCGGAGGTGGGCAGATCACCTGAAGTCAGGGGTTCGAGACCAGACCGGCCAACATGGCAAAACCCGTCTCTACTAAAAATACAAAAATTAGCCGAGAGTCGTGACGGACACCTGTAATTCCAGCTACTCAGGAGGGTGAGGCAGGAGAATCACTTGAACTTGGGAGCCAGAGGTTGCAGTGAGCCGAGATCGCACCATTGCACTCCAGCCTGGGTGACAGAACAAGACTCTGTCTCCAAAACAAAAACAAACAAAAAAATTTCAGGCTTCAAAAAAAGTGCAAAGATAATGTTATAAAGTCCCATACAAAAAAAAGACTGAAGGGTGGGAGGGGGAAGAGGGATAAAAGACTACAAATTGGGTTCAGTGTATACTGCTCGGGTGATGGGTGTACCAAAATGTCACAAATCACCACTAAAGAACTTACTCATGTAACCAAATACCACTTGTTCCCCAAAAACCTATGGAAATAAAAAAAAAAATTTTTTTTCAAGACTCTGCCAAAGCTGTCAAAGGACACTGATGTGATATAACATTATCTTTGCATCTTTTAGAACCTAAAAATTACATTTTAAAGAATAACATCTCAATGATTAACAGATATTATTTATTTAGATATTTGACATAACAATCAGTAATGAAGCCCAAAGGGTTTACTAATAAATGAGTAAACAACAGCATGTAATCAATGGCACTATTTGTTGGGTCATAGTCTCCACAACACCACTGGGCAATCAACTCCAAACATAGATACTCCACTACAATTAGACAATGAGACTTGTTTGTTTCAGTAGTTTTCATCCACACACTTGAATTTTTATAAATACAAAATATTAGTTAATGAACTGTGTCTAAACCTCACTAAGATCAAATAATTGTTTCTACAAAGGGTGAGGTGGAGTAGAGAAGGAGAACTGCAGGTTGAAGTGACTGTTAATACAATGGGTTGGAGAAGAAAGCTACTTGTTCAAATGAAACTCCAAATGAGAATATTAAAATTCAACATTCAAGAGCTGCAGAGTGGTAAGGAAAACTCTCCTTTCATTGATATTCAAAAGACGAGAGAGAGAATTTTCTCCTATCAGCTTTTGCCATCCATATGCTGAGACTACAGTGAATCTTGTGTAGAAAAACAACTAGAACACCTAAGTGGTATATTTCAATCACAAAAATTGCCACTTACCAAATTTTCTGGTACCCTGTGATAGAAAAGGCAATAAACAATAAAGTTCTTAAAACATTATACATACATACACATATATACACACTCCATCTTGCTCTGGAGCTCAGAAACAATGGAACCTAGTAAGGTGATTTTTTTAAGTGATTTGCCTAAGGAAACTTACTATTTCCTCGTTCCCCTAGCTATGTTCCTGGGACTAGGACCTTATCAGGTTATAACTCAAAGACAGGCCCATTGCTATCGAAGGCTCCACTTATCTTGCCTTGCCTTGCCCTGCCCAGAATGCATGAGCAGGTTTTTTTGTTTTGTTTTGCTTTTTTGAGACAGTCTCGTTCTGTCAGCCAGGCTGGAGTGCAGTGGTGCAATCTCAGTTCACTCCAAGCTCCGCCTTCTGTGCTCACGCCATTCTCCTGCCTCAGTCTCCCAAGTAGCTGGGACTACAGGCACCCGCCACCACACCCACCTAATTTTTTTGTATTTTTAGTAGAGACAGGGCTTCACCGTGTTAGCCAGGATGGTCTCGATCTCCTGACCTCATAATCCGCCCGCCTCGGCCTCCCAAAGTGAGCAGGTTTTAAATTCCATACATGCCCTCCAAGGGTACCAATCTTCCTCCTGCCATGTGCCATAGGGTAACTCTCCCCCTCTTCTTCCACTTTTTGCCATTGTGAAAAGTATCAGCTGGGTAGTAGGTGCAGGCTGAGGTGAAGCCCAATCACTTCTCTCCTTTCGCTTGCATTCTACCTCTCACTGACCTCTGAGCTAGGGCTGTATTATTTCCTGCAATAGGCAAGTTTACAATCTCATGGAGTTGACAGGAAACACAAGTAGGACATAAGTGAAGGAAGTATATTAGTATATTTACAGCACACTGCTAAGTAAATACAGAAGAAGAAAGGAATGAGTTGCTGAAATGTAGAGGCTGACTGGGGCTGTGTAGAGTTTGTCTTAAATTTCCAGGAGATTAATGTGTCTGAGCCTTGGGTAATTTTGGCCTCTTGTGATCTTGAATATAATCAAATTAGTTTGAAAATCTGCTGTATAATTCAAATGTGTCAGGCTCCAAAGCTAGAGTCTGCACACAATGACAAGAGAATTTTATTTTCAGTTGTATACTGCGCTTGGTTTCAGAGCTACTCTAACAAACCTTACTTTCCCTTGCCATTCTAACTTCATTTACCACTAGTAGTCTCCAGCAAGAATGCTCTGCTGTCACCAAATTAATCTCCCACCTCATTTTCTCGCCAAGTTTATCAGTTTATTCCCAACTGCTGTTCTCTTGGACTGGAATTGTCTGCATGACTCTCCTTGAAAGTAAACTGAGAGTTCAACTAATGCCAAATTCAGCAGCTTAATTAAGAGTCCCTGTAACATATGGAAGGCTGCAGATACATAAAATTGGCAAACCCTTACAAACTGGCTTCCCCTCAAGGTGATCAGCCAGTGATTCTTGAAGCTGTGTCTTATTTTCTTAGGATACAACAGGGCTTCTTCTTCTGCAGTAAGGATAAGTAACACCTAAGTGTCTGTTACACGCAGAGGAAGAATTCTACGGATGGATGGATGGATGGATGGATGGATGGATGGATGGATGGATGGACGGACGGATGGATGGATGGAAGAATTACAGACATGGCTCACTCATTTGATTAAACAGGCCTAGCCCCAAAATCAGAATATCATTTAGAGTCATTTGAGATCACCAAGCGTCATCAATATATGTATGACTGTAGATGAAAATATAGTATGATCAAGGCTGGAGCCTCAATGTTTAACTGTCTCATGAATATCTTCTAATGGGTATATTTTTGATGCTCAAAAATCAGAGGTACTCTGATATTTGCAATTTTAATGGCCTTTTTTCACAGAGCATGGCAATTACCAGGTTGTTTCAAAGAGGCTGTACAAGGGATGATGAAGAACAGAAGTATACTGGCTATGTGTATCAGTTCTGGGACCAGATATCTGGGTTCAAATCTTGGTTCTGCCACTTATTAGCTATGTAACCTGGGGCAAGTTCCTTAACCATGTGATGTCTCAGTTTTCCCACTAGTCTAAATGCGGGTGATTATGTTGATGACAACTTATAAAGCAATTATGAAACAGTACCTTCATATCATAAATACTGAAAAAAATGTTAGTTGTGTTACACAGCACAATGGAATAGTAAATTCCTTTGCTGCCAATAACTAGTTGCTTCTGACACAGAAAAAAAAAAACAAAACAAAACTGATGTCCATGGAAAAAAATATAATTCTAATAAAAATAGGTGAAATATATCTGCAAGGTTATTACACCTGAAACTCAGTGAGCACAAATGAAATTAACATTAACTTTTTTTAACTAAAATAAAAACAGATATACAGTCTTTGTGAAATCGAAACAGAGAGAAACCTATAAAATCAAAATGACCATGAATAGTTTTGTAAATGAACTATGCCAAGCTAACCTGATAACACTTCTTAATTAGCATATGAACAAAAGACAGAATAGTACATTGTGACTTCATTCAAGACTTCAATAAAACATTCAAAATGCTTGCAAAAAGGAAAGAAAAATTAGCTTCAAAAGATTCAGCAAAGGTTATGATAAATGACTCAGTTTAGGGTTGAATGCAAGGAGTAGCAGAGAGTGGAGGGCTCTGGGTAAGCACTAGACTGGAAGCAGAAATAAAAAGCATGTGTAATCAAATTCACCCAACTGTGTCATACCACGTGGCTCTGCAATACCTGCAATGCAGGAAAGGCCTGGAGTAAGAAGAAAGCACATATGCAGGGCAAGCAGTAGGAAGAAACCTTCCATACTGCCCTGGTAGCACCCTAACTAAAGAGGAGAAGATGGTCAGAGCAGCTAACAGCTCTGAACAAGGGGGCCACAGATTTAGAATTGGAAATGGTTGGCCTCAGACATTCACCTTCTCCTACCATTCTTTCCAAATCAAATCAATAATCTGTGTGTGTGGGCAGGGGTGGGGGGGAGCGGAGGGCTGTGTATTTGTGAGATCCCCTAACCCAAAGGCCTATCCCATTTTATTGAAACAAATATTTAAAGAACATGGAATGAGCTAGACACAGAGATAAGCATAATTCCCATGCTAAATTAGGAAGCTTATCTTACCAGAAAGCCAACTCTGTATCTCAGTTCCCCCTCTCTGAGTCTGTTTTCCCATTCATAAAATGTGGGAGTTGATAAGAAGGTTCCCGTGGTTATCTAATATTGTACAGATTTACCAAAAGTTTGTCAAGTTAGCACCCTGAAGAAGGAATGTTCAAAATGATAAAATGAGCATAAGCAGGCATTTACTTAAAAGAATGACAGATGATTAAGTGGTTAAGGGGTTGTGAGCAACATTAGGTCCTGGTGGACACACTTGGCTGCCTCTCAGTTTCTCTAGTGCACCTCACCTCCCCAGGGGCTGGACCCAACATTTCCTCCCATCACTGATAAGCCTCAGGCCCAAGGGACCCTGCCTCTTTCCTTAGGGGGTTCATAGCCTCCAGCCAGCTCAAAACAGGCTTCCAGCTAGTGCCCTAGCATGAGCTTGCCTTGCTAGAATGGCAGCTCCCTAAGCTGCAGTGGCTCTATGTTTGATTTAGTGACCAGAGGGCAATGTGGAACAGAACTAAATTAGGAACCCTTACAGAGATTTGTTTTAAAAAACTAGAGAAACCACCATAAATGTTTCTGCTTTTTCATTAATGCATTTATTAACAATAAATGTTTAAAGCAATTTATTTTTAATATCAGGATAAGTCAGGGATTTTTGAGAGAAAAGTAAAGAGGAATAAATGTAGGGAGTGAAGCAGTGAGAAAAGTCTAAATATATAGTTCAATTATTCCAGTGAGTAGAGAAAATGGAGACCTTGATGTGCTTCATACTAAGTATAAACTACATTAATTAGAGCTTTTAAGCATTGAACAATCAAGTTTACATCAATCAAGTTTATACATAAAATACTCTTAAAGGCAACAACACTTTAATTTTTACTGTATTCATCTTTATCAACTACTGTCTTTATTCATAATTCCCTCTATTTAAAGCCCAAAGCTTTCCCAACAACTGTTCTTGGCAAGAGAACTCTTGCTAATTTTCTGCAATTCTCATTATCCATCATTCTTAGAACTAAAACCTTTAAAAGAAATCTTTGGAATCACTTTTAAAACATGCTTATGCTTGCCAAATACTGTCCTATTCTATTTTAATATGTTTGAATAGATTTGCTTTGGGAATAATTATGTTTAAGAAACTGCCAAAGCAAGAAGGAAGTTGTACACCACTATAGAGATCGCTCAGATTGTTGTGTGGGGATCTCTGTCATATAAACTTTGTTATGGATCTTCGGGTTTCACTATGATCATCCAAAAATACATTTGACTTATACATTCATATTTAAAAGAAAAGTTTGCAATAAAGGGCCATGCATTGCTTGACCTTGAGAAATAGTGCCTCTTGCATGAATCCAGGTAACCTCTGGCTTTTAACCGGTATGTTATATAACAAACCGGAATAAGCTTTGCTAAGGAGCTTCAATTTTACTAATGTCCAGTTGTTTCCAACCTGGTGAACACTAGGTTTCCTTCCTAAATAAATTTCACCCCAAAAAAATCTTAAACAGCTAAATTATAAGACTTTGTGGTATCACTGGCTATAAATCTCAATAATGACCACCTCTGGACTTAGTTTAGAGAACTGGAGTATATCTGATAACTAGGAATAAAGAGCTAATAAAAACTGGCTCTGTAAATGTTAAAGGTTGGGTTAGCAATTGTCCACAGCATAAGCATGCAATCCGCTGTGTAACTCCTAAGGTTTACTTTACTTTTGCTACTGTTCTTTTTTCTTTTTAAAAATAAATTAATAGATTAATAAAAACACAACCACCCAGTTGCTATAGGGAAAGCAGGATTTGGGCTCTAATGGTGACCATAAAATACTATGAAGAAATGCTTTCGTTCACTCCTAGGAATACATTTAAAATTTAAAAGAAACATAAACATAGATCATGTAAGTAAGGATTTTGGTTACATTTCTAAAGTAGGATATTCAATGTTATAGTTTGTATTTTGACTGAAACAGATTGATATTAGTCAGAATAAACATTAGGATTTGGGGTAGGAAGTCTATAACATAGACCTCTAATCAGGTTCAGACCCAGACAGTATCTGCAAAGGGAAACGGTTGGTGGAAGTGACTGACAGGTGACTCCTGTGGCACTCTGCACTGCTTACATGGCATTTACTAAAAATGCCTGTACCAAAAAAAAGATGTGGGACCCAAAGGCCAATTACATCTACCCATGACTCTCATCCAATTGCCCATCCTCATCTACTTACTGCTGTGGGCTTCCTTCTTCTACCCCACATACATAACCTAATTGTTCCCCTTCCCTCTCTCCCTCCCATTCATTAAACTAAGTCCTGGGCCAGGTGCAGTGGCTCACGCGTGTAATCCCAACACTTTGGGAGGCCCAGACAGGCGGATCACTTGAGCTCAGGAGTTCAAGACAAGCCTGGGCAACATGGTAAAACTCTTTCTCTACAAATACAAAACAATTACCCAGGCATGGTGGCAGGCACGCCGGTAGTCCAAGCTACTCGGGAGATTGAGGCAGGAGGATCAGTTGACCCTGGGAGGCAGAGATTGCAGTGAGTCAAGATCGCGCCACTACACTCTAGCTTGGGCAACAGAGTGAGACCCTGTCTCATCAACAAACAAACAAATAGCTATGTCCTGTATGGCTGGGTGCAGTGGTTCACACCTGTAATTCCAGCACTTTGGGAGGCTGAGGTGGGAGGACTGCTTGAGCCCAGGAGTTCAAGACCATCCTGGGAAACATAGTGAGAACTCATCTCTACAAAAAAATCAAAAAATTAGCTGGATGTGATGGCTCATGCCTGTAGTCCCAGTTATTCCAGAGGCTGAGGCAGAATGATCATTTGAGCCCAGGAGGTTGAGGTTGCAGTGAGCCATTATTGTGCCACTGCACTCTAGATTGGAAATCAAAGCAAGATCCTGTCTCAAAAGAAAAAAAAAAAAAAAACTACATCCTATAGAACCTGCCATCCTTGTTAATCAAACTCTCTACATCTTAACATCAGAAACTCTTCCTTACAGCCACCCCATTCCTTGAAACTTGGCTCTCTTACTTAAAATTCTTCCCCCTGTGAACCTCTTACCTATATAATTCAGAGGGCGATAAGCAAGCTTCCTCTTGCCTCCCCCTTGCTTACAGAGTACATTACACCATACTCATGGCATCATTCCTTTAGTTTGATATCATCTGGAGATACCAGCTTTTACCCATCCTCATCATGGTTATCTATCCATCTCTTGGACATTTGCCTTCATTCGTTTGGGTCACTGGTGGCCTCTCCATCTCATCTCCTGCCATCATCTGATGAAATCTGAACACACCATCTCATAGTTCTTAGACTTCTTATCTGTAGTGACCTTTACCATCCGTTGTCATCACTATCAAACACCAGTCTCTGGTCACTTATTGCCCATTGGCTGAAAAGTTTGAAATTTGGCTTTCACACTTGTTCTCTATGCCAACACTTGCCATGGTACCTGAAAATTCTATCATCCACATGCAACATCCACCCCAATCCAGAAACCTAGATTGCTGAGTACCAAAACTCCTTTAAGGATCTTCACCTCCACTGTTGTTTCCCCACCTCCTCTATAGTGAGAATAGGATCTGTTCTCATATACTGCTTCATCCCTGACACATAATAGCCCTCTCTCATTTTTCAGCTCCATAACTTCTACTACATAGCTCTTTAAGACCACTACTCTCTCTTTTTTTTTAAGACCTCTACTCTCTTTTTTTTTTTTTTTTTTTTTTTTTTTTTGGGGTGGGGGGTTCCCTTTTTTTCTCCCTTTTTGGATGTCGGAAGTTAGATAACAGGCATAATCATGGTGCAATGCAGCCTTGAACACCTGGGCTCAAGTGATCTTCCCACTTCAGCCTTCTGAGTAGCTGGGCCTATAGGCATGCAGCACTGCACTCAGCTAAAGACCATTACTCTTTTGACCCTGCCCTCAGTTTCTCAAAGCCCTTACCAGTCCTTACCTGCACTTTCCCTCTGATGTCTGAACACCATATTGATTCATGGAACCTATTCTCTCATCAGCCCTCTCAATTTCTTCCCAACCTGGCTTTTTGCCATAAATGACCTACCTACAAAGCTCTAAATCCAGGACCAATCTCGCAAACTGCTTTCTTCATTCCTGCATGTAGGAAGCTGAGAACAGTTGTGGTAAAACCATACTGATAAAAAATTAAAGTCGTTACAAACTCTTCAGTGCTACTCCACAAACCTCCACTTGTCTTCCTTCATCTGATTCTCCACTTACCCTAAATGCTCATTTCAAAGTTTCATGACTCTCAAGACCCCTATCACAATCCTCTATGGGTGACCTTGCTCCTATATCCCTTAGAAAATCAGGGTCATCTAGGAAGCATTCTCTCACACTGCCCTGGGTGTGCACATCAGCCCTTTCCTTCCAGTTTGAGAAAGAATAAATAATTTCTTCTCCCATTTAAGACTCACAAAGAGCCTCTACCTATGTTTTGATCTCTATCTCTCCATATTTTTAGGCCAATAATTATCCTGTCTTTCCTATACTGTCAAGCACTTCATCTCTACTTTCTATCTACCCATGTTTCCTTAACTTAAGTTTATTTAAATACTTATTTTCCTTTAAAAAACTCCAGAATTTCCTTGACTGTGAACCTTATTTCTAGCCTCTTCTCCACTTCCCTCTATAGGCCCAATGTAAAGTGGTATTCTTCAGGGCAGAAATGTGTTTGTTTTGTTCACTGACATACCATTAACATCTAGAACAAGGCCTGACATGTGATAGGAGCTCAATAAATAACCGTTGAATATATGACCATTCTCCTCAAAAGAATATACCATCTCTACTTCCTCACCTCCTCTTCACTCTTTCAGCCCTCTCTCTGTAAGCTGGTCCACAGACCCACACTCCCATTAACTCTAACCTGCCAAATCCAATGAATAGTTCTCAGTCTTCACCTTACTTAAACCTCTGCTATGGTTTGACTGTCCCCTCCAAAACTCATGTTAAAATTTAAATGCCACTGTGATGGTATTAAGAGATAGGACCGGAACCTTTGAGAGATAATTAGGCCATGAGGGCTCTGCCCCCATGAATGGATTAATGTCATAATTGCAGAAGTGGTTTGGTTATCATGAATGGGTTGTTATAAAAGCAAGTTCGGCCCTCTCTTGCTCACTTACTCCTGCCTTCTCTTGCCCTTCTGCCTTCCACCATGGGATGATGCAGCAAGAAGGTTCTCAACAGAAGCCAAGTCCTCAACCTTTGACTTCCTACCCTCCAGAATTGTTAGAAATGAATTTCTTTTCTTTATAAATTACTCCGTGTGTGGTATTCTATTACAGCAACACAAAATGAAGAAAGACAGAAAATTGGTACCAAGAGTAGGATTGTTACTACAAAAAATAACTGAAAACGGGGCCAGACGCAGTGGCTCACACCTGTAATTCCAGCACTTTGGGAGGCTGAGGCAGGCGGATCACGAGGTCAGGAGATTAAGACCATCCTGGCTAACACAGTGAAACCCCGTCTCTACTAAAAAATAAAATACAAAATATTAGCCGGGCGTGGTGGCGGGCATCTGTAGTCCCAGCTACTCGGGAGGCTGAGGCAGGAGAATGGCGCAAACCCGGGAGGCGGAGCTTGCAGTGATCCAAGATCGCGCCACTGCACTCCAGCCTGGGCAACAGAGCAAGACTCTGTCTCAAAAAAAATAATAACTGAAAATGTGGAACTGGGTAATGGGTAGGGGCTGGAAGAACCTGGAAGAGCAGATTAGAAAAAGCCTAGATTGCCATAAATGGAGTATTAAGGATGATTCTGATGAGGGCTCAGAAGAAGAGACGCGCTATGAGGAAAGTCTGAGGCCTCTTAGGGATTGCTTAAGGGGTCATGATCAGAATGTTGGCATAAACATAGACATAAAGGCCATTCTGATGAGGTCTCAGGTAGACAAGATAAATATCTTATCGTAAACTGGAGTAAACGCCATCCTTGTTATGAAGTGGCAAAGAATGTGGCTGAATTGTGTGCATGACCTAGGGCTTTATGGAAGGCAGGATTTAAGAGCAATGAACTAATGAACCAGGATATTTGGTAGAAGAAATTTCTAAGCAAAATCTCAAAGTGTGGCTATTTTTAACCATATATACAGTAGGATTTGAAAAGAAAGAAATGAGTTAAAGATGAAATTTACAATTTAAAAACAAGTACAACAGGGACTGGGCGTGGTGGCTCACACCTGTAATCCTAGCACTTTGGGAGGCCGAGGCGGGTGGATCACAAGGTCAGGAGTTCAAGACTAGCCTGGCCAAGATGGTGAAACCCTGTCTCTACTAAAAATACAAAAAGTTAGCCGGGCGTAGTGGTGGGCACCTGTAATCCCAGCTACTCGGGAGGCTGAGGCAAAGAATTGCTTGAACCCGGGAAGTGGAGGTTGTAGTGAGCAAGACTGCACCACTGCACTCCAGACTGGGTAACAGAGTGAGACTCCGCCTCAAAAAAATAAATAAATAAATAAATAAAATAAAAGAAGCACAACAGAAAGATTTTTTAATTTTTCAGCTTGGCCACGTACAGAATGCCCCAACGGTGTGGCCAAGCAACCCTTTGCTACAGAGATTCATACTAACAAAAGGAATCACCAAGACAACGGAGGAAGACCCCAAAGGCATTTCAGAGATCTTTGAGGCTGTCCTCCCACTACAGACCCAGAGCTACAGGAGGGAAGAATGGTTTTGGAGGACAGACCTGGGGCACACTCCACAGGCTATCTGCCCAGAGTCTCTTCTCCCTGCATTCCAGCCCAGTGATCCATGGTCACCCAGCCATGGCTCAAGGGAGCCCAGGTGTGGATCGAGCTGCCGCTCCACAAAATCCATGCCATAAACCTTGGTGGTATCTACATGGTGCCAAGTCTGCAGGTGTGCAGAATATGAGAGTTGTGGGGACATAGCTAACTCTATCTAGATTTCAAAGGATCTCACAAACAGCCTGGGTGCCCAGGCAGAGACTTGTCAGAGGGGTGGAGCCACCACAGAAAGCTCCTACCAGGGAAATGCCAAGCAGAAATGTGAGGTTGGAGACAGCACAGAGAGTCCTCAATAGGGAAATGCATAGTGGAAATATGGGACTGGGACCATTACCATGACTCCAGAACTGTAGAGCTCCCAGCTTACAGCATCAGCCTGGGAGAGCTGCAAGTAGGAGACTCCAACCTGTGAGTTACTGAGTGCACTGAACCCAACAAAGCCATAGAAGTAAGGCTGCCTGAGGCCTTGGAGGCCAAATCTCCATCCCAGTGTGCCCAGGATGCAGGATATGTAGTCAGAGGAGATTATTATTTAGCTTTAAAACATAATGGTGTTTTCCCTGAAGGGTTCTGGACTTAGTGGGGATGAGTTATCCCTTATTTCTTGGTTATTCCTCCCTTTTGGAATGGGAATGTCTAACCTATGCTATTTTGATAGCATATAACTTGTTAATTTCACAGGCTCACAGCTGGAGAGGAATTCACATTAGGATGAATCGTGCTTTGAGTCTCTCATCTATATCTGATTTAAACGAGACTCTAGGATTTGGAGTTCATTCTGGTATGAGTTAAGACTTCTGCGGTGTCATGTGCCTATAGTCCCAGCTACGTGGGAGACTGGGGTGGGAGAATTGCTTGCACCCAGGAGGTTGACACTGCAGTGAGATGTGATCATGCCAAAAAAAAAACTTTTGGGTGTGTTCACCATTGTTCCATCTGTAAGGGCACACCCTTCTATATAGAAGTACCTTGCCCTGCTGAGAATTAAAAAGAAAATTTTATATTTGAGTGCTGTTCCTTTTGCAGCAATGAAACTTTATATATAACAATTTGGGGGCTCCTCCGGGATTACATTCCCCTCCAGGGGTGGTCTCTGGTTCTCTCTCTGGTGAGGAGGTGCACCCCGCCCTATTGTGGCTGTCTCAGGGGTGAGAAATCAAGACCCACCCAGTGGGAGGAATAACCCAAGCTCTCAGCAACATGGGGGGAAAAAAAAAGGTGGCCAGCAACCCAGCTTAAAGGATCCTCACATACTGCGGCAACGACTCTGTGCACAGACCAAGGAAGGAGAAGCTGTGGGAGCTGGTAAAGTACTTCCTTGGTGGTCAAATTCTGGAGGGCTAAATGTGTGTGTGCGTGAATGATCACCAACAACCCTGCTTGTGATGTTGCATGGATGGTAACAAGTCCTACTGCTGGACGGAGTGAATGGGTCCTCTCCGCAGTTCCATAGCTACCTCATATGGCTTAGGGCAGATCCTGCCATGGGATTTATGCCAGCACACCAACACTAAGAGGGGCCTAATTCTCCCTTAGGGGAGCAGCCAGAGAGGACAGCAGGAGTGGGAAGTGTGCAAAGGGCCTTCAGAGGGGGGAAGGGGGAAAACAGGTCAACCTCGCAGGACAAGCAAGGTAAGACACCCCCTGGTTTGAGGGGCTGAGCCTTGCGGGACAGGCAAGGCAAGACATCCCTGGTGTGAGGGGTTGAGCCTTCTGGGACAGGCAAAGTGAGACTTCCCTGGTGTTGAGGGGTTGAGCCTTCTGGGAGAGGCAAGGCGAGACATCCCTGGTTTGAGGGGTTGAGCCTTCTGCTAATTTCAAGGCTTGAACCTCACACAACCCGCCCCCTTTCTTCTTAGGAGAAGAAAAGAGTAGCTCCACTCCCACCAGTCCCTCCCCTAGGGGAAGAGGAAAGAGAGGGGAGAACAGCAGCAGAAGCGGCTGGCAGAGGCAAGGAAAGACCAGCAGAGAGAGAGAGACAGACAGAGACAGAGAGACAGACAGAGAGGAGAGAAAAAGAGAGAGGAGAAAGAGAGGGAGAGAGAGAAGAGGGAGAAAAGAGAGAGGGAGAAGGGAAAGAGAGAGGGGGAAAGAGAGCGGGGAAAGAGAGAAAGGAAAGAGAGGAAAAGAGGCAAGGAGAGAGAGGAAGAGACAGAAAGACAAAGAGGGAGTCAAAGAGAGAAAGTCAAAGAGAAAGAAAGAGATATACAAGTAGTTAAGAAAAATAAAACAGTATACCCTATTCCTTTAAAAAGCCAAGGTAAATTTGGAACCTATCCTTGAAAATTAAAGGTCTTCTCCGTGAACCTATAACACTCAATACCACTTTGTTGTCAGTGTAAACAAGGGCGTAGCCCAAAAGCACTGAGGCCACTGACAACCTGTAGCCTTCCTATCAAAAATCCTTAACCCAGTAACCCGCGGATGGCCCAAATACATTCAATCTGTAGCAGCAATGCCTTTGCTAACAGAAGAAAGTAAAAAAAATTACCTTTAGAGGAAATTTCATTGTGAGTACACCTCACCAGTTCAGAACTATCCTAAATCAAAAAAAAGAAAAAAAAGCAAAAAGGTAGCTTACTAATTCAAAAATCTTAAAGTATGGGACTATTCTGTTAGAAAAAGATGATTTAACATTAACCACTGATAATTCCCTTAACCCAGCAGGTTCCATAACATGGAATCTAAATCTTAATTAATTACCATACAAAGGTCTGACCAGACCTAGGAGGAACTCCCTTCAGGACCGCACAATAGATGGTTCTTGCCGAGTGACTGAGGGAAAAAGACACAATAGGTATTCAGTAATTGATAGGGAAACTCTAGTAAAAGCAGAGTTAGGAAAATGGCCTAATAATTGGTTTGCTCAAACATGCAGGAGCGGTTTCCACTCAGCCAAGCCTTAAAGTACTTACAGAACCAGGAAGGAACCATCTATACCAATTCTAAGTTAATTTGGACTAAACAAGGTCTTATTAACAGCAAAGGATAATTGAAATCCCAAACTTACAAGGTTTTCAACAAAAGTTTGCTAAAAGTGAACAGTGTAACATGTATTATCCTAACTTCTAATCTTATGGCCTTAGGCAATCTAGTCCACAGACATGAAGGAAGTTCCCTTTGGAAAAGAATGGTTATCACCTTTAGGAAAAAAAAAAAGGAGGGGGAGGATTTATGTAAACAGAATGTTATATGGTAAATTCTTGTCCTGAAATAACTGGTTGTTTAAAGAAAGGGGTGTTTGCAATAAGTCAGAAAGTTGAGGCATGCCAAAGAATTGTCTGTGAAACAAAAAAAAATGTGTCTTATAAAATGGAATTTATGCAAGAAATACTGTATAATTTAAAAGTAATTAGGCCTCCTGAATGTAAAACTATTGAAGAAACAGTTTATGTGCAAGGTGTATAAGGAAAGTAAAATATACTTTCAGTAAAAGGATTATAAGGAGGCATAAGAATGTGGATTTTTACCTACATTAAAAGGATAAAAAAATGTGTTTTGAAAGTTTAAGCAAGTTTTAAAATGTTAACTGTAAAGGAAACTCTGTATGTAAACATATTGGCTAAGGTTAAAAGGGTATCAGCCAGCTTTTCTGTGAACTGGGCATTAAAACAAAAACACAACGGGTTTTTCTTAAAGCACTAACCTGCTCTTTAAAAAAATTATAAAAGGTTAAAAAGAGTCTATAAAAATCTTACCTTATGGTCAGACATTAAAAATTGAATAAATATGTCTAAAAGTTTTATTCAAACTAAGTTTAAAATTAATAACACACTAATATAAAGGTGAAATTTAGTTTATCTGGTATAAAAATCACACAGGAAGCATTGTCAAATATAAAATAGTGTTTGGCTTTCTTTGGTCTAAAAACTAATAAAAATAGGTGCTAAAGGAAATTTCTCAGTAAGGCACCAAGCACTATAAAGTCCACTGCTGATGTCTCCACATTTAAAACAAAAGGTGAATTTCTTAGTAATTATATACTTGGTTTATCTTCCACTTTCCTTTCCCTCAAAACTAAAAGTCTTTTAGCACATGTACCACCCCTAGAATTTCCAGTAAACCAGCACCAGCCTGAAGATCATGTTCTCATCGAAGGGTGGAAAGAAGGAAAACTCGAGCCAGCCTGAGAAGGACCCTACCTTGTGCTGCTAACCACTACTGTTCATATAGCGAAAAAGGGATGGACTCATCACGCCCCAGTCAAGAAAGCACCACCCCCTCCAGAGTCGCAGGCCATAGTCCCAGGGGAAAACCCTACCAAACTAAAGCTAAGAAAAATTTAAGTCTTACATCTGTCTATTACTCTTTCTTCTTTCCTTACTCTATTGTTAACCATTTATTATTAACATAACCAAGTCAATTTCGCCTCAAACTACTGCATTTAATGCTTGCCTTGTCAAACCCTGTGGGGACTTGCCAAGTCAAAGACAGCTCTCTACTTCAGAAAAGGACCTCTGTCCCTCCTGACTCTCCTCAGACTGGGCATTAGTAAATTGGGACCATTTAATCTGGGGACATTTCGATAAAGACCCCAGTGTCAACCAGGAGTCTTGCCCCCCGATGTAGACCTTTATGCCACAGTTGGTCCAGTGTTCTGTGGACCACTAAAGAGCAAGGATGGACTGCCCCAACTGGTTTTTGCAATTTCGTAAAACCATACATTCATTTTACTAGAGGATCATAGAAGTTAAAGACTTAAAACAAACTTTGGCAATTAAGACAGGATACCAAGATGCAACTGCCTGGTTGGAATGGATCGAATATTCCGTCCGCACGTTTAACAAAGGAATTGTTCCGCTTGTGCGCACAGCAGGCCAGAGGCCCAGACTGTCCCCTTTCCACTAAGGTGGTCCTCCAGTCGACCAGGCATGGACTGCATGGTAGCTCTTTTCCAGGATTCTACAGCCTGGAGTAGTAGGCTGTAGTACAGGGAGGAAACTTAGCATTCCTTGGAGACCTGAAGGGATGCAGTGAGCTTAAGAATTTTCCGTGGGGCGCGGTGGCTCAAGCCTGTAATCCCAGCACTTTGGGAGGCCGAGACGGGTGGATCACGAGGTCAGGAGATCGAGACCATCCTGGCTAGCACGGTGAAACCCCGTCTCTACTAAAAAATACAAAAAAAACTAGCCGGGCGAGGTGGCGGGCGCCTGTAGTCCCAGCTACTCGGGAGGCCGAGGCAGGAGAATGGCGTAAACCTGGGAGGCGGAGCTTGCAGTGAGCTGAGATCCGGCCACTGCACTCCAGCCAGGGCGACGGAGCAAGACTCCGTCTCAAAAAAAAAAAAAAAGAATTTTCCAAAGCTTACCAATCAGTCAGCCCTTACTCATCCCTGAGCAGATGTGTAGTGGTATTATGTTGGACCTTTACTGGACACTCTGCCAAGTAACTGAAGTGGCACTTATGCTTTAGTCCAATTGGCTATCCCTTTCACCCTGGCATGCCATCAACCAGAAGGAGGAAAAATAAGACATCATAAAATGAGAGAAGCCCCTTATGGGTCTTTCGACTCTCACTTCTATTTAGATGCAATTGGAGTCCCACGGGGAATACCAGATCAATTTAAAGCCTGAAATCAAATAGCTGCAAGATTTGAGTCAATATTTTGGTGGGTGACAGTTAATAAAAATGTAGATTGGATAAACTACATCTATTACAACCAACAGTGATTTATTAACTACACTAGAGATGCTGTTAAAGGAATAGCTGAACAATTAGGGGCTACTAGCCAGAATGGCTTGGGAAAATAGGATAGCCTTGACATGGTATCAGCAGAAAGAGGAGGAGTCTGCGTCATGATTAAAACTCAATGTTGCACCTTCATCCCAAACAACACCGCCCTTAATGGAAGTATAACAAAGGCATTGCAAGGTCTGACTGCTCTATCCAATGAGTTAGCCAGCAACTCAGGGATTAAATGACCCCTTTACAGGATGGCTAGAAAAGTAGTTCGGAAAATGGAAAGAAATAGTAGCCTCAATTCTTATTTCTCTCACAGTCATAATGGGTGTATTTATTCTTGTTGGGTGCTGTGTCATACCATGCATCCATAAGTTGATGCAGAGGCTCATAAAAACGGCACTTACTAAAACCTCCCTTAACTATCCTCCTCCACCTTATCCAGAGAAGCTTCTGCTTTTAGAAAATCAAGCAAAACAACTAAGCTAAGACATGTTAAAAAAAAAAGTTTGAAAAGAAAGCTGTAAGGAAATACAAGGGGAGGGGTTATTAGATATGAGTTCTAAATTTCAAAGAATTAATATGTCAGTGTGTTCAATTCTTTTCCTTCTACTTTTAAACTTAACTTCCTTGTAAAGCAATCTTTTTCAATTACCTGCTCCACCCTAACTCATTTACCCATTACCTGCTACCTGCTCTGCCCTGATTCCCGCCAAAGCACTCACCCTGTCATTCTCTTTAAATTAGCCAATCGGAATTAGTTTAGCGGTCTAACCCTAGCCAATAGGGGAACAACACAGCAGCAGAGGCCACGTGCTTCGGGGATAAGAACCCCTTCCCGTCCCTTGTCCAAGTGTGCACTCACCATTGTTCCATCTGTAAGGGCGCACCCTTCTGTATAGAAGTACCTTGCCTTGCTGAGAATTAAAAAGAAAATTTTTAAATTTAAAAAAAAAAAACTTTTGGAGTCATTAAGGTAGAATTAATATACTTCATATGTGAGAAGGACATGGGTTTCAGGGCATCAGGAACAGCGAGTTATGGTTTGGATGTCCCCTCCAAAACTCATGCTGAAATGTGATTGCCACTATGATGGTATTAAGAGGTGGTGGGACCAGGACTGGTGAGAGGTGATTAGGCCATAAGGGCTCTGCCCTCATGAATGGATTAATGTTAGAGTGGGTTGTCATAAAAATGAATTTGGTTCCCTCCTGCTCTCGCCCTCTTGTTCTCTCAAACTTTCTTGCCCTTCCACCTTCTGCCATGGGGCAACTCAGCAAGAAGGACCTCGGCAGACGTAGGCCCTTCAACCTTGGGCTTACCAGCCTTTGAGAACTGTAAGAAATCAATTTATTTTCATTATGAACTACCCAGTCTGTTAGAGCAACACAAATTAGACTAAGATAAACTCTCTTTAGCAAGACACTATCACCCATATTCTCCTTCTTGGAAGACAATTTTTTCCTTTCCTTCCCTAACTCTACACTTCTCTCACCTCTATGGACATGCCTTCTCAGTTTCCTTTGCCAGATCTGCTTATCCTGCTCCCACACTAAATGATGCTATTTCTCTAGATTTGGCTCTCAGCTCTCTGTCCTTCATCATTCTACATGTTCTCCCTGGGTTTCCTAATCCACATGTGTGGCTTTAATTACCATCTTTATGTTGATCATACCAAAAAGGTCTATCTACAGCCCTAGACTTCTCTTCTGAACTCTACACGCAATATAAGAAGAATAACCACCACTGATGTTTGAGGGTTTATGTTCCAAGAAACAATTCCAAGCTCTTTGCATGTATTTAAATTCATTTAGTCCTCACAACCAACCCACAAAAAAGGTATTAATTATCCCCATTGTACAGATGAGGAAGCCAAGACACAAAAAAAAGAAAGCAACTTAATCCAAGGTTATTACACAGCCAGCTACTAAGTGGTAGAGCTGATTCATAGTGATATGAGTACCCTTTTCATAAAACAGCTTTATTAATAAATCACACACTAAATGAAAATTCACTCATTTAATAATATCATGGTTTTTAACATATTCACAGCATTGTGCAACCATCACCACAATCTAACTCTAAAACACTTTCATCACCCCCAAAAGAAACCCAACCGAGTACATATGAGGAAGCACTGGTATTAGTACTTTTTTACTTTGATTTTAGAAACTGAAACTTTAAGATAATTACATTTTTAAAAATTCAAACATATGTTAAACTGATTAAGACAAACATTTTTTACAGCATACATATATTGGTTTTACACTACAAAAATATTTTTATGTGCTTAAAAAGGGAGCTTTCTAAATAAGCTGATCTCATAGAAGTAGAGAGCAGAATAGCGGCAACTACAGGCTGGGAAAGGTAGGCAGGAGGGATGGGGAGAGTTTAGTTAATGGATTCAAAATTAGTGCTAGACAGGAGGAATAAGTTACAGTGTTCTACAGCACTGTAGGGTGACTACAATTAATAATTTATTCCATATTTTCAAATAGCCAAGAGAAAATGTTGACTATTCTCAACACAAAGAAATGATAAATGTTTAAGGTGATGGATATGCTAATCACCCTGATTTGATCATTACACATTGTATACATGTATTGAAATATCACTCTATATCCCATAAATACATTATGTGTCAATTAAAAGTTGTTATAAAAAAAATTAAATGAACTTTCCACCAGGATTAGATTTACCCATGTTATGTCAAATTCAAACAAAAAAGAGCTAAGTATTCCTACAACTAGACCAATATTGCAGCCTTAATGTGTTACCAGAAAGCAGACATATTCAACCCTCACGTAAACAGTAAAAAAGAGAAAACCTTTATGAAACTGAATGAAGGATGACATCTCCTTACAAACACAATTTTGCATAATGCATTTGTGTCTAGTTACATGGAAAATGGAACCAATTGTTTAAAGCCAGAAGGGTATATAAATGACAATTTTCTACAATATATATGGCACAAATGAAGAGAAAGTGCTTAACAAAAGAAAATGGAAAAGGCTTTCTTTCAAACAGAATAGAGTTCATTAGACTTTTCGTGACTATAATTAGAAAAGATACTTCTATGTTGCTTTAGGTAGAGAGATGCAGCAAGAGTAAAACTGCACCATTTATGCCAACTCTCCTTGCATAGTGACTGCAACTTACCAATGAATTATTTCCAATCTAATTTACCATTTGAGGATTTGAAATAGAATAGAAAATTTTAAAAAATAGATATACAGGTTTTAAGAGATAGAAGAAAGGAATCCCCTTGAAGAAAAGCACGTATATCTAATTTTACAAAGCAGAGTATTTTCAAATGCCTGTTTCTGGGTCTCATATATCCTGTACCTCATTTGAGGTTCGAAATGTGTTACTTCAAAATAAGCCAGATTCAGGCTGGGTGCGGTGGTTCACACCTGTAATCCCAGCACTTTGGGAGGCCAAGGCAGGTGGATCACCTGAGGTCAGAAGTTCAAGACCAGCCTGGTCAACATGGTGAAACTCCATCTCTTCTAAAACTACAAAAATTAGCCGGGTATAGTGGTACACATCTGTAATCCCAGCTACTCGGGAGGCTGAGGCAGAAGAATCGCTTGAACCCGGGAGGCGGAGGTTGCAGTGAGCCGAGATTGCACCACTGCACTCCAGCCCAGGCAACAGAGCGAGACTCCATCTCAAAAAAAAAAAAAAAAAAAAAAAAAAGCCAGATTCAGATCCCGCAGCTCCTAATAACCTTGAAACCATCACTGGTGTGAATGAGCAGCTCTATTTCCCTCTGAGATCAAAGCATGAGGAAGGTTAATTCATGCCCTGAATTACCCCTGTAGATTCTTTGCTCAAGTCAATAATCATTTATCAAGCATTTCTCTGCCCCATGCCCCAGACTCTATATTGTGTCTTGTGGACCAGAGAGGAAGAAGTAGGAGAGGAGAAATACATCTAATGGGACACAGAATATGGGACTGTGATAAGTAGTACGGCAGCCTTAACAAGACTGATCTGTTTTTAGACCAAGTATCCCAAATTTTTGTTCTAGAAAACATACAGTTCAGCTGCAAATATGATATGACTCACATGAGAAAGAGATTAGTTTCAAAGGAAATGGAAAGAAGGAAAAGAGTAGATCTGAGAAGCATGAAGGTATTCCTTCACTCACTATTTCAATCATTTCATAAACATTTTAAATTAAGTACAAATATGACAGGTTCAGGAGATACAAATACTGATTTTGGCCAAGTTCTCAAGAAGTCTCAATTTAGTGAACATAGTGAATGAATGTTGACATAGCATGCTGACAAGTGGAGATAATAATATTAAAGAAATTAATAATAATATTTAACATTTATTGAAGACTTCCCAGGTGGAATTCAAAGCATTTCATACATATTGACTCATTAAATCCTTGTAACAACTCTGTGACATAGGTAATTATTAGTTTCCCCATTTTACAGATGAGGACACTGGAGCACAAAGAGGTTATGTGGATTATCCTAGTTCAGGTGACTAAAAAGGACCGAAGCCAAAATTTGTATCTCAACGGACTGACTCTCAAGCCTGCATACCGAACACAGTATTACACTGTCTTAAACAAATGCACAAATCAAATTCATATAGTCCTAGATAAAAATCCTGTTACACACACACAAACACACACCCTTTTCATCCACAGTTCCTGGCTCATAACTTCCATAATCCTTGTCATAATCTGTTGTTATAATGTTGGGGCACTTTAGGCCTCAGGAAACAGCCCTCTCTGACCCTCTCCTGTCTCCCTTTCACCTGCCCAAGGGAAGACTCTTATCAACACACCCTCATTCCAAAGAGGGCCTGTCCCATACCCTAGGGGTAGAAATGCTACAGAGAGTAGACAAAAGTCTGAACAGACAAGCCTTGCTGGGTTTAAAGCATGAGTTTTTTGTCCAATCACATTTCTACATAGTTGTATTTACATAAAATACATAAAAACTCAAAAAGGGTTCAGAGGGCTTCTGGATAGCTGAACACATGTAGGTTCCTAGAGGGTGGTACACCCAGGGAGGTCATGGAAACTCCACTCTCCTTCCCCCATACCTCACCCTACACATTTCTTCATCAGTATCTTTTGTAATATCCTTTGTAATAAACCAGTAAATGTGTTTCCCTGAGTTCTGTGAGTTTCTCCGGCAAAGTAATCAAACCCAAAGAGAGGTTCATGGGAATCTCACTTGAAGCTCCTCGGTCAGAAGTTCCAGAGGCCCAGACTTGGAACTGGTGTCTGGGAGAGGGGGCAATTTTGGGGACTGAGCCCTCCGCCTGTGGGATCTGATGCTATCTCCAGAAAGATGGTGTCAGAACTGAATTAGAGGACAGAGCTGGTGTTCACTGCTTAGTGTATTGGACAAAAATCCCCACATTTTGTCATAGAAGTCTTCTATGTTGATTGTTGTTGTGTTGTTGGTGTGACAGCAGAGCTGATTTGAGAGTTTTTCCAAAACAAATCCTCACAGCAAAGTTATAACGCAGGTTTCATCATCCCCACTTTAAAGAGGAGAAAATAGAGGTAGAAAGGATAACTAAATCACTCAGTCTTCCACCTAAGCAGGAAGCAGAGCCACAGTACAAATCCAAATTGGCCTTAACTTTCTTTATATATTAGAAATGTCAGGTCTAACCACACTGGAAAAGCAAACCACTATGTATACAGTTCTTCCAGAGTAGCAGTATCACACTGAAAACATACTAGTGCTTTAAAAATGCCTTCGGCACATGGTATCTTGGGGGATAACTGCTCTAGCATCTGTTTCTGCATTAAACACTTACAACAAAAACTAATAATTCTTGAAGACCAGCAACACACACTGCACTTTGATTTGTTCTAATAAGAACAGAAACCCCCCAGAAGAGAAGATAAACAGGACATAGGACTTGCTTTACAGTTTTGTTGGTAATACAATTGGGTCTGCCAAAATTATACTATGTGCCACATAATGACTTGTTCAGGGAAAAGAATTCTATGTTACTTGTGGAATGTAATTTCAAAGTGATTTTACCTATTAATTCTACCACTTAGATAAACACATTTGTTTTTATCATTCCTGAGAACTATATTAAAATAGCATTCACAGGCCAGGCGCGGTGGCTCACACCTGTAATCCCAGAACTTTGGGAAGCCAAGGTGGGCAGATCACTTGAGGTCAGGAGTTCGAGACCAGCCTGGCCAACATGGCGAAACCCCATCTCTACTAAAAATACAAAACTCAGCTGGGTGTGGTGCCATGCACCTGTAGTCCCAGCTACCTGGGAGGCTAAGGAAGAAGAATCGCTTGAACCCAGGGGGAGAAGGTTGCAGTGAGCTGAGATTGGGCCACGCACTCCAGCCTGGGTGACAGAGGGAGACTCTGTCTCAAAACTAAAATAAAATAAAAAATAAATGAAATAAAATAAAATAAAATAAAATAAAATAAAATAAAATAAAATAAAATAGCTTTCATCAGGGCAACATAGCAGCCCAAATGGTATGCCATTACTAAGATGCTTGATTCAAATTTAAACTGATGACACATACAAATGCTGCTCCACAGTTAGAGTAGAAACTAGGAACATTTTACTGATGGAAAGTACATTTCCAAAGAATGTTGAAGCCATAAGAAAAAAATCTTAAAATATTTTTTAAGAATTAAGTATTAGTGGGCTGGGCGTGGTGGCTCACACCTATAACCCCAGCACTGTAGGAGGCCAAGATGGTTGGATTGCTTGAGCCCAGGAGCTTGAGACCAGCGTGGGCAACATGTCAAAACCTCGTCACTACAAAAAATACAAATATTAGCTGGACGTGGTGCTGCATGCCTGTAGTTCCAGCTACTTGGGAGGCTGAGAGGTAGGAGGATCGCTTATGCCCTGGAGGTTGAGGCTGCAGTGAGCTGAGATCAAGTCACTGCACTCCACCCAGTCTGGGCAACAGAGCAAGACCCTGCCTCAAAAAATAGAAAAGGAAGAAAAAAGAAAAGAGTATCAGCAAAAGAAGTATTTTAGGATAACTGAAACATATGTGACCATGTTAAGGATCCTTCACATCTCTAATTTTTAGTTTATATATTACATATATATGTATAATATACATGTATAGTTTTACAGCTATTAATATTTAATTTGCTCATTTAATATACTTTACAGTACATTTTTAGGATTTAACTTCTTACTAATGGAACCACAAACCTCTGAACTTCAAGAAATCCATGGTTCTTTTACGTTTGTGTCAATTTTTGAAAGGTAGCAAAAACCTGACAATAAGACAAATTATCACCATTCAGGATGAATGACAAACTGTACATTTTCTTGTTCCAGTGTGTGGCAGATATGGAAAGTGACAGTAAAAAAGATTTTAGATCAAAACACTGGCTCTGCTACTTACTAGCAAGGTATGTCATCTTTGCCAAGTTACTTAACCATTTTGTGCCTCAGTGTCCTTATATGTAAATTGGGACATACTATATTCCTATAAGGTTTAAACAAAATAACATACGCATAGTGTCTGCCCATAGTTGGCACTCTGTAAATGTTAATTTCCATCACCATCACCCACGCTCCCATTTTCTGAAAAGATGCTAAGGAAAAAGTATTAAATACTACTTTTGACAGATGGAGCTTAGTATAAATACAGTTTTACTTTCCAAGAAACCAAGATGAGTAGTTTTCTGCCGTTTTTGCATCATATTACTGAAAACTGAAGATTTGTCTATCCTAACTAGATGTGAGTCTTTACAGGCCTAGACTAATTTCTTTCTTGGCTACAAAGATATAAGGCTCTAAAGCTGGTAAAAATGAAGCAAGGAGTTAAAAAGTGGAACAGATCCACTAGCTTAAGCACAGCCTGGAATACTACAACAGTATCCACATTCCATAGAAATTAAAGGAGCTTCTAGCCTTAGAACAGAAGTGCGCTTACTGGTCTAATCAAGGTCAAAACTCAAAAGTTCCCATTTTAAAAATGTTTAAGGCCAGGCACTGTGGCTCATGTTTGTAATCCCAGCACTCTGGAAGGCTGAGGCAGGATTGCTTGAGCCCAGGAATCCAAGACTAACATGGCGAGACCTCATCTCTACAAAAATTTAAATTTAAATTAAAAAAAATTAAACTGGCATGGTGGCACATGCCTGTGGTCCCAGCTACCTGGGAGGCTCAGGCAGGAGGATCACTTAAGCCCAGAGGGTCGAGGCCGTGATCATGTTACAGCACTCTAGCCTGGGCAACGGAGCGAGATTCTCAAAAAAAGAAAAACAGGATGTTTTAAGATTTTGTCCTTTAGGTATTGACATATCTAATTTAAATACAAACTGCTATATTATTTATCAAAAATCCAAAACACTAATTTAAAGACGACAAAACAGGCCGGACATGGTCGCTCACGCCTGTAATTCCAGCACTTTTGGAGGCTGAGGCGGGTGGATCACGAGGTTAAGAGATTGAGACCACCCTGGTCAATATGGTGAAACCCCATCTCTACTAAAAATGCAAAAAAATTAGCCGGGCATGGTGGCACATACCTGTAATCCCAGCTATTTGGAGGCTGAGGCAGTAAAACTGCTTGAATCCAGGAGGCGGAGGTTGCAGTGAGCAGAAATCATGCCACTTCACTCCAGCCTGGGTGACAGAGTGAGACTCTGTCTCAAAAAATGAATAAATAAATAAGTAAAATAAAGAAGACAAAACAATAGTTTTGAAAAATCTGCTTAAATTCCATTCAAACATTTATCTTACAAAGAATTATTTGATACTTTCAGGTGTGCACTACCAGGCCAGGCTCTGGAAATGCCAAGATAAACACATCTCTAAGGCCGACTTTCCAAGACAGGAATAAAAACAAGCAATACTTTTTGAATGTCTACTACATACCAAGTAATCTTGTAACACGTTATGTAGACCTATTTACTCTGTGCAGTAAAGATGACTATTAGTCCCATTTTAAAACAGAAAAGGGCCGGGCGCGGTGGCTGGTGCCTGTAATACCAGCACTTTGGGAGGCCAAGGCGGGCAGATCACGAGGTCAGGAGTTCGAGACCAGCTTGACCAACATGGTGAACCCCTGTCTCTACTAAATATACAAAAATTAGCTGTGCGTGTTGGTGTGCACCTGTAATCCCAGCTACTCAGGAGGCTGAGGCAGGAGAATCACCTGAATCTGGGAGGCAGAATTTACAGTGAGCCAAGATCGTGCCACTGCACTCTAGTCTGGGTGACAGAGCAATACTCCATCTCAAAAAAAAAAAAAAAAAAAAAAAAAAACAGAAAAGACTGAGACACAGAGAAATTATGTGATCACACAGATAAAAAGCTACAGGAAGCCAGGCATCACGGCTCACGCCTATAATCCCAGCACATTGGGAGGCCAAGGTGGGCCAATCACTTGAGTTCAGGAGTCTGAGACCAGCCTAGACAACATGGAGAAACACTGTACAAAAAATAAAAAAAGTAGCTGGACATGGTAGCACACACCTGTAGTCCCAGGTACTCGGGAGGCTGAGGTGGGAGGACCACATTAAGCCTGTGAGGGCGAGGCTGCAGTGAGCAATAATTGTGTCACCACACTCCAGTATGGGTGACAGAAGAAGACTGTTTTAAAAAAAAAAAAAAAAAAAAAAAGATGCCGGAAGAATCTGAAGTCTAACAGTCTGGCTCCAAACACTACACTCTTAACAACACACTGGCGAGGCATGGTGGCTTATGCCTATAAATCCAACACTTTGGGAGGCCGAGACAAGCAGATTGCTTGAGCACAGGAATTCGAGACCAGCCTGGGCAACATGGCAAAGCCCTATCTCTACAAAAAATACAAAAAACATTACCCAGGTGTGGCAGTGTATGCCTGTAATCTCGGCTACTTGGGAGGCTGAGGTGGGAGGATCACTCGAGCCTAGGAGTTTGAAGCTTCAGAGAATTGTGTTTGCACCACTGCATTCCAGACTAGGTGACAGAGCAAGACCCTGTCTTCAAAAACAAAATAAAACAAAATATACTATCACAGGTAGCTGAATTTCAACAAATATTCACTAAGTGCCTACTACATACCTGGTATAATTTAGGCAGTGAGAACACAACAGTTTAAAAAAAGACAAAAATCCCTTCCCTCATAGCGCTTACATTCTAGTGGAAGGAGACAGACAATAAACAAGATAAGCAAAATCAGTAATAAGTGCCAAAGAGAACAATAAATCAAGGAAGGGGAATAGGAAGCATTGGGGGAGGTTGCAATTTTAGATAGCGTTACAAAGGAAGGCCTCCCTGAGAAGGACACATTATGACTAAAGGAGAGATCCCACTCCCATTCACACACAGAAAAATGCAATAGATTTCCCCATGACTGCAGTCTCCGAGAACTCACAATCCAGAAGAGAAGACAGGCACCCAAATAATAGATCATTATAGCACAGTGTGGTGAATATAACATCAGAGGAGCTACAGGCAAGTGTGAGGAAAAAGAGTGCCTAAGCCCAAACTCAGGGGTCAGCAGAGACTTCCTAGATGTGATGCTTGAAGCAAGCCTTTCAAAGATGAGTAGGGGTTAAATAGGCTAAGAAGTAAGAGGGAGGATCTGGCACAGAAGCTAGCATGCGCAAAGGCCCAAGGGCAGGAGATGGCATGGGGTGACTGAGTGACCTACAAGGAGTTCACCTATTGCTGAAAAAAAAACATATAAGGAAAAAGACAGCAAGAGGCAAGGCTGGACAAGCCATACTGGGGCACATATGACTGTATTTACCTAGGTAGTAACTGTTGAGGGCCTGGATCAAAGCTGTAGCCATGAGTGGAGGAGGAGGAGATGGAGTTAAGAGAGATAAAAAAGAACTGAAAGGACTTAGAGGTCTATTGCTTAAATGACAGAGTAAATGGGGACATTATCACCTAGACAGGGAATACAGAAGAACCAGATTTATGAATGGAAATGATAATGAGCTGTTTTGGACACACTGCATATCTACAGCCAAAGGAATGAAATTGGACCTTTATCTTACACCACACATGAAAATCAACATAAAATGGATTAATGACTTAAATGTAACACCTGAAACTGAAACTCCTATAAGAAAACATAAAAATAAATCACTGTTTTTTTTTTTTTCATATAACCCCAAAAGTACAGGCAACAAAAGCAAAAAAACACAAGTAGGACTACACAAAACTAAAAAGCTTCTGCACAGTGAAGAAAACAATCAACAGAACGCATAGGCAACCTATGGAATGGGAGAAAATATTTGGAAACCATATATCTGACAAGGGGCTAATAGCTAAAATACATAAGAAATTCCTGGCCAGGCGTGGTGGCTCAAGCCTGTAATCCCAACACTCTGGGAGGCTGAGGCGGGTAGATCACCTGAGGTCAGGAGTTCAAGACCAGTCTCACCAATATGGTGAAACCCCATCTCTAATAAAAGTACAACAACAAAAAAAATTAGCCAGGCGTGATGGCGGTGTGCCTGTAGTCCCAGCTACTCAGGAGGCTGAGACAGGAGAATTGCTTGAACCCAGGAGGTGGAGGTTGCAGTGAGTCAAGATCATGCCACTGTACTCCAGCCTGGGTGACAGAGCCAGACTCTGTCTCAAAAAAAAAGAACAAAAAAGAAATTCCTACAACTTAATAGCAAAAAACCAAATAGCCCAATTAAAAAACAGACAAAGGAACTGAATAGACACTTCTCCAAAAAAGACATACAATGGTCAACAGGTAAATGAAAAGGAACTCAACATCACTAACCATCAAGGAAATGCAAATCAAAACCATAATGAGGTATTGCTTCAGACCTGATAGAATGGATATTATCAAAAACATCAAAAAAAGTGTCAGAGAGGATGTGGAAAAACTGCAACCCTTGTAACACTGTTGGTGGGAATGTAGAATGGTGTGGCTGCTATGAAAACCAGTATGGTGGTTCCCCAAAAAATTAAACATGGAATTACCATATGATCCAGCAATCCCACTTCTGGGTATATCACCAAAAAATTAAAATCAGAATCTTGAAGACATATCTGTACTTCTATATTCATTGAAGCAGTATTCACAACAGCCAAGATAAGGAAGCAACCCAAATGTCCATTGACAGATGAATGGATAAAGAAAATGTGGTATATTCACTATCTGATTGAACTGGAACCTGTCTGGTTAATTTATTACCTGATTTGATGAATCAAGGAAATCAGGAGTTTAAACAAATATTTACATTTAATATCATAACATAACGGTGCTTTAAATATTATAGCATTTGTACCCATAATATATGTTAATATTTCCTATGTTAAATAATCATGATAGCTGAAGTGTTTATGAATAGAATCATATGATGTTTAGAAATTGTTTAAAATTAGTTCTGGGGGGCAGGCACGGTGGCTCACGTCTGTAATCCCAGCTCTTTGGTAGGCCAAGGTAGGTGGATCGGTTGAGGCCAGTTCAAGATTAGCCTGGCCAATGTGGCGAAACTCCCTCTCTACTAAAAAATACAAAAAAAATAAATAAATAGCTGGGTATGGTGGCGCATGCCTGTAATTCCAGCTACCAGGGAGGCTGAGGCACAAGAATCGCTTGAACCTGGGAGGTGGAGGTTGTAGTGAGCTGAGATCATGCTACTGCACTTTAGCCTGGCCGACAGAGAAACACTCTGTCTCAAAATAATAATAATAATATAATAAAATAAGTTCTGGGAAGGTGAAAGTGGGAAATGAAGAGATAATAAATAAAACCAGACTGGCAAAAAAAAAAAAAGAATATGTGATATATTCATACAATGGAATATTATCTGGTCTTAAAAAAGGAAATCCTCTCGTTGTGACATGAATGAACCTAGAGGCCATTTTGCTAAATGAAATAAGCCAGTCACAGCAAAACAAGTAACTGTATGATCCCACTTCATGTCATCTGTTCTTACAAGAACAACAAACCAGAGCATAAGGAAACTTTTGGAGGCAACAGATATGTCTACTACTTTAGTTTTAGTGTATTCATGGGTGTATGTATATGTACAAACTCATCAAATTGTATGCATTAAATATGTGTTTTGCATATCAATTATAATTCAATAAAGCTGCTTTAAAAAATTTTTAAAACAGTACATACCCCATAGTGTTGTGAGAAGTAAATACAGTAATATTGGCAATCATTAAATGATAACTGTAATTATTCAAAATACTATTTACACTATGTTTAGATATCTATGTTCAAGTATATGATACTGGTTTTCATTTTTATTGTTCCAAATGTTATTTTTACACTGTTTTTTTTTAAAATTAAAATATCAAACAGCAAAATGTATAAACTTTCAGTATCATTACTCCAATTTTTCTTTAAAAAAGTTTTCACGTGATACCACAAACATGAGTAAACAAAAAGGTAGAAGGATGTTTGCTGACAGCACTGTTTATAAAACAAATTAAATAATCCAAATGTCCATCAGGAGAGGACTGTTTAAATTAGCTATGGAATATCCAAACATTGGAATACTGCAGGACCGTTACAATATATGAGTTGCTATGTAAATACCCATATGAAATAATTTGTAATATATAGTAAGTTAAAAATTAAATTGAATATTAAGAATTGTATGATTCTTCTATATATAAAAAGATACATGTACTGTGTATATCTATGTGTGTACTTAAATTGACATAAAAACCATCTGAAAGTCTAGATAAGAAACCAAACAGGGCTTTGAATGAAGTGTGGATATAAACTTTTTTACACTTTCTGTAACATAATTTTTTTTTTTTTTGAGATGGAGTCTTGCTCTGTCTGCCCAGGCTGGAGTGCAGTGGTGTGATCTTGGCTCACTGCAACCTCCAACTCCCAGGTTCAAGCGACTCTCGTGTCTCAGCCTCCCAAGCGCTGGGATTACAGTTGTGTGCCACCACGCCCGGCTAATTTTTGTATTTTTTGGTAGAGATGGGGTTTCACTATGTTGGCCAGGCTGGTCTGGAACTCCTGACCTCAAGTGATCCACCCACCACGGTCTCCCAAAGTCCTGGGATTACAGGCATGAGTCACTGTGCCTGGCCTTTTTTATTTTTTGAAACAGAGTCTCACTCTGATTGTCTAGGCTGGAGTGCAGTGGTGCGATCTTGGCTCACTGAAATCTCATCCTCCATGGGCTCAGGTGATTCTCCCACCTTGGCCTCCTGAGTAGCTGGAACTACATGTGTGTGCCACCACACCTGGCTAATTTTTTTGTATTTTTTGTAGAGACAGAGTTTCACCATGTTTCCCATTTCCCAGGCTGGTCTTGAACAACAGGACTCAAGCAATCTGCCCACCTTGGGCTCTCAAAGTGCTGGGATTACAGGCATGAGCAACCTCACCTGACCTGTTTAAAAATTTTTAACCACATATAACACTTTTTAATTTCAAAACAAATCCTCATGACCAATTGTCAATCAAATTTTTAAAATCATATATATCTTGGTTACATATAATATAAATGAAAGAGAATCAAAGAGAGAGATGACCCTGAATGAAAAAATACACTCCCACTGATTTTATCATTAGATAAAAAAGGATCTAAGTTTTAAGCTATTATAAAGCACCCTTCAGTCCCTATTTGGCTGACACAATTCAAGTATTTTAAGACAGCCTAAAAAATTAAAACACAGAATGCTTTGTGTAAATAGCTAAAAACTGATAACAACCATAGTACATTTCAGAATAATAATGGCATCTGAAATTGTCTACATCAAGCTTACAAATTAATTATCTGACACCGAACAAAGTTTGTAAAAGAAGCTTCTAGGTTCAGGATTTTCCCAGAAAGATAAAATAAAACTGTGTGTGTTTGGGAGGGGTGGAACTGAATCTTCAAAAGCTTGAAATAAAACCATTATACCTGTGTAACCACACAAATCAGCTTTCTAAATATTAGTAACCTGTAGGCAATTCAACTTAAAAAAAATTGATGGGAGGAAAAGTGGGGCTTCAGCTTTCATAGTCAGCACTTTTAATATATATTGCTTTGCTCTGTCCAAAGCGTCCCAAAATGTACAATCTCATTAAAGTTAATGAGCATAATGGATTTTTAGCCTGATGCAGCAATTTACATTAATTCATGTGATCACAAATGTATTTATTTTCCAAAGAAACTGCTTTCTCAAGCATAAAGGAACCACCCAGCAATAGGGCTTGTTTTTCCTTTCAGTGCAGTTTTCTTATGTGTAAGTTATCAAATATTAATCTAGTTGTTTTACATAGTGGACCAGACTTCAAGTCCTTTAAAAGATACAATTGCGCATTTTTAAAGACATGCTAAATTCTATATAAAATGTCTATGGCTTCTTGTTTCAATACTGAGTATATGTTTATAAATCCTAGTTTGACTTGTAAATTTATCTAAAAAATTCAATAGAAATCTACTGGCTGTAGAGATTAATGGTATACACTTAACACAAAAATTGATTGGCTTTGTCATGGAGACAGAAAGTAGAACAGTGGTTGCCAAGGGCTGGGGAGAAAAGAAAATGGGAAGTTTATTGTTTAATGAATACAGAATTTGTTTTGCAAGATGACAAGAGTTCTAGAGATGGAGAGTTGTGAATGCAGTTAATGCCACAGAACTGTACACCTAAACATAGCTAAGATGTACACCTAAACATGGTTAAGATGGGTCAGGCACGGGGGTTCACATCTGTAATCCCAGCACTTTGGGAGGCTGAGGCAGGTGGATCACTTGAGGCCAGAAGTTCCAGACCAGCCTGGCCAACATGGTGAAAACCCGTCTCTACTAAAAATACAAAAATTAGCCAGGAGTGGTGGTGGGTGCCTGTAATAGCAGCTACTTGGGAGGCTGAGGCAGAGAATTGCTTGAACCTGGGAGGCAGAGGCTGCAGCGAGCCAAGATCTCATCACTGCACTCCAGCCTGGACAACAGAGCAAGACTCCAACTCAAAAAAAAAAAAAAAAAAAAAGGTTAAGATGGTAAATTTCGTTACGTGTATGTTACCACAATTTAAAAAAAAAAAAAATTTTAAGTAAATTGGCTTGTTTCTGAAACATTTAAAAAAAACTTGATTGGCTCCAAAGACAGTGCAGTATAGCAGTTAAAGCGCAGCCAACAACTCCATGCACCCGAGATCAAAATTGAGAACAAAAACAAAGTACAGACTCAAGTAGGTTATCTGGATAAACTTCCGGCTCTACTCCTAAGCAGCTATGTAATTTGCGCAACTCATTTAATCTCCCTGCACCTCAGTTTCCTTATTTACAGAATATAGAAAACAACCAGGTTTTTTGTTTGTTTGTTTTTGTTTTCACAGAGTCTTGCTCTGTCACCCAGGCTGGAGTGCAATGGCACAATCTCGGCTCATTGTAACCTCCGTCTCCTGGGCTCAAGCAATTCTCCTGCCTCAGCCTCCCGAGTAGCTGGGATTACAGGCGTGTGCCACCATGCCCTGCTAATTTTTTCTTTTTTTTTTTTTTTGTATTTTTAGTAGAGACAGGGTTTCACCATGTTGGCCAGGATGGTCTCAAACTCCTGACCTCAGGTAATCCACCGGCTTCAGACTCCCAAAGTGCCGGGATTACAGGCGTGAGCCACCGCGCCTGGCACAACGAGGTTTTTCGAACGGTTCTATGAGATAATACCTGTACAGTGCACATCACAGGGACTAGAATATAAAAAGCACTCAATAAACCTTAACTATTATTAGCAACCACATCAATATAAAAAGTTAATTTTCTCCAAACTAAAGAGAAATGCACTTGTTTCCATTCTGGCAAAAGTGCAAGAGGACAAGTGGATGTGTGTGGCTAGATGCCAAAACTCAATGCTGATTCCAGGCTGACCAATTATGGCGATATGTGAGCCTTAATTTGAATCCAGGTTTTCTCAAAAGGTGCTTCTGAGAAGGTCTGCAGGAGAATCCCCAGGGAACTTGTTCAAAATGCAGAGCTCTGTGTGTCAGGCCAAACCTAGTGAATACCAATCTTTGGAGGTGAGGCTTAGAACGCCCAGCCATATCTGCCTGCAATCAGACACAATGTGGGGAATTGGAGGAGAGGAAGGGACAGGTAAAATGAATGAAATCTGCTCTACAGTGAGGCTTCCTGATTTCTCTGGTTTTGATTAACTTTACTAGCAGGTGCGGCATGAATCTTGACATCAATTTCCAAGACCAGCCAAATGTCTCACTTATTTAAATATTCTTCCCTCTCCTACTACCTCTTCCTCCTGCTAATCTCAATCCTTGATGGAAGAACATATTACACAAATTTAGGACTCAATCCTTTCCATCACACCACTTTTAGTTATCCATTCATTTCCTTCCACTGTAGGAAGACGAAACCAAATGTCATATTCTCAGAATAAAATTGCACAGATTTAGATATTATAATATCTATCTCCAGTAACTACCTGGTTTCTCATCTGGCCACTGAAGTTCTTTTAGTTACTGCCCTTCTCATGCTCTTTAGCCAAGAATAGTAAAACACCTTTGAAGAACCTTCCTCAGGTAAGGAGGATATCAACCTAGGTTTCCTTTTGAGAATAACAACACCGATTTGGCCAGGCGCAATGCCTCCCGCCTGTAATCCCAGCAGTTTGGGAGACCGAGGTGGGCAGATTGCTTGAGGTTAGGAGTTCAAGACCAACCGGGGCCCCATCTCCACAAAAAAAATAAAAAATATTAGCTGGGCGTGGTGGCGCATACCTGTAGTCTTAGCCATATGGAGGCTGAGGTGGGAAGATCACTTGAGCCCAGGAGGTTGAGGCTTTAGTGAGCTGTGTTCGTGCTACTGCACTCCAGCCTGGGCAGCAAAGTAAGACCCTGTCTCAAAACAAAACAAAACAAAACAAAAAAAACAATACTACTGGAGCATGAACCTGAAGAGCATTCAGGCCCCTGAGGAAGTATGCATTTTTATATTCATGTGGTTACTAACAATAGCTAAGGTTTATTGAATGCTTTTTATATTCCAGTCCCTGTGATGTGTACTATACAGACATTATCTCATAGAATTGTTAGAGGAACCTGCTTGTTTTCAGTATTTTATAAATAAGGAAACTGAAGTACAGGGAGATTAAATGAATTGTCCAAATCACATACCTGCTTAGGAGTAGAGCAGGATACAGGAGAACAAGGTTAGGAAGTGAAAAGGGAAAAGTCAGAAGTTATCTCTGAGATGTCTTCCTTTGAGAAGTAATTCTAGCTCATTCTTCCTGTCAAGCTGAGTAGCAGCCTTACAGATTTTACCTGACAAGAAAACACATTACTTCATTTGCACCATCAGGAATTAACGAAAGAGCCAGACTGCTGACCATCAGTTACTAAATCCTTCTACAGTACTTATACTACAATAGGAAGTAGGGTAGTCTGGGAAAAGAAACAACAGCAACATATAGTCTTGAAGCTCACCCCCACAAAACCAGTAACATAAAACTTCCTAGAAAAGCTATTGATAAAGTGTCAATTGAAAGAAAATGCTACAGCCACTTCTCTAACAAGAACAAAACAAAAATGGTGTGTTTTTTACCTAAAATGATTATATAACTGATCCTAGAGAAAAATCACTATCTCTAGAGGCACCCTCGCATCCACACAGATGTTTGTCAAGTACCCTTTCCAAATAAAGCAGTAGCTGAGGCAGAAAGTGCGGCTGAAATCCCATTACAACAACTTTTTTTTTGAGATGCGGTCTCACTATGTTGCCCAGACACAAGTGCAAGATCATCACATACTGTAGCTCTGAACTCCTGAGCCTAAGGGTTTCTCCTGCCTCAGCCTCCTGAGTAGCTAGGACTACAGGTGGGCATCACCGTATCTCCCTAACAAATTTCTTTCTTTATAACAAGAAATCTTCTAAGCTGCAAGTGATGCCAATTTTCATCCTGAGCTAGAAAGCAGGGAGACTAACAGTACCTACCTCAAAGGATTTGAGAGGACTCCAGGAGGTAACTATGTAGAAAGTGTTTTAAACAGCACCTGGCATTTGCTAGAGGAACAGAAAACGCTAGCTGCTGCGGCTAAGTTTTATACACCCAAAAATTCTAGATAAACCTTGGCAATTTGCTTAAAAGGAAAACTGACTTTAAAAACCAAAATGCAGAAGAGGGTTATTTAAAATAGACAAGAAGTACCTGCAGGTGAACAATGCTATATCTATGCCATATGCAGGACTGGGCAGTATTAAGGGGCAGAGGGCTCAACCAAAGAAAGACTACAATTTCTGCCCTGGAAAAGTGACACGTTAATGAGGGAAACAGGACAAACACTCATATGAGACTAGATGTCATTTGTCTGTGCCATCTACCAATGACCATCAATGATTCCCCAAATGGCTGAGCCTCCACTGCTGCTATTTCAAAGGCAATTCCTCTGGGGTCCCTGGTCTGAGTTTCTGTAAGCCCAGGGGCCTATGTGCAGTACCAACTATTGGATTTTCCTGTGCTGCTGTTCTGCTTAATTGCTTCCTCAGTTGTTCATACATGGATTTCCTTGTAACACCTCAAAGGGAAGTTAAGGAGTAGCAATTAACATTTATGACCAATATCATTTTAGAAAACACAACTTATGACCTTTCCAGGCACAAAACACATCGTTTATAGTGATGATAACCCTTAAGACAGTAGCCGTAAGCTAAATAATATATGTGGCTAAGAAGAGACATGTCAATGTAAGAGCAACCTTCTTATTTCTGGCTCACCAAGAGTCATTAACCAAGCTGCCACCCATTCACCACAAGATGTACACACCTAGTATCAGTAGAGCTGGACAGGCCCTTGCACAGAAGCAATTTAGGGAAGGGGGAATGAAGATGTTAAAGAATTGACTTGCGTCCCAGTGCGGCAGTGGGTAGCAAACTTCCACAAATGAGCTGAGCTCCACAGATGCTTTGCAAAAGTCCACTGTTGGCTACTGAGAACTATTATCTTTCTTAATAAGAAATAACACAGAATGGTAAAAAACGGCTGAGCCCAGTGGCTAATGCCTGTAAACCCAACACTTTGGGAGGCCAAGAAGGGTGGGTGAATCGCTTGAGGCCAGGAGTGCGAGACCAGCCAGGTCAACAAGGTGAAATCCCATCTCTACTAAAAACTATAAAAATTAGGTGGGCGTGGTGGCACATGCCTGTAATCCCAGCTACTTGGGAGGCAAAATCACTTGAACCCGCAAGAGGGAGGTTGCAGTTAGCCAAGATCATGCCACTGCACTCTAGCCTGGGCAACAGAGCAAGTGAGACTCTGTTTCAAAGAGGAAAAAAACAAACAAAAAAATGGTTAAAAAAAAAAAATGGGTTTTACATTTATGTAGTCAGACTGCCTACATTTGCACCCTGAATCTACCCTTTTTTAGCGTTTTAACTTTAACTCATTTAACTTCTCTAAGTTTTACTTTCTGACATGTAAAATGAAAATAATAAAGGATTAGGGTGATGAGTCAGCAAATAATGCACAGACAAGGCTTAGCACAATGTTGTACTCAATAATTATTATTATCCTTGAAATAATAAAAATGGTGTGTAGGTAGCCAGAAAAGCCCACAAAGGTCTATTTTACCAATAATGTGGCCAAAATAGCAAATATTTATCATACAAAGAAAAGATAGTAAAGCCAAATATTGGCAATATTATAATAGTTACAGACAGAAAATAAAGTTAACATGTTTTTAACTTTGTGTGAAAATCAAAAGATATTTTTGTTGATTCTGAAGAAAATTTGACACCCTGAAAGAGCTTTAACGATGGATCATACAGATTCATTCATTCAAAGAACATTTATTGAGCACCTACAAAAAATCTGTTAGGTACCAGAGACTGAAAAATGGTAACAATAAAAGCAAGTGTAAGATGCAATAATGGACACAGAACACAGGGACGGGAGGAATTCGTTCTACCCCAGGAACGTCAGAGAAGGAAGATCCGGGGCAGCATACCACAGAAGAAATGACATTTGAGCTCGGTCTAGGATTTCACCGCTGAATGGAAGAGCAGCAACTTCAGAAAGAGGGAACAACAGGAGCCAATACCGAGAGGCATCTGGCAAACACCAAGAGGTACCTGAGGCATCTAGCGGCCTATAAATAGCGTAGTATGGACAAAGAGTAGGGGGAGGGGAGGGGGAATCATAGAAAGGAGACTAAGCCTGGGCAACATATCAAGACCCTGTCCTACAAAAAAATACAAAAAGTAACCAGGCATGGTAGCGTGCACCTGTAGTCCCAGCTACTCGGGAGGCTGGGCTAGGAGGAGGCTCAGCCTGGGGAGGTCGAGGCTATAGTGAGCCATGATAGTACAACTGTACTTCAGCCTGGTAATAGAACAAGACCCTATCTCAAAAACAAAACAAAACAAAACAAAACAAAACAGGAGACTGTAAATTTAGGCCTGAGAAAACCTGTGAGGGCTGGAGAGAAAGGAAATAAAATCAGTATCTTGAAGGGATATCTGTACCCCCATGTTCATTGTAGGTTTATTCACAATAGCCAAGATATGGTCACAACCTAGTATCCATCAACAGATAAATGGATAAAGAAAATGTGGTATATATACACAATGGAATATTATTCACCATTAAAACAAATCATGCCATTTGTAACAAAACGAATGAACCTAGAGGACAGTTATGCTAAGTGACACAGAAAGGCAAATACTATATGGTCTCACTTATATGTGGAATCTTAGAAAAGCTGAATCCTAGAAACAGAGAGAACAGTGGTTTCCAGAGATAAGGGGGTGAGATGGGAAAATAATCAAATGGCACAAATTTTCAGATAAAAGATGAACAAGTTCTGAGGCTCTAACATACACCATGGGTGGTATTAGATGAATTAATTTGATTGTGATAATCATTACACAATATATATGTATATCAAATCATCACATTGCACTGCACACTTTGAATTTATACAATCTTTATTTGTCAATTAAATACTTCAAAACAATTTTTCAAAAAAGAAAACCCGTTAGGGAATGTGCACACCCCTAGACTTCAGCATAAAGGCAACTGGATGTGGCAAGTCTAGTGTTTTCAAATAGCACCGTCTAGATAAAGAAATGTAAGGAAATAACTACTTTAAAAGTCAGGATAATGGTTATTTCAGAAGGAGGGAAGGTTTTTGACTGGGAGAGGGACCTGGAAGGACTTCTGGGGTGGCTGACCAAGCTCTACTGCTTGGTCTGGATAGTGATTTCAAGTATGTTTGCCTTGTAATATTGTATTAAGTTACACACGTTTGTTTTTTTAATCCTTGTCTCATTTTACAATAAAAAAGCTAAAAAGGAAAGAAAAAAAAAAACCACACACACACATTCTTTTGCCACTATATAGGCCATCCAGGGCAGAGACAAAAAGATGAGGAAAGAAGTTATTACCTCAAGATGAAAGATGATGAGGGCCAGGCCCAGAGCAAGAATAATAGGAGTAAGAAGAATGAAATAAACCCATTGGTGAAACATCTTGAGAATAGGCTGCCACAAACTTCCAGAGGGCTTTAGCAGGAGAAGGCTTAAAGAAGAAGATAGAGAGTGATTTCAGATTTGGACATACTGAGTATGAGATGTCTTTGGGAATTCAAATGCTACTTTCCCCCGCTCATTTTAATGTATGGCTTTCCTTTGTCTTGGTACACATCTCTCAATAGTAATACTCTATTTCCTACCATTTACAATTCAATTCATGTGTTTGGCTTTTGAATGGGATACAATGAGGAGGAGGAGGTAGTTCTTGATGTAATGAGGCAAAACTTGGAAAACAAAGGAGGAAGATGGTTAAAAGAAATGTGTTAGTAGTAAAAGACAGAAGTAAAGGAGATCATATTCCATGTGAACCAATCCACTGAAAGGGAAGAAAGGATATAGAACTGAAGAGCTACTGGGTCAGATTCCCCACCTGATCAGCAAAAATCAAGGGAAGGGGGATACATCATGCACTCGCCTTATTTTCACATCTGGGACTTTCTTAAGTTAGCTATATGTAATCTAAAGGAGAATTATAATAGAAATTTGAAAGTAAGAGAGATGGGTAAATAAGACAGACAAGAAAAGGTATTCCACACCAGGTTAGCACACAATGGAGAAGCAAGTAATTTTGCTTATCTGCACGTCATAGCCAACTGTCCTTACTTGGAACAAAAGACAGATATAAGCAACTGTGTGTTAGATTAATTACAGTTTGGGACACAGCAGTCCAGGTCCGTAGAGTTGGGTTGCTATGGCCCATAATTTAACAAATGCATGAACAACTGACTTTGATAACATTCAACTGGAAATATTAAAATGTTACCCTCAGAGTCCTGCTTCTATTGCATAATAAAAGAAATCTAGCTACCATTTATTGAGTACTTACTCTGTCCCAGGCACAGTCTAAACCTTCAGCATCCATTATCTGATTGAAACCTCACAGCAAGCCCATGAGGTAGGTGCCATTAATCATCACCACATTACAAATAAGGAAACTTGCATGCCTTGAAGTGGTAGCTCTAGGGAAACAAGATATGAGGAAGACTGCATAGAGCGGACTTGGGCCTGGGCTAAAGGGAACGCCTGCCTCATACATGGTTCAACCCAGGCCACCAGAGTAGAGTATTTCATAGGGAGTACGGGCTATATCTCTAGTTGCTGATAGAGAGTGATTTTTTTCAGGCCTTATCCTCAGCATGTTTATCTCCTACCACTGCAACATGCGGCAGTGGTAGGTGGCTGGTAGCAATTCTAAGATTTGGGATCCCAGCCAGCTCTCTGTTTCTTTCCATCAGAAATATAACCAACATCTGGCAGAGTCAGCAAACGTCAAGATGTATGGGTCTCCACTAATTCATACATTACAAACTGGCTTCTCAAAATTGGTCAAATTCCATTACAGAATTACAGTTCAGCTGCACTGAATACTAAATACATATGAGCCATTAGCTGAGACTTTGAAATCTCTTTGCGTTATGGAAATTTCTATTCTGGTAGTAGTTGTTGCATGAGATTTTATCTTTATCACACTTTTCCTGGCAGCAGTAAAATTCCATTTCCATCAACTGTTTCCTCTCAAGAAAGTCTCTCAGGAAATACTCAAAACATTGTTCAACAAAGTTCTCAAATATGAATCATTTTTAACTGCCAGGAAGACACTCCTTTCCCCCACTGTTTTGCATCATAATAGGCTTTCTCTAAAATGACAGCTTTGGGGGAAGATATGCTTATTTGGGGGAAAAAGACATTTATTAACTACAGTGTAAATCCTTTATTCTTCTCCCTCTATGGCTTTGTTTAAGCAGTTCCCTCTGCCTCAACTACCTTCTCCCCAGATCTGCCTGTCCAAGCCCTACCAATGCATTCATTCAAACAAACATTTCCTGAGTACCTAACAGATTTTTGGTCCTGTAATAGGTGGTAGGGGTAGAAATCAAATAAATGTATTAAAAATATGCCAGGCAAAGATTACAGTATGATCATGGCAGGACATGGGATCATGATGGACATTCTGAGATTTTCCTTCAATGAAAAGTTTTTTGGAAGAAAAAACATTTACAGCTGGCCCTTTAAGGACAAGCAGGAGGAATTCAATGAAAGACAGAAGTAATTTATGGCAGCCAAGAAGAGACCAAGAGGAGGCAACTCAAGGATCTCCAACTACAAGGAGCACAACTGATTAGGGACCCTATCTGCCTCAGAAATTCATCCTAGTGTCTGTACTAAGTCACCTCCAAAGGGGTGCTCCCAACCAATCACTGAGTATAGCAGGGATACCAAAGCAGACTGTTGCTGGAAGTTGCAAGACTCCACTAACAGCTGACTTTGGACTCCCCAATAGCTTTTCTGAATCTTCTTTAGACTGCAGAGCAGTCTGGAAACCTTCTGCCTAACCAGCTCTCCCCATCCCCTTCACTAGGGCTCAGACTTGCATCAAGGACTAATGGCACTCTCAGCCTTCTCAGCCCCCTCACCATTGTCTGTTCCACATGCGTTTTCTCCTAATAAACCGTTGCCAATTTAATCCTGTGTGTGTTTTTCAGAGGACCCAGATTAATACAGCATTCTATACAGAGGGCTCAGCATAAATAAATACCCAGAGGTATGAAAAATCATGATGGGTTCTAAGCACCCCAAGGAGTGGAATGTGCCTGGAGCAAGCTGTGGAAGTGTAGAAGAAGCTGGGTCGAATCAGAGGAGACCTTGTATGTCCTGATAAGAAACTTCAACTTGGTCCTATGAGAAACAGGAGCCACTAGAAAGTTTTAAGCAAGGAAAAGGCATGTTTTCAAAAAACTGTTCTGCTGGCAGAATGAAGGATGGACAGGACAAAGCAGAAATTGGAAGCACCTCTATGTATGCTCCCATCTTGTCTGCTAGCTTGTGAGGTCCTGAAGGATGAAATCATATTTTTTGCTTGTTTTGCTTTAATCTTAGAATAGTGTTTAACACAAAGTAGCTACTCAAGAGACCTCACTAAATCTACAAGGTCGGGCCTTACCTCATGGCCCAACATTTTAGTTAAAGCCACTCAAAAGTTTCATGAAGCCTGGTCATTCCTGCTTGGACACTGGAACCCTTTCCAGTCAATCTAGAAAGAGATGGTTATGTGTATGAAGGGTAGAAGAAACTACTCCCAAACTTTGCCTCTTGCTGACTGGTTATTTCATGAACTCCTTTGAAGACAGGCATCTAATCACATTTGTTGATCCTAACTGTAGGACAAAGGTAGTCATTAGACATTTAGTTTTTGAATGTTTACCAAATCAATGAAATTTAGAGAGCCAGATCAAGCTCAAGGCCCACAGGTCTAATCCAAAGAACATAAACAAAAATCAGAATCGGCTTCTGAATACCGACTCACTGTCCAATGACGACCTTCGGGAAAATGTAGCCTTATTTTTTTATCATAAGGTGGCAATAAGACCTACCCTAAAATGATGTACAAACTAAGGTGAAAATGAAGTAAGAAGATGTGGCCACTGTAATTTGAAAACAGTAAAATAAATTTTACGAATTGAATATACAATTGGGGAAAATAGACAAACCAAAGCTATCAAAACCTAAATATCACCCTAACACAAAGACATGTTGGACTTCTGAATAAATATGAGAAACATAACTTATTTATTACATTGTGACATCAGCTTTCTAAGAAAGGTCATAATTAACCACAAAGTCTACAATAAAACTCTCTAACATATTTACTTAACGACTTCATGGCTAGAAGGAAAGCATACTGATTACCAATTCTGATTTTCAACAGTATCAAGGGATGGTGTGGTATTATCAAAAAATTGTCAAGATACAATTTTCATGTGTCAAGCAGCACTTTTGGCTGGAAGGGTACTTCTATGAAGTCAAATAATCATGTGAACCAATTCCCAGAAGGCTATTGATTGGTAGAGTTGGAGCTAACAACCCTCCCAAGGTCCAAGGCACTGAGAGTGTGATGCCCCTTCTCAGACTCATTCTCATCTCCCTGACTTGACTAATGAAACACACAGAAGCTCTTGGGTCCTGCTTGTAATACTCAAAATAACCTTACTGAAAAAAGTAATCATTATCTCCAAACAACCTGAAATGGTTTGTGTCACTTAGAGAAGAGAGTCTCACGTCATAAACTGTCAGATCTACATGGGGTAAGGGACTAAAGTTAGATCGCAATGGTTTGTTGTCCATGTAAAACAAAAATGGCATCTCCAATTCTCCACGCTGAGATAACCACTTCCAAACCAGTAGGAAAGTCCAGAGCATTCAGGAATACTTTATTTTATTTTTTATTTTGATGAGGGCTCGCTATGCTACCCAGGCTGGTCTTGAACTCCTGACCTCAAGCAATCCTCCCTCCTGGGCATCTCTCAAAGTGCTGGGATTACAGGCGGGAGTCACTGCACTGCAAGCTCCGCCTCCCGGGTTCCCGCCATTCTCCTGCCTCAGCCTCCCGAGTAGCCGCCACCTCACCCGGCTAGTTTTTTGTATTTTTTAGTAGAGACGGGGTTTCACCGTGTTAGCCAGGATGGTCTCGATCTCCTGACCTCGTGATCCGCCCGTCTCGGCCTCCCAAAGTGCTGGGATTACAGGCTTGAGCCACCGTGCCGGGCCCTAGCAGCACTTTTTAAAATTTTCCAAATTTGCAAACTGATTTAGTAAATACATTGTGTTATTCTGACTCGAGGAGGAATGAAAAATAGAGAAAATGAATTCCATTTTTATAAAAGAACTTTAGGCGATTTTGTCAAAAGAACTAAACAAACAACTATAGAAATCACTCTAAGTCTCTTTTGGCATCTTCCAAAACCAGATTATTTCCATTTACAAAATACAATTAATGGTAGGAAATCAATAATGATGACAGTAATGGACACCACTAAATTCAGGACATTCTGTGTGAGACGTTTTACATATATTATCTGTATTCCTCACAACTCAATGTAAATGTTTTACATTTCAAATTTTTAAAACATGAGGCTCAGAGAGACAAATGTGCCACAAATCAAGTAAATGGCAAAGCTGAGATACAAATCACAGTATCTAAAAGCCCAGATTTTAGATGGCAATGAAAGGTGGGAGGGCTTTTCTCTCCTTCCAAATCTCAATTTCTATGTCACTCTCCCAATTCCTGTTCTTCCCTCCCCTTCCTCCGTCTCTCTCACACAAACCCAAACACACGCACGCACATACCCACTCACTTCCAAAGAGAGGCAATACCATACAGTGAGCTAATAACGGTTTTATCCAAAACACCTGCATTTAAATTCTGACCCTGCCATTTACTAGCTCCAAGACTGGGTGGTACAAATTGTTTCATGGACCTCACTTTCCACCAAGTGAAATTAAGTAAGATAAACATACACAGTGTCTAGTACATACTATTTTTGTTACGTTTCCCCTCACTCACTTTTGATAGCCTAAAAGACCAAATGAAGAGGAAGCAAAAACATGCTACCTGTATTGTATGCTAACCAAGACAGCATTTCCCTTAGGATGGAAAAATTTCTATGACTTATAAAACACACATATGATTAAGGAATTGCTACCTACTTCATGTCATTTATCCATGATTTTTATCCATAAAATACATGAGAATAATCTATTATTGCCATGTGGAATTTAGACTAGGAATGCAAGAATAGTTCAGCATTCATACGTCAAACACAATGCCGTTCACGGTTATCAGCAGCCTAACTAACAGAAAAATCTGTATGACTATTTCTATAGGTGCAGAAAAAGTGCAACACTCATTCAGCAGCCCTTCATTATTTAAAAACAAAAACAACAACTCAGCTAACTAGAAATCAAAGGAAACTTCCTCAGCCTGATAAAGAGCATCTATGAAAAACTTATAGCTAACTCATACTTAATAATAAAACACAAAATGATTTCCCCGTATGATCAGGAAGAAGGCAAGGAATCCACTCTTACCACTCCTACTCAACATCATATTGGATAAAACTCCTAGCTAATGCACTATGGTACAGAAAAAAAATAAAGATACTTATAGATGGGAGAGAAAAAATAATACTGCCTTTATTCACAGAAAACGTAATTATATAAAAGAATCTACAAGAAACTACTAGATACAATTAGTGACTGCCAAAGTTGAAGAATATAAGATCAATATATAAAAAATTTTTTTCCTTGCCTTGCTATAAAAAAAATCAATTATATTTTTATACACAACAGTGAAGAACAGGAAAATGAAATTTTTTTTTTTTTTTTTTTTGAGACGGAGTCTTGCTCTGTTGCCCAGGCTGGAGTGCAGTGGCGCAATCTCGGCTCACTGCAAGCTCCGCCTCCCGGGTTCACGCCATTCTCCTGCCTCAGCCTCCCGAGTAGCTGGGACTACAGGCGCCCGCCGCTGCGCCCGGCTAATTTTTTCTATTTTTAGTAGAGACGGGGTTTCACCATGGTCTCGATCTCCTGACCTTGTGATCCACCCGCCTCGGCCTCCCAAAGTGCTGGGATTACAGGCGTGAGCCACCGCGCCCGGCCGGAAAATGAAATTTTTAAAAGCACTAGTTGCGGCCAAGCGCAGCAGCTCATGCCTGTAATCCTAGCACTTTGGGAGGCCAAGGTGGGCAGATCACGAGGTCAAGAGATCAAGGCCATCCCAGCCAACATGGTGAAACCCTGTCTCTACTAAAAATACAAAAATTAGCTGGGCGTGGTGGCACACACCTGTAGTCCCAGCTACTCGGGAGGCTGAGGCAGGAGAATTGCTTGATCGCTTGAATCCAGGAGGTGGAGGTTGCAGTGAGCTGAGGTTGTGCCACTGCACTCCAGCCTGGCAAGAGAGCGAGACTCCGTCTCAAAAAAAAACAAAAAAACAAAAAAACAAAAAAAAAGCACGTGTTACAACAGCACCAAGAAACATGTCATACTGAGGGATCAATCTAACAAAGTACTGTAAGTATTATAAGATTTGTACGTTGAAAAGTATCAAAAACACTGATGAGAGAAATCAAAGACTTCATTGCAGAGATACACTGTGTTCAGGGATCAGAAGACTCAATATTATCAGTATTGCAATTCTCCTCCAAATTGATCTACAGATTTTAATTCACAGCAAATAAAATCCCAAGTTTCTTTTTCAAAAATTTATAAGGTAACTCTAAAATTATATGGAAAAAATAATTTAGGATAACCTAAACAATTTTGTAAAAAAAAAGTTGGAGTACTCATACCAATTGATTTCAAGACTTACAATAAAGCTGTAATATTCTAGACAGCACGAGGCCGGGCGCGGTGGCTCAAGCCTGTAATCCCAGCACTTTGGGAGGCCGAGACGGGCGGATCACGAGGTCAGGAGATCGAGACCATCCTGGCTAACACAGTGAAACCCCGTCTCTACTAAAAAAAAAAAAAATACAAAAAAAATAGCCGGGCGAGGTGGCGGGCGCCTGTAGTCCCAGCTATAGGGAGGCTGAGGCAGGAGAATGGCGTAAACCTGGGAGGCGGAGCTTGCAGTGAGCTGAGATCCGGCCACTGCACTCCAGCCTGGGCGACAGTGCGAGACTCCCTCTCAAAAAAAAAAAAAAAAAAAAAAAAAAAAAAAAAAAATATTCTAGACAGCACGGTATTGGCTAAAGGGTAACATAGATCAATGAAACAAAATAAAAATTCCAGAAATTGATCCACACATATATGGTCAATTAATTTTTGACAAGGATGCCAAGTTAATTCAATAGACAAAGTATAGTTTCTTCATCTTATAAACAAATGATGCTGGAACAATTAATTAGACATATCTATATTCAAAAAATGAATCTCAACCTGTATCTTGCACTATACGTAAAAGTCAACTGGAAATGGATCATAGACTGAAATGTAAACCCTAAAGCTATAAAATTTCTGAAAAAATAGAAGCAAATCTTCATGATCCTGAGTTGGGCTACTGTTTCTTAGATAGGACAGAAAAATCATTAACCATAAAATAAAATATTAAGGCCAGGCACAGCAGCTCACGCTTGTAATCTCAGCCCTCTGGGAGGCCAAGGTGGGAGGATCTCTTCAGGAGTTTGAGACCAGCCAGGGCAACATAGTAAAACCCTGTTTCTACAAAAAAAAAAAAAAAACACAAAAAATTAGCTGGGCATGGCAGTGCACACCTATAGTACCAACTACTCGGGAGGCTGAGGTAAGAGGATTGCTTGAGTTCAGGAGGCCAAGGCAGCAGTGAGCCATGATTGAACCACTGCTGTCCAGCCTGGGTGACAGAGCAAGACCCTGTCTGAAAAAAAAAAAGAAAAGACTGAAAAATAGAACTTCAATCAAAACTGAAAACTACTGTTCTTGGGCTGGGGGTGGTGGCTCACGCCTGTAATCTCAGCACTTTGGGAGGCTGACATGGGGGAATTGCCTGAGCTCAGGAGTTTGCAACCAGCCTGGGCAACACAGTGAAACTCCATCTCTACTAAAATACAAAAAATTAGCCAGGCGTGGTGGTGTGCACCTGTAGTCCCAGCTACTCAGAAGGCTGAGGTAGGAGAATTGCTTGAACCCAGGAGGCGGAGGTTGTAATGAGCTGAAATTGCACCACTGCACTCCAGCCTGGGTGATAGAGCAAGACTCCGTCTCCAAAAAAAAAACTACTGCTCTTTGAAACGTACTATTTAAAAAGTAAAAAGACAAACCACAGACTGGGAAAAACATTTGCAAAACGTATCTGATGAGGGAGCAGTAGCCAGAATGTATAAAGAACACTCAAAGCTGTATTTTTTTTATACAGTCTCGCTCTATTGCCCAGGCTAGAGTGCAATAGTGCAATCTCAGATCACTGCAACCTCCACCTCCTGGGTTCAAGTGATTCTCCTACCTCAGCCTCCCAAGTAGATGGGATTACAGGTACCCGCCACAATGCCCAGCTAATTTTTGTATTTTTGTAGAGATGGGGTTTCACCATGTTGGCCAGGCTGCTCTCAGACTCCTGAGCTCAAGTAATCCGCCCACCTTGGCCTCCCAAAGTGCTGGGATTACAGGCGTGAGCCACTGCGCCCGGCCCAAAGCTGTATAATTTTTTAAAACCCTGCCAAATCAAAAAAAATGTTAAGACACTTGTACAAAATCATTAGTCATTAGAAAAAATGCAGAATAAAATTACAATGAGACATTACTATGCACCTACCAGAATGGCTAAAGTTTTAAAAGACAGACAATAACAATATTGCTGAGGATATGGAGCAAACGCAACCTTGTATGTTGCTGTTAGGAAACAAAAATGGTATAGTCAACTTTGAAATATAGTTTAGCAGCTTAATATATAAAGTTAAATACATACTTTTCATACTACCCAGTCATCTCACTTCTATATATTTACCGAAAACAAGACATACGTCTACACAGAAACCTGAACACAATTTTTTTCCTTTTTTTTTTTTTTTTTGGATATAGGGTCTTACTCTGCTGCCCAGGCTAGAGTACAGTGGCACAATCTCAGCACACTGCAACCTCCGCCTCTCGGGTTCATGCGATTCTCATGCCTCAGTCTCCGAGTAGCTGGGACTACAGGCACGCACTGCCACACACAGCTAATTTTTGTATTTTTAGTAGAGAGAGGTTTCACCATTTTGGCCAGGCTGGTCTCGAATTCCTGACCTCAAGTAACCTGCTCACCTTGGCCTCCCAAAGTGCTGGGATTACAGGTGTGAGCCACCATGCCCAGCCTGAACACAAATATTTACAGTACCTTTATTCATAACCACCAAACTACATTTGGACTGTTTTCACAGTTACTGGTGAATGGATACACAAATCAGCTACTGGTGAATGGATACACAAATTGTAGTGTTATCTATTTAGTGGAATTCTGCTCAGCAATGAAAGGCAGCAAACTGGATAAATGCAAGGACATAGATGACTCTCAAAAGAATTATACCAAGTAAAACAAGCCAGACTCAAAGGCTATATATTTTGATCCCATTTATATGAAATTCTAGAAACGATAAAACTGTAAGGAACAGAAATCAGATTAGTGGTTGCCAGGGGTTGTCAGTTTAGGGAGGGGATTGACTACAAAGGAGCATGAGGGAACTTTTCAGGTGACAGAAAATTCTATTATTTTGATTTCAGTGGTGATTACAATTTATATAATTTTGTCAAAATTCATCAATTTTTACATACCTAAAAAGGGTGAATTTTACTGTATGTAAATTATACCTCAATAATTCTCAAGAAAAACGTTGTGTTAAAAAAGTAACAACCTCAGAAAGAGCCAACTATTTTAGGCAGAGATCTACAACTAATTTGAACTGAAAAGGCTGATTTCTGATTATAAATTTAAGATCATGATTAAAGCACAGGAAGATATGCAGGGCAGATAAAGTTCACGAAAGTTGTGTATGTGTCTTTCACTGTTAATTGATAGAAATTGTATAAAAAGGGGCTCTGGTAAGAAGGTGAGAAAGGCATAATTAAGAACCAAAATACCTCATTTGGTATTTATTCAAAACAGGCTGACAACAGAATAAATGGCCATAATGGTCCTTACAAATTGCTTGAGTTTGTAGATGACTCATTCAAAGAACTGCCTAAGGAGACAGGAACCTATTCAAGTACTAATCCTCCTCACTTCACAACCACTCTTAGAAGAGAAGGGGTGAAGTATTTTTATTCTATGCAATTTCTACCTCTTGATCAGAACTCTGAAAAGACACAGTAGAAGCTTATCTTGGCAGCAGAGACAACAGGGTGGGAGAAGATCAAGAGTTTTCTAAAACCCTAAAGGGCTTTTCTCTCTGTTTTGGCAGGCAGGTAAGGCTTATCCAGTAGTGGATAAGCCAGTGTGCATGGTTCTGGCTTTGCAAGGAGCTATGGTCAAAACAGTGTGGTTTTGTGTGGTGGCTCACACCTCTAATCCCAACACTTTGGGAGGCTGAGGCAGGAGGATTCCTTGAAGCCAGGAGTTTGAGACCAGCCTAGGTAACAAAACAAGACCTCATCTCTACAAAAAATAAAAAATAAAAAAGCCAGGTATGGTGGAACATGCCTGTGGTTCCAGCTACTTGGGAGGCTGAGGTGGAAGGATTGCTTGAGCCTAAAAGTTCAAAGCTTCAGTGAGCCATGAAAATGCCACTGTACTTCAGCCTGGGTGAGTGTCAGAACCCATCTCTAAATGAAACAAATGAAACAAAACAGTGATAGGATTCATTTAAGTACCATTATCAGAGCCCCAAGGAAGAACTAAATTGAAAAACAGACTACAGAAACTTGTATTTATTCACTTATTCCTCCATCTATTCATCCAACAATTATTTATTGACCGTCCACTCTGGGCCAGGCTCTGTGTTAAACTGAAGACATAAAGATAACCTGGACTGAAGTAGTTTACAATCTTCTGGTGGACAGGAGCGCGGGGTGTATAAAGTGCAATAGCATCCAACAGGCTGGAGTACACCTTAACAGAAGAGGAAAATTAGACTTGTGATTTTTTCCCCATATACCATTTTCTATCAAGTTCTCAGTGCCCCAGAGTTCACCAGGAAATCAAAAATGGCAACCACTCCAGGCAGTGGGAATAGCACATGCAATAGAAGTACAGGTAAGCACAGTGTAGCCAGGAAACTTCATGAAGTTCTAGGGTACTAAGAACCTGATGGAAAATAGTATGTAATAAAACTGGAGAGGTAGGCATGAATCAGAAAGGTCGAATGCGAATGCTTCGTGAATTATGCCAAGGAGTTAGATATCCTTGTGGGGTGTGGGGTAAACAATGGGCAGCCTATGAACACGGGAGAAACAAATCAAGATTTACATAAAGATGATTCTAAAAGCAAGTCAGAGATTGGCAAAAAAAAAAAAAAAGAAGAAGAAGAAGGAGAAGGAGGAGGAGAAGGAGAAGAAGGAGAAGGAGAAGGAGAAGGAGAAGGAGAAGGAGAAGGAGAAGGAGAAGGAGAAAATGAGGAGTTTCCTGTACTTTAGTTGAAAAGCTGGTGGTGGACTAGAAAGTTGGTGTTAACTAATGGGTACTAGTTTAATACCTGAGTGACGAAATAATCTGTACAGCAAGTCCCCATAACGTAAGTTTAACTATATAACAGACCTACACATGTACCCCTGAACTTAAAATGAAAGTTAAGTTAAAAAGAGAAAGTTGGTGTTAACTGGAATGGCAGAAAGCCCTCCAGGAACCACCCTTGAGTCATGCAGAGAAAATGACCCATTCTCCTGCCCAATGTATATCTCTAGCTAGCCATCATGATTGTTTATTTTCTACCCCAACTGGATTAGCAGCTTCCTAGAAACTGGAATGCTCTCTCTCACTCACACACACATGCATGCACACTCATACCCCCATTGCCTAGCTAAAGGTAGATGTTTAGTAACTGTGCAGACATTAAGGAATGAGTGAACAAATAAATGAATGCACTGATGGTTTTTGCACAAGAAACCAATTGAGAGGTACTGCAAAATGCGATTGATGGGTTGTCTTGGGAGTTACCAAGCTATCCGTCTGATGGAAAGTTGAAGTATGAGCTTCCGAGAGTCTGTTTCAACACGAAGTTGTCACGACTCTAGTTCTCCCTTGCCCCTAATTTTTTTTAAGACAGGGTCTCACTCTGTTGCCCAGGCTGGAGTGTAGTCTCAGCGCACTGCAACTTCCACCTCCCGGGTTCAAGCAATTCTCATGCCTCAGCCTCCCAAGTCTCTGAGATTACAGGCGCACACCACCACACTCGGCTAATTTTTCTACTTTTAATAGAGACGGGATTTCACCTTGTTGGCCTGGCTGGTCTCCAATTCCTGACCTCATGTGATCCGTTCGGCCTCCCAAACTGCTGGGATTACAGGCGTGAGCTACTGCACCTGGCCTAGTAATAGATTTTTAAAATAAAGGCTCCAGAGAAAGAAAACTATTGATTTTCATAATTAAGCTATTGAAGGCAGACAGCATGACAGATCAAAGGAGGACAGAATGTCAGGTGCTTGGAGGTGGACCCAGAAGCAAGGCCTAGGAGGAAATCCAAGTGACAAGAGCACATTACTAGAAAAGACAGTGCAGCAACAACCAAAGGTCCAGGCAGGTGAGCAGTGAGCATCAGGATACTCAGCAAGGTAAAAGCAGACAGAATATAACATCAGGGAAATCTGGTCAAAAGGCAGTTAGTGGGTGAGCATCAATAACATCAGGACTGGGCAACAAAGACCCAACCACAGGTATGGGTCTAGGCAGAGCTTAAGTTCCCTAGAGGCTTAGCTAAAAGAAAACATGTTCCTACCTTTGGAGTTATTGAGGTACCAACCATTGTACCCATAAAAGGACTTCACAGGGGATAAACAGAGTAAGGACCAGTTTCTGGCCCAGAAATACAAGGGCTACTCTTAATCACAACGACCCAGGTAACAGCAGTCTTACAAAAACATGACCACACAAAGTCAGAACGATACTAGCAAACATGCTGAACTGCTGAGCTAGCAGCCTGAGGTTCCCAAAATTCTCTCTAACTCGAGACAGGCTGAGATTCAAAGCCTCATTCAGGGCTGACCTGCCCCAGCTTTGTCCATTGGAAAGCCATGTAGACACAGAAGCCAACAGGCCCACACAATCTCCCCAACATCAGAGAGTATGAGGCACGCCTCTAATTTCAAAAGAGGTGCTCAAAAAATACCGGTGGAAGAGAATGAGAGTCTGTCACACAGAAAGCAAGGAGAAGAGGAATATGGAATCCAGTATACAGAGATCTTTCTCTGTACATTTACTCCATTCACAACTACTTTTAGGAATGTTTGTCACCCAGGCTGGAGTGCAAGTGCGGCAATCTCGGCTCACTGCAACCTTTGCCTCCCAGGCTCAAGCGATTCTCGTGCCTCAGCCTCTCGAGTAGCTGGGACTACAGGAGCATGCCACTAGGCCTGGCTAATTTTTGGGGGGTTTTTTGTTTGTTTGTTTGTTTTTTACTAGAGACAGGGTTTCACCATGTTGGCCAGGCTGGTCTCGAACTCCTGACCTCAAGTGATCCACCTGCCTTAGCTTCCCAAAGTGCTGGGATTACAGGCGTGAGCCACCAGGCCTAGCCAAAAATGCTTATCTTGAAAAGCTCTATAGCCCTTGGGTATCACCTAGAAATCTATTCATGTTCACATTTCACATATTTTATTCATTCTCATATTTGCAGTCATATCTAGAAAAAAGAATATGACACCAGGTTAAGATCATGTCCCCAACTATATATGAAACGTTTTGTGGGAAAATCAGATTCCTCTTACATTTTTATGTAATGCACCTTATCATGAGCCTAACAGGTAATTGGGAAGACAGTCAATATTGCTACTCTCATTTCCCATTCTGAGCCACAGATTTAGACAGTCTTAAGGGGTTTAAGCAATGCTCTGGCCTTTTCACTCTCACTGTACAGATGAAAATCTGAGGACCATTGAGAAAGTTACATAACAAACTACAAAAAAAAAATTGCACAACAAACTAGTGGCAGAGTCAGCAAAGAAACCCAGATCTGTGTCCCTTCCATGTCTGCAGTATCACCAAATCTGATAGAGATGCCTGTCATTAGGAAGTTAAATCCAGTAAAATGTATTTACTCATAATTATTAACTCTTCCCAACGAGCTCATATATACAGCCCAACAGAAAATCTGCTCTTTCCATTCACACAGATGATCGATCCTTGATACGACAGAATGGAAATCCACCACAGCTTACACAATTTAGATTCTCTAACTCCAAAGCAAAAGAAGGCCTCAAGCAACATTATTTGATTATGAGATTTTGCTGCTGGGAAGAATTAATCAAATTCATCCTAGAGGCTCATCTGCTGCATGACATACTCATATCTCGATATTGAAACTCCCTAACAAATTTCAACACAAGATGTGATGGTGACTTCTTTTCCTAGTACTTCCTGATCTTCATCTGTTACCTTGACTAGCATTTGAAGGAATGAAAATAAGGAGGTTGCTTTATCCCTAGTATCACACAATCTTTTGTATTTATATTAAAGCTGGGAGGATAGAAAGGGTCTCATTTAGGGACATACTTTTCACTGCTACTTATGAATATGAAGTAAGTGAAAAAGACAAATACCACATGTTCTCATTCATATGTGAGAGCTACAAAAATGGATCTCATGAAGATAGACAGTAGACTGGTAGTTTTCAGAGAAAGGGTTGGGGGAAGGGAGGATGAAGAGAGGTTAATGGGTACAAACATACACTTAGAAGAATAAGACCTAGTGTTTGATAGATCAGTAGAGTGACTACAGTTAACGATAATCTACTGTATATTTCAAAATACCTAGAAAAGAAGATTCCAAATGTTTCCAGCAAAAAAAAAAAGAGATAAATGTTTAAGGTGATGGATATCCCAATTACTCTGATTTGATCATTACACATTTTATGAATGTATCAAAATATTACAGGTATCCCAAAATATGTACATCTATTATGTATCAATAAAAAATAATAAAAAACTAAAATTACTGAAGAGGTGAGAAAGTCTAATAACTGGTAAATCATAAATAATTGAGTTGGTATAACACTGAAGAATGTGATTTTAATTATTTAATGTTATTCATGTGTAATCAAACAAAAAATTTTGTTGAAAATCCCAGTATATTTAGAAGAGCTAAACAAATAAACACTGCACACCAGAAACTAGAACTTGACCAACTTTTTGTTACCTATAAAGTATAAGCTGCTGCTTAAACATGTTTTACTTCTCTAATTAGTAAAAGTAGGCCTTTAAGGAAAAAAAACTTTAAAATTTACCTAAAACTGGCTGGGCATGGTAGCTCACTCCTGTAATCCCAGAACTTTGGGAGGCCAAGGCAGGTGGATCACCTGAGGTCAGGAGTTCAAGACCTGCCTGGCCAACATAGCAAAACCCCATCACTACTAAAAATACAAAAATTAGCTGGGTATGGTGGCAGATGCCTATAATCTCAGCTACTTGGGAAGCTGAGGCACGAGAATCACTTGAACCTGGGAGGAGGAGGTTGCAGTGAGCCAAGATGGTGCCACTGCACTCCAGCCTGGGCAACAGAGTGAGACTCTGTCTCCAAAAAAAAAAAAAGTGAACTGCTTACTTTCTGTGCACCTTTCCTGCTGGGACAGTCTTTCTGAGAAGTGCTTTAAATACATGTTAGAAGCCAGGGACATGTAGCCAGGCATGGTGGCACGCGACTGTAGTCCCAGCTACTCGGGAGGCTGAGGTGGGAGGATCTCTTAAACAGGGAAGTCAAGGCTGCAGTGAGTATGATCATGCCACTGCACTCCAGCCTGGGCAACAGAGCAAAAATCTGTCTCAAAAAAAAAAAAAAAAGAAGTCAGGGACATGAATTAGGACTGGGGTGGGTAGAGAGTGAGTGGGGCTGCTGGAGACAATGTTCCCATGGCACTGACCCTGGTTTTCAGTCTTTGAGCAAGTACTATCACTTGCTTTAATTCCTTCGTCCTCATCCTTTGCTCCTTTTGAATCTGATGATTTCTAGGAATGAACGTTCTTTATGACACATGCTGTATATTATTTGGTTTGAAGCAGGCTTGAATTTATGTCAGTAAGGCAATGTTCTTTTTCAAAGCTCTCAGTTAGTTCTTAAGATATCAGAACCTGCAAAAAGCACGTGTAGGGCTGCTATTATCCCTTCAGATCAATAACTCAGTTACTACTATGAGGTATTAAGAAAGGAATTTAGGAAGACAAGCAAATCTTTAGGGCTGCATCTATTCTGGCAAAAGAAGAACAGTAGTGAAACACAAACATATTTTAATAAAAACCATTTCAGCAAGTGAGTTCTTACCAAGCAAAGAAATCCTGGACTACTCTACCCAAATGTTTTCATAAAGGTTTTAGCTACAAGGCAATCAGATTCCAGGAGCTACAGGCAAACAGAGAAGGCTTGGAGGCTGGGGGATGAGTAGACGTCGGATGAGTAGATGTGGGCAACAGGTGGACACAGGAGCATTTACACAAATATATTAGGTGCCAAATAAGTGCTCCAGAATATTCACGGAAATATTTATTTTAATGTCAAATCCCTTCACAATTTAAGTCAACATTTGAAACATGTCAACTGCATACACCTGTCTCCTAATTAGAGTAAAACTTAAAAGGAGATACTGAAAAACAATGGAGAAAGTCTCACTCAGCAAGAAATGATACTGTTTAGAATCTCCTACTTAAATAACAATCTCTTCTGCTACTCTTGGTGACTTGTTTCCACAGAGTACAGTAGGGAAAGAGGAAAAATAGTAACTTAACGTGGAGGAACCTGGCAATCACTACTTTAGATAGCTCAGTTACGGCAACACCAACAGTGGTAAGTCATGCTGATAACATTCACCTTTGATATGATATGAAATGGCACTTCATCTCTCGTCTTCCAAAACTCAGTAACACCAGTCTAATCATGAGGAAAACATCAGACAAATCCCAATTGAGGGACATTCTACAAAATACCTGACCGGTAAACCTTAAAATTGTCAACATCACCAAATGAAGGGAAGTCTGAGAAACTGTCACAGCCAAGAAGAGCCTGAGGAGAAATGATGACTAAACGTAATGTGGGGCCAGACGCAGTGGCTCAAGCTTATAATCCCAGCACTTTGGGAGGCCAAGGCGGGTGGATCACTTGAGATCAGGAGTTCAAAACCAGTCTAGCCAATATGGTGAAATCCCGTCTCTACTAAAAATACAAAAAAATTAGCTGGCCATGGTGGCAGGAACCTCCAGCTACTTGAGAGGCTAAGGCAGGAGAATTGCTTGAACCTGAGAGGCAGAGGTTGCAGTGAGCTGAGATGGCATCACTGTACTTCAGCCTGGGTGACAGAGCGAGACTCCATCTCAAAAAAAAAAATTTAATGTGGCATCTTGAAAGGGACCCCGGAACAGGAAAATGACATTAAAGAAAAACCGAGAAAATCTAAATAAAGTATAAACTTTTGTTTAAAATAATGTATCAATATTAATTGTGACAAATTACACATTACTAGTGCAAGATGTTAACAATAGGAAAAATGGGTGCAGGGTATATGGAAACTACATGATTTTTGTAACTTTTCTTTAAATCTAAAATGATTCTAACATAAAAATTTTTGTTTAAACACTTAAAAGTATTTCTTGGTTATCTCAAGAAAGAATCCCCATTCAAACTCTGCATCTAACCACATATCAGAGAGAGAATCAATGAGCCCTGGACACCTGTTGTACAAGAAAGAAACCTGCAATTAATTTCCTATGGATCATCTAATAGTCATCAGATGGAAGTGGTTTTGTCAAAATAGTGTCTTTGAGTCAAACATGAAGCAAATTAAAAGCTAGTGGCAAAATCGGGGATGAGCAACCTCTTTTAACAATGTGGTCAATCCATCAGCAACAACTTGATTGTGTAGCACAACCCTGGAACCTGAACAGCCAAGAATATGCACATTCAAAAATTGCTAATGCTTCACAATGCTTTAGATACAAAATCAGAAACTACAATCTATGCTTTAGGGGGGAAAAAAAGTTTTGTCCTTTTACAATAAACATTTTTGAAAAAATTAAAACCCTCCAAAAGTTACTATAGAATCCTGGACTTCCATGGCACTATATAAAAGTCAGAATTCAGAAGGCAGAAGTTAGAGAACCTTATTTTTGAAAGTTCAGGTTTGAGTTGACTTGTTTACAGTTCAGTTCGTCAAGTAGAGCTTGTTTACATTCCAGTTGACATCTGAAGATATCAACTGATAAAATGGGGAGGGGGCAAAAAGCAGTTCATTATCCAGTGTTGGTCAGAAACAAAGCACTTAATTTTATAAATAGGTAAAGAGGTGTAAACTGGACTTTGTACTTTACTTACAAAGTGTTGTGAATGTATGGGTGCCCCCTCCAACCCCAAATTCTTAATATTGAAATCCTAACCCTCAATATGGTATTAGGAGGTAGGGCCTTTGAGAGGTGATTAGATCACGGCAGTAAAGCCTGGAAGAGTTAGTGCCCTTAAAAGAAGTCAGACAGTTCCAAAGTGAATGGACACCATCCTGTTTGGAAGGCTGCTACTTAGATCAAAGAAGGTAAAAACAGATCCACCCAGCGGGCTGAATTGCGTGCAGTTTTTCTAACAGTGATGGAAGAATTGAACAATGGTGCAAACCCCTGTGTTTGGGTTTTTACTGACTCACGGGCAGTGACCAATGGCCTAGCCATATACTCAGACAAGAGGGCCATGGACACCTGGCCTATTAAAAGAATACCCAAATGAAGCATGGCCCTGTGGAGATGTGAGGGCGCATTAAAGGAGAGTAAGTCAGTGCCCATCAGAACTCCCTTCCAGGTTCGGAAGTCAACTGGAATAGACAAGTAGATATCCTTGTGTGCTCCCTTGAGGTGGCCACCTGGGCCCAAGAAATGAGTGCATATCGGGGTATTGTAGCACTACAGAGATGGGCTGAATATAGACATGTTCCTTTTGCACCCTCTCAGGCACAAAATGCCAGAAAGAGCTGTTCTGTTTCTCAGTAAAAGAGACAGAGATTGCTGATGGCTGCAGGGCAGATTCTCTGGTGGGAAGGCCCTGAATATAGCTGGCAACTGAGACTAATGCTGGTAACCCTGTGGGAAGGCTAAAAATGGGACCTGACAGGAATAGACACTGACTCTGGAGTGGGCTTTGCTTGTCTAATGGAAGATGAAAATGCTCAGAGTACCATAAAAAAATATAGAAGATATTGCATGGATTTGGATTGCTGGCTATCATTTTTTCAGACCAAGGAATACACTGCACAGTCCACAAAGTCCAACAATGGGTAGAGAGATATTCTCCTTAGAGTAACAGTTTGACAGAGAAGTAGAATGGGCAACTGAAACCTTGGTTGTCTAAAACAGGGAGATAAAAGCATGAAGGGCTGGCTTACACACCTTCATGAGTGTGTGTGCTCACACCTCAACATGAGAGGGACTAGAGTGTCCCCGCTAGATTTTTTTTTCTCTGTTTTTCTGGTTTATCTGGGGAAGAGGAGGTGGGGAAGATACTGGTATGAAAGAAAAATGCATCTTGGAACCCCAAAATCACTAAGCTAAAGGGAAAAGTCAAACTGGGGACTGCTTAGGGCAAACCTGCCTCCCATTCTATTCAAAGTCATCTCTCCGCTCACTGAGATGAATGTGTATCTGATTACTTCCTTTGGAAAGGATAATCAGAAACTCAAATGAATGCAATCTTTTGTCTCTTATCTACCTATGACCTGAAAGGCCCCTCCCAGCTTCAAGTTGTCCCGCTTTTCCCAACTAAACCAAGGTACATATTGATTGATGTCTCAGGTCTCCCTAAAATGTGTAAAACCAAGATGTACCCGGAGCACCTTGTGCACATGTCGTCAGGACCTCCTGGGGCTGTCACAGACCGTCCTTAACTTTGGCAAAATAAACTTCCTAAATTAACTGGACCTATCTCAGATATTTGGGGTTCACACTGACATGACCATGTAGTTCCTGCCGAGGGAGGACTGCATTAGCATAATGACTATAGTTTGTTCTTTCTTCCTCAAATCACCTCAGGAAAAAAATATTAATTTTTTCTCCCCTACCTGATGCAGTGGCCCTAGGACCAGGGCTGCAAGTACAAGTGTTAGAACAGCAGGGATGATTTCTAAGCAAAAAACTGAAACTATGTTTTTAAACCTTACATCAAAATTCCTAAGGTCATGATGGATTGTGCCTTCAATCCATCTAGCAAAATTGGGGCTAACAGTGATTGCAGCTATATTGCCTGGTGGTAAAAATAGCTCACTAGTTCTGCACCTTTGTAACCTTACCCTGTCTGAATGGGAGTAGACTGAGGAGGAGGTACTTGCCAGACTTGTACTGCTGCCTGCGATCTAGACCAGCACAATGGCAATTCCAATGTCTCTTCCAATGTTGAAAAAGTTACGGTGCTAATGGAGAGAAGGAGAAATACTAGCTGAAATTAAAGAAATGAATAAATGGGATACTGATTGAGGAAAATTAAATATTATGTTACCAACTCAAGAGTTTCAGAGCAAGAGATAACACTGTCTATAAGCTCAATAATCCCAGATGCCTGAAAGGGTAAATCTATATATATTTACCAAGGCCACTCTTGCTTTTGGAAGCTGACAAGATTGAGAGGAAACCCACAAACAGGAGTGGCCTCATCCTGGAAGACATTCATATACTATGATGGGTTGAAGTAATTATTAATGACTGTGCATAGTATATACTTTTATGTGAAAAATCCATAGTCAAAAACCAGGCGGTGGCCTGTCGTATTACGATATATATTTCATCCATGGTTCCTGGCTCATAACTTCCATAACCCTTGTTACAGTATTTTGTTATAATGTTGGGTATGTTAGGACTCAGGGGCAGGCCTCTGACCTTTTCCTGTCCTCCTTTCTTATTGTAGGTCTTAAGAGCCTTGCATGAGAGGGTCCCACCCTATACCCTGGGGGAAGGAATGCTGATGTCTTGAAGTTTTCATAAAAACCCAAGGGGTCGGGGTTCCATGAGCTTCCAGATAGCTGACATGTGGAGGTTCCTGGAGGGTGGCACCCCCAGGGCGGGCCTGGAAGCTCTGAGCTTCTTCCCCCATACCTCACCCTATGCGTCTCTTCATCTGTATCCTCTGTAGTACCCTTTATAATAAAGCACTTAAAAAGTAAGCACTTAAAAAAAAATTAGCTATAAAAAGAATTTTCTTTAAGGCCAAAGAGTTTGCTATCCCTCTCTCTCTGATTTCAACCAGAAGACAGCAACTGCAAACCGGGAAGAGGGCCCTCACCAGACATCCTATCTGCCAGAGCCTTCATCTTGGACTCATCAGGCTCTAGAACTTTGAAAAATAAATTTCTGGGTTGTTTAAGCCACCCAGTCTGTGGTACTCTGTTACAGCAGCCTGAACTAGGGCAAAGTCAACCTTCACTCAGTATTTTAATAGAACACTGGTTTTCAGTTTTATTATGCATCACCATCACCTGGAGGGTTTGTTAGACCACAGATTGCCATGCCCTACCCACAGAGTTTCTGGGGTAGTAGGTCTGAATCAGGGGCCTGAGAATTGCATTTCTAACGGCTCCCAGGTGATGTGATACACTCTTGTCTTTTGTAAACACTCCAACAAAATTAGAAAACCTATCATCAAATGTAAGGACCTAAACAAAATTCAAAATTAAATTTACATAATTTGTGAATTTTCTGCTCTTTTTCTTTTGCAACAAATATTTTTTGAGCATTTATTCCAGTGCCCAGAACTAGACTGGACACTGGCACTGGGTGGAGTAGTGAGTACACTAAAACACATGCTTTTAGCCGGGAAGAGTGGTTCACGCCTGTAATCCCAGCACTTTGGGAGGCCAAGGCAGGTGGATCACCTAAGGTCAAGAGTTCGAGACCAGCCTGGCCAATATGGTGAAACCTCATCTATACCAAAAATACAAAATTAGCTGGGCATGATGGTGGGCGCCTGTAATCCCAACTACTCAGGAGGCTGAGGCAGAAGAATAGCTTGAACCCAGGAGGCAGAGGTTGCAGTGAGCCGAGATCGCACCACTGCACTCCAGACTAGGCAACAAGAGCGAAACTCCATCTCAAAAAAATAATAATAATTTTTTAAATGCTTCTTTATTTTTTAGATGCTGTTCTAGAGGTGGGGGGGGGGGGCGGCTAATAACTAGTCTCGTAATTCATTAATTACAATTGCAGGAAGAGGTACATAAGAGAAGTACAAAGTGCTATGAGGCCCTGTAAGATTGGGTGGTCTGACATTAGCCTGGGTCAGGGAAGGCTTCTTTAAGGAAGAGACACTTGAACTCAGTTCTGAAGGAGGAGCAGAAATGGGGTCCTCAGGGAGACAGCATTCCATATAGTGGGAAAATTGCACACAGTAGGAACAGAATATAGTAGGAGGGTAGATCCCTCAGGGAAGGCCAGAGATACTGTTGCAGGCAGGCATGCAGAGCCTAGCAGGCAGAGTAAGCAGTTTGAATCGTGCTCTAAGTATGAACGGAGCTACTAGGGATTCTTAGCTGGAAACTAACTTCATGTATGTTTTAAAAAGAGTCAGCCTAGCTGCTTTGCAGAGATGAAATAAGAGTAGCAAGAGTAGATCCAAAAAACAATTTGGGGGACCACAATCTGTGGAACTGGGTGATGGACTGGGTAAGATGGAGCGAGGGAAAGGAAGAAAGATTCAAGGCTAACTCTACAAAATGCTGTGAAGTGATTAGCAGTGCTTTTTCCAATCTGAACTGAATTTTTCCCTATGGCATAGTGTGAGAGGAAAACAATGGATTTTATTGGTGCCTGGGAAAAGATGGGGCTTAAAAAATACTTAAACAGTAGGATGACAGATCAAATGTTTCCCTTTTTCAAGAATGGAAAATTCTTTTCGAGAGCATTATATATTGAGCTCGTAGTTAGCTTTAATATCTCCTTTCAGAATTGTGGAAGCAGACTGACAGGATTATTCATCTCATGCCATAGTCTCTGAACTATAGCAGCATCTTCCTTTTAACTTCTCATGGCACTTGTCACTTCCTGTCTTGGATTTTCATTATATAACAATGTTTCTTATCTCCCTTCAAAAACTGTAAGTTCTCTAGTGAAACATAATTTACTACAAAAATAAGAAATCCCAAAGACAATCTATGTACTCCAACCTAGGGATGTTGTAAGTAGGAAGGGGAATAGAGAAAAAAATAGGCAGAAAATTATTTTCTTTTGGCTCATTAAACAAATGAGTTATCCTTAAAAAAGTGATACAGGAAAAGTTTTGTTTTTTAAGTACTTATGTATTTTACGTAAAAATGTTTAAAACAGCTATCAAATATAATTAAAGAAAATAGTAAAAGGTTGGAAAATATTGCCTGTTGTAATTGGAAAGGCTACTAAGCAAGATGTGGAAGATCAAGGGCAAAAATGAAAATACTTCCACTCTTTCATGTCACCACATCCTCAAACTGCACTGACAATGGCTAACTGAAGTTAACCAGAGCTCTACAGCAAACTCAGACCATAAATAATTTCTACCCTTAGCAAAAATCTATCTCCCCTCCCACCACCACCCACCCCCAACAAATACCTCTACAGTCCAAGTATGTGCAACCCTCTTAACTGTGTGGCAGAAGAATCTCAGTCCCTAAGAATCTCAGTCCCTCCCTTCTTTGGGAGCTAAGCTTTCCATCTAAGAAAATGCCAAGACAAGGTTGGGCACAGTGGCTCATGCCTATAATCTCAGCACTTTGGGAGGCTGAGGGAGGTGGATATGAGTTACTCAAAGCATATGTAGCTTGAGCCCAGGAGTTCAAGACCAACCTGGGCAACACAGTGAGACCTCATCTCTACAAAAAAAAAAAAAAAAATTAGCTGGGGTCATGGCATATGCCTGTAGTCCTAGCTACTCGGGAGGCTGAGGTGGGAGAATCGCTTGGGAGGTTGAGGTTGCAGAGGGCTGTGGTTGCGCCATTGTACTCCAGCCTTGCTGACAGGGCAAGACACTGTCTCCAAAAAACAAGAAAAAAAAAAAGCCAAGAGAAAATGAGATACTTCAGTCCAGGTCCTAGCATAACTCATTAATTTAACATTCATTGGCCGGGCGTGGTGGCTCACACCTGTAAATGAACTTTGGGAAGCTGAGGCGGGTGGATCACAAGGTCAGGAGTTCAAGACCAGCCTGGCCAAGATGGTAAAACCCCGTCTCTACTAAAAATACAAAAATTAGCCTGGTGTGGTGGCAGGCACCTGTAATCCCAGCTAATCCCAGCTACTCAGGAGGCTGAGGCAGGAGAATCGCTTGAACCCAGGGAGCAGAGGTTGCAGTGAGCCGACATCATACCACTGCACTCCAGCCTGGGCAACAGAGTGAGACTCTGTCTCAAAAAAAAAACAAACCCCAACAACAACAAAAACAAAACAAAACAAACAAAAAAAACATTCATTAAGGCCTTGTATTACTTGCAGTAGGTGAAACTGTGGCGTAACGGTGTCTTTCCATGCTAACTACTTTCTGATGGGTCTGATTAGGTCCAAGACTCAAGCATGTTAAAACCAACCATGCATTCTTATAGGCTTCATAACAACCCAAAATGGTATTTCGTGCTCACAAAACTTCATTTGGGGATTTATTCAAATGACACCTCAGTGAGGCCTTGGTCACCCTTTGAAAAACTGCAACTCTTACCCCTGACACTTTCTATCATCATTCTCTGCTTTCTTTTTCCTTTATCACTCATCACTAGCATAGGAGATATTACAACTACGTTGTTTACTGCCTGTCTCCCTGTCCACTGGATTGTCCTCCCAAATCTGTTCTTCCTTTCTTCCTGAACACCTGGCTTTCCAACCAGAAACTACATTTCCCTGTCTCCCTTGTGGCTAGGGAGGGCCACGTGACTAAGATTTCTCCAATGGCATGTGTGAAAAAGTAACATGTGAAAGTTCCTGTCACCTTCCTAAAGAAGCTTGTCTTGGACTCCCTTTTCCTTCATGCTGGTTGGAACTTGAAAACCAAATGCTGTGAAAGACAGAATTGACCCACTCTGCCTGGAATGCTGGATGGCCTCCTAGAAAAGAGGCTGCTGGCCGGGACCAGTGGCTCACGCCTGTAATCCCAGTACTTTGGGAGGCCGAGGGGGCAGATAACGAGGTCAGCAGATCGAGACCATCCTGGATAACACAGTGAAACCCCGTCTCTACTAAAAATACAAAAAATTACCCGGACGTGGTGGTGGGTGCCTGTAGTCCCAGCTACTCGGGAGGCTGAGGCAGGAGAATCACTTGAACCCAGGAGGCGGAGGTTACAGTGAGCCGAGATTGTGCCACTGCACTCCAGCCTGGGGGACAGAGCGACATCCTGTCTCAAAAGAAAGAACAGGAAAGGAAAGGACAGGACAGGAAAGGAAAGGAAAGGAAAGGAAAGGAAAGGAAAGGAAAGGAAAGGGGAAAAAGGGGAAAGGGGAAAGGGGAAAGGAAAACGGAAAGGAAAGAAAAGAGGCTGCTTACCTTCTCTGGGTTGTTATATGCCAGAGAACCAAACGTCTATAATTTTTTGGTCACTGTATTTTGGAGATCTTTGTTACATTATTTTACCCTGTACCCTAACAACAGCTTCCTACATTAGAATGTAGGGACCAAAAGGTCAGAAAATTCTGTCTGTTTTGCTCATCAGTCCATCCCTAGCAAGTAGAACAATGTCTGGCATGTGATAGGATACTCAATAAATATGTGTGAATGGATTACATAGACAACTTTATTATCATCACCCTCCACATCTCCAAATCACCTTCACAGCTACCAGAAGTTAGATTACAAAATTCAAATGCTCCCAAGAAGTTCCTATATCCCATTCACTGCCATCTTCCCCCAGTTCCACTGAGTGTGCCCTTCAGCCCCACTAGCCTCCTTTAAGCTTCTCCAATGTGCCTGACTCTTGCCCAACTCAGGGTCTTTGAGCAAGCTGGTTCCAGTATCTACTCCCAAACCCCTTTGCAGAAGTAGTCCTCATTCCTTCAGTTGTCTGCTTAAATGTCATCTCCTCAGACAGAACTTCCTGTTACCCTATCAAAACATATCCTATTTCTGCTATCTCTGTATCCTATTCATAACACTTATGAAAATGAGTAAATTAAAAATGTGTTGGGTTTTCCATTCTAAACTGGATTATAAGGTCCATAAGGACAAGAACCACTTTTGTTTTTATTTACCACTTGGTCCCCATTGCCTAGCATAGAGTGCCTAGCTGGTTATAAATAGGCAATAAAGGAGTAAATGGATGAACTTCACTAAAGATGTTGCGTGTTTAAGTATGTTGGGGTGGATATGAGTTACTTAAAGCATATGTAACTCTCCATAAATACAATATTCAAATGTCCTTGACTACCTTCCTGACAATAATGTAAGTTTCCATTTATGGGGCTGTAAACCAATGCACAAGCTGGCAGTTTTTTTATTGCTTTCTTAGAAGGATTATCACTCCCTCTTTCTACTACTAGTTTTTAGTTGCTAATAAGCAGGTAGAATTTTAATGACTCCTTTTGGTATGATGGACTAAGTAGCTTTTACTAGGATGTTTCCAATGCAGGCTCACACGGGTATATAATTTAAAATAAATGATTATTATACTTTAGGACCATGCCAATTGGCCTCCCAGGACCCAGGACTAAAGTTCCTCTGCTTTCTCAGGTCAAAGTTTCAGTTAATCAATTTGCTTCTAAAGTATGTAACCTGAGATTGCTCTCTAAAACTGTGTGGGCACCAGCTAAACTGGGCACATGGAACAATCTGGGGGTACTCAGTGACAGAGACTTTAAATCACACTGGTTTTGGTTTTTTTGTTTTGTTTTGTTTTGTTTTGAGACAGAGCTTCACTCTTGTTGCCCAGGCTGGAGTGCAGTGGTGTGATCCTGGCTCACTGCAACCTCCATCTCCCGGGTTCAAGCAATTCTCCTGCCTCAGCCTCCCAAGTGGCTGGGATTACAGGCACCTGCCACCACACCCAGCTAATTTTTTTGTATTTTTAGTAGAGACAGGACTTCATCATGTTGGCCAGGCTGGTCTCGAACTCCTGACCTCAGGTGATCCACCCACCTCGGCCTCCCAAATTGCTGGGATTACATGAGTGAGTTATTGCGCCCGGCCCACACTGTTTTTAAATTTGAGATATTTATGGATATATATGGAGTTTCTCTATCTGGTCGGTGATGTGACGGTGGATATACAAACTTATGCATGGGATAAAACTGCATAGAACTAAACACATATACACACACACAAATGAATACAAAATATGGAAAATCTGAAAAAGATTGGTGGACAGCATCAACATCAGTATCTTGGTTGTGGCATTATAGTGCAATTTTACAAGATGTTACCACTGGGGAGAAATTGGGTAGAGTACGTGGGATCTCTCTGCATTTTTTCTTACAACTCCATGTATATCCATAAATATCTCAATAAAATTTTACATCAAAAATGCTGTTTCAACACCGAAACTCTAGGATACTACAGAATTCAGCTGGTTACTGAAGAAAACAGGAAGGAAGACGCTGGGGAAATGAGAGAAAGAGAAGTAGGAGTAAATATGAAACTTCATAGTGGGAAAGGTTACTAAAAGAACACTGCATTCCTGTAGCCTGCATGTCCTTAGAAACGCCTCATAGAGTAACTGTGGTTTTACTTTACTCACAGGACTATTGCTAGATCTGTGGGAAAGAACTACAAGACAGTTGCTAAAAGTTTGAAAAAGACAGTTACTAAACATATGAAAGACCTGATAATCTACTTCTTTACCTTAGGTATTGGCATATTCCACACATCTATACTATTCTTGAGTGTGATCACTTAGGAATGAATATGATTTGAACTTATTCATGTTAAGACAGGATGTCAAATTGAGAACCAGGCAGATCCACCACCTACCGTAAAAACGACCCTAAATTGGTTGAAGAAATTAGATCCCAAAGATTCTTGGTGAATTCTGAAGTCTTTATCAGTATATCCATATTAAAAGGAGATGACAGAAGCCAAAATAAAAGAATTATGGGATGCCTGTAATCCCAGCACTTTGGGAGGCCAAGGTGGGCAGATCACAAGGTCAGGAGATCAAGATCATCCTGGCTAACATGGTGAAACCCCGTCTCTACTAAAAATACAAAAAATTAGCCGGGCGTGGTGGCAGGTGCCTGTAATCCCAGCTACTCAGGAGGCTGAGGCCGGAGAATCACTTGAACCCAGGAGGCAGAGGTTACAGTGAGCCGAGATTCTGCCACTGCACTCCAGCCTGGGTGACAGAGCAAGACTCTGTCTCAAAAAAAAAAAAAAAAAAAAAAAGAATTACGGGCTGACAGGACCACTGGATTAAAATAAGCATCAGTTTCATTAAAAAGGGCTAACTTGAAGGTAAATCTTTTGACTCCAGCTCTTTAGAGGATCTAAAGTGACCTTGATGGACAGTGGAAGAAATCACAAAATGGAATTCCTTGAATAAAAATTTGTTGACTTTAAATAATTTTGCCTAATGTTACATATACACGACTAAAAAAAAAAAAAAAAAACTCTTGAAAAAAAGAAATTAGAATCAGCTGGGTGTGGTGGTGGGCGCCTGTAGTCCCAGCTACTCGGGAGGCTGAGGCAGGAGAATTGCTTGAACCCAGGAGGCAGAGGTTGCAGTGAGCAGAGATCGCGCCACTGCACTCCAGCCTGGCAACAGAGCAAGACTCCGTCTCAAAAAATAATAATAATAATAATAATAATAATAATAATAATAATTAATAAATAAATAAAAAAGAACACTGCATACTCTGAAAACACAGTCACATATCTGAAATCTGCTTCAGCTCACAGTGTCAAAGAGTAAGAGAACAGAACACTTGTTAGGGAACATCTAGTTCCATACCTGCATTCTGAAGACCTGAAAAGTGAGGCTCAAAAAATAATTTGCAAAATGTTAAAAGTTTTAGAAAAAAGAAACAGGAGACTAGCTTCCCAACATTGGCACAGGGAAGAATTGCTTAAACAAGATACATAAAGCAAGCACTAGCCATAAAGAAAAAGACAGAAAAATTTAACTACATTAAAATTAAGAACTTGTCTATCAAAAGGTACCAAAAAAAAAAAAATAGTAAAAGGAGAAGGCAAAGTATCTTAGAGAAGATACCTGCAACATAGATAACCACAAAGCTTTAGTGTTTTGAATATGAAAAGGACTCTTAAAGTCAATATGAGAAAGATAAACGACCCAACAGAAAATAGTCAAAGGAGATAAATATATAAGGAGAGAAACATAAATGGCCCATAAACATATGCAAAAATGTTTAACTTCATTAGTAATCAGAGAAATGCAAATTAAGATCATTGTGAAATAAAATTTCACACCCAATAGATTGGCAAAAAGAAAGAACTCAAACAATAGCAAGCGTTAAGAAAATACGAATCAATGGAAACTCATACAATTCTAGTGAGAATGCCCATTGGTACAACTACTCTAGGTAACAATTTTACCTCCTTTTGTAAAGTTGCACATTCCAAGACCTATGATTACATATGTAAGACTTCCTATATATACAGTTTTGTGTTTCTATGTATATGCATATCCTACACACACACACACCCCACAAGAGAAAGACCCTTTAATAAATACACACACAACAAAAGATACACATTGTTCTTAGCAGCACTGATCATACCAGGAAAATAAAAAATCCTGCGAACAACCCAAAGGCCCATCGACAGGAGAATGGATGAATTCTAGTAAACTCCCAAAGTGAAATATTATTCAGCAGTGACAATGAATGAATTATACCTACATAAAACCTTAAAAAGAATCTTAGCGGGCCAGGCACGGTGGTTCACACCTGTAATAATCTCAGCACTTTGGGAGGCCGAGGGAGGGCAGATCACTTGAGGCCAGGAGTTCAAGACCAGCCTGACCATGGCAAGACCCCATCTCTACTAAAATACAAAAATTAGCCAAGCATGGTGGCACATGCCTGTAGTCTCAGCTACTTAGGAGGCTGAGGCTGGCGAATCGCTTGAACCCAGGAGGCAGAGGTTGCAGTAAGCCAAGATCGCACCACTCACCACTGCACTCCAGCCTGAGAGACAGAGTAAGACTGTCTCAAAAACAAACAAACAAAAAATCTTAGCAATATAATACTGAGTAAAAAACAATATGTAAACCATTTTATTTCTCAAAATAAGAAAGCTAAATATCTAAGTCTGTATACACACATGTTAAAACTATACTTTAAAATAGAATGATTATTACAAAAATAAGGCTAATGGTTACAGGGTGGTGGGAAGGCAAGGAGATGAGATAAGGAAGTAGTATATAGGTAGAATTGTATTGCTAATGTTATAATTCTCAAGTTGGGTAGTGGGCATGCAGGGTTTTATTTTATTATTATGCACATATTTTATATCTATTCTATTTGCACTAAATATTACATTTTTAAATGACAGTTTCTTTTAAAAGGAAGTGATTTTTTTCCAAGGCTATGCTGCTCATTAGTAAAGGCACTATAACAAAGAAGTTCCCATCCCCATACCTCAAAAAACTTCCACAATGTGAGGTACATATTAGGAAATAAACAGATACTTGTTAATGCACATTGAATTTCATGACTACTTAAAATTGTCAATTTCAAACATGGATTCTATAAATACATTAAGAAGTCTTCTGATTTGATTACATATGATTTTATTTTGATAGCACTACCTTCATTAGTATCTTTAATAAGTAATATGTCTGAATTTTTACAGGATTATTTTAATTGCACTGCCTGAAATTTCAAAACAGGGATATATGTCCTCCTGATACTTTTCATCGAGGTCTGGGGTCTAACCTAACAAATGATTATGACTTTTAAAATAGACTTTATTTACAGATTCAATTTTCTGAAACTGCTCCCTTGCTAGGGCTCTCAGCCTTAGGTTGAATCACTGGCTGTAATAAACATGGCACCCAATTCAGCTCCACCAAATTACTACTTGTTCTCAAGTATATATACATGAATTGTCTACTTATTGCCTCCTACTATCTTGTAGCAGCTGTCACTCAGCCTGTCCAAGGGCTGCCACTCTATCCAACATTCTGCAACTAATTAATTGTATTTATAAGTAGAGATGAGTAAGAGTGTTTTTGAAAAATAATGGTAGGTGACCACTGGCAAATGCAGTGTTGATTCCCAGGAAGCTTGCCCATAATATTCCAGCATCAACAAAAATCCTCTCCTCCATTAGTGCTATTAGCTAAAAGATTAATATAATTAGATTTGAGTTTAATTAATTCTAGAGCATAGTACTAACCAAGGCATGGGTCTACATTAGATCCTCAATCATTCATATCAGTGTAAAACTAAACAGTATACCCACTATTAAAAACCCATAAACAGTGTCAGGCCTCTGAGCCCAAGCTAAGCCATTATATCCCCTGTGACCTGCACGTATATATCCAGATGGCCTGAAGTAACTGAAGAATCACAAAAGAAGTGAAATTTAAATGGCCTGTTCCTGCCTTAACTGATGACATTACCTTGTGAAATTCCTTCTCCTGGTTCATCCTGGCTCAAAAGCTCCCCGACTGAGCATCTTGTGTCCCCCACCCCTGCCCACCAGAGAACCCCCTTTGACTGTAATTTTCCTTTACCTACCCAAATCCTATAAAACAGCCCCACCCCATCTCCCTTCACTGACTCTCTTTTTGGACTCAGCCCGCCTGCACCCAGGTGAAATAAACAGCCTTGTTGCTCACACAAAGCCTGTTTGGTGGTCTCTTCACACAGATGCGAATGAACCAGTACTTCCTAAAATTTGTCATTGTTCCCATCCAAAGTATATAAAATTCAGTTCAAACTCATTACTGTTAAAGGGGAAACTGAAATTTGGGGTAGAGTACTGTCAAATGTGCAATCAAGAGATGGAGACCCAAAGAGTAAAACAGATAAAAACCCAACAGAAAACAGTCAAAAGATTCGCTCATTCCTAGACTCTAAGCCTAAACACATAGTACAGAATTATAAAGCTGGGAGAGAACTTAGATATAAATCATCCCAGGAGCCCAGTTCACAGATGAGGAAACTGAGGACAAGGGCAATAGAACTGAGTCTGGAATTCCATATTTCTGAATTCTCAATTCACTGAATAATCTTGGAAAAGCCACTTACCCTCTCTCAGTCCATTTTCCCAGCTATAATGAAGATGTTGGACTACTCAATGGTCTCTAAGGTTCTTTAGTAGTTCTAGGATTCACTGAGCCTTACAGACCAACTAGCAGCCCAAGCCCTTTATTTTACAGATGGGGAGTCTAGCAAACTACAATTATTTATAGTAGAGTCTGCCATTCCTGGCCTATAGACACTTTAGATTTGTTCATTCATTTTCACAAGATCCTAGGACATAAATGTGACAGTTAATTTTATGTGTCAATTTGACTAGGCCACAGCATGCTCAGGTATTTGGCCAAGCATTATTCTAGATGTGTCTGCCAAGGTGTTTCTGGATGAGATTAACATTTGAATCAGAATACTGAGTAAAGCAGACTGCCCTCCATAATGTGGGTGGGCCTCATCAAATCAGTGTAAGGACTGAGTAGAACAGAAAGGTGGCTCTTCCCCTTCCCTTGACTAAGGAATAACTCCTCCTGCATTTTCCTGCCTTCAGAGATGAATAGTGGCTCTTCCTCAGTCTTGAACCTACTCCAGTCTTCAGATTGGAATTTATGCCATCAGTTCTCCTTGGGTCTCCAACTTGTGGACTGCAGATCTTGGGTCTTGTCAAGCTACATAAACCTATGAGCCAATTCCTTACGATAAATCACTTCCTGTATATATCCTATTGGTTCTGTTTCTCTGGAGAATCCTAATAACCAAATGTGTATAATAAACTAACGCTTATACAGCACTTAAAACAGTTCCTGGAACTTACCACTCTAGGTTTTGCTGTTATTATTATGATTAAAAGGCAAAGAAAAACAACTTAAAACTGTAACAATTCCATAAACCTGCAACATATCAATGAAATCATGGATCAGCAATTCAAGGCTCTGACTTAATTATTTCTGCACACAGATATCCTAACAAAACACAAATGCCTACATTGAAAGTAAAATTTTAAAAAAGATTTTTAAAAATTTCAAATTTTGACCCACATAAAATGATGAGATTAGCTCCATCTTTGTGCAATAAGGACTTAAATAAGACACTACTATCATTGCTGAATATCTTGTACCCCTTAAAGTTGCAATAAACTCACAAAAATAATGACATTAAAAGTACTAGCACCTCAATAAAGCTGTTTAAAAACAAATTTTGAAACAAGAATTTGAAAAACACATAGACAAAAAGTTACCAAAAGGACTTAAAAATTACACGGATGTAGTGGTTCACACCTGTAATCTCAGCACTTTGGGAGGCCGAAGCAGTAGGATCAAATGAGGCCAGGAGTTTCAGACCAGCCTGGTCAACACAGTTAAACCCCATCTCTACTAAAAATGCAAAATCTAGCCAGGCATGGTGGTACACATCAGTAATCCTAGCTACTCGGGAGGCTGAGGGACAAGAATTATTTGAACCTGGGAGGCAGAGGTTACAGTGAGCTACTCCACTCCAGCCTGGGTGACAGAGCAAGACTCTACCTCAAAAAGAAAAAAAAAAAAGAAAGAAAAAGAAAAAAAAAGATTTGATTAATAAACACTTCATTTGGTATTTATACTGGAGTATTTTTTAATTGATATATAATAGTTGTATACATTTTACGAGTACATTAAGTACTTTGAAAATATAATAGCAAATTGCTGAAGAAAATCAACGTTATAAATGTGTATCAAACCACAGGGAAGCTTATAAAGCTAATTCATTAACTACATCACCAAATATTAAATAACTAAAATCATAATTTAAAAAGGCATGATGTACATATTATAAAACACAACATGTGGCCAGCGCGGTGGCTCACGCCTATAATCTCAGCATTTTGGGAGGCCAAGGTGGACAGATTACCAGACGTCAGGAGTTCGAGACTACCCTGGCCAACATGGTGACACCCTGTCTCTACTAAAAATACAAAAATTAGCTGTGCGTGGTAGCACACATCTGTAATCCCAGCTACTCAGGAGGCTGAAGCAAGAGCATTGCTTGAACCCAGGAGGCAGAGGTTGCAGTGAGCCGAGATCACGCCACTGCATTCCAGCCTGGGTGACAGAGCAAGACTCTGTCTTAAAAAAAAAAAAAAAAAAGACTGGACACCACTTAGTCTTTGATCTCTCAATCAAGCACTACAAGTCTATAATTATAAATGGGATATAAGATTAGAAATGCAAATAGAAATCGTATTTCATTTAGTCAGCAAACATTTAATGAACACACATTATGTCAGGCAGTGAAGCATTAGGGATATAGCAATGAGCAAAAATAGTCACAGGTCTTACCTTCATGAAGCATACTATATAGAGGAAATCTACATACTAAGTAAGTTACCAAATACAGTATGCAAATGTAAAGTCAACTACAAAAAGAATATGAAGGACAGGTTCATAGTCACATGTGAACCTGGCATTGTCTGAGGGAAGGATCAGGGACAGCTTCCTTAGGGAAGTGATGATTAAGCTGAGCTCTGAGAAATGAGTAAGAGTTGAGACAATTGACTACAGGAGAGAAGTGCACCAGGAATATACAGTATATTATACAACGGTCCTGCGGCAGATGGAACACAAAAAATGAAGAAGGTTTTTTGCAGAAATGAAAAAATAAATATCCATCATAAAATCCATATGGAATTTTAAGGCACCCCAAATAGCCAAAACAATCTTGAAAAAGAGCGAAGTTGGGGGTCTCGCAACTCCTGATTTCAAAACATATTACAAAACAATATGCAATCAAAGTAATCAAAACCACGTGGCACTGGCATAAAGACAGACACACAAACAGAATAAAATAAATATCCCAGAAGTAAACTCTCATGCACATGGTCAAATGATCTTTAACAAGGGTGCCAAAACCACTCAGTGGGGAAAAAGAGAGTCTTTTCTTTTTTTCTTATCCTGCCCTATGATGCTGAGAGAGTCTTCAAATAAATGGTGCTAGGAAAACTGGACATCAACATGCACAAGAATGAAGTTGGACCCTTATCTTATACTACATACAAAAAGTAACTCAAAGTCGATTGAAGATCTACATGTAAGACTTATAAGCTATCAACTAAACTTAAAAATATGCAACTCCTAGAAGAAAACAGAGGGAAAAACACTCATGACATTTGAATTTGACAATGATTTCACAGATATGACATTAAAAGCACAGGCAACGAAAGCATAAACAGACAAATGAGACTACATCAAACTTTAATACTTCTGTTCGTCAAAGTAAGTAATCATCACAAGGAAAAGGCAACCTATGTAATGTGGGAAAATATTTGCAAATCATATATTTCATAAGGAGATATTATCCATAATATGTAAATAACTCTTACAACTGAGCAACAACAAAAAAGGAAATAACACCCTCGCCACCAAAATGGGTAAAGGACTTAAGTAGACATTTCTCGAAAGGTGACGTACAAATGGCCAAAAAACATAGGAAATGATGCTAAACATCACTAATCATCCGAGAAATGCAAATCAAAATCACAATAAGATGTAACCTCACATCCATTAAGACAGCTACTATAGGTCGGGCGCAGTGGCTCCCATTTGTAATCCCAGCACATGGGAGGCCAAGGCAGAGGGATCACATAAGGTCAGGAGTTCGAGACCAGCCTGGCCAACATGGTGAAACCTAGTCTCTACCAAAAAGACAAAAATTAGCCGGGCATGGTGGTACACGCCTATAATCCCAGCTATTCGGGAGGCTGAGGCAGTAGAATCGCTTGAACCTGGGAAGCAGAGGTTGCAGTGAGCAGAGATCACACCACTGCACTTCAGCCTGGGCAACAAAGAAAGGCTCTGCCTCAAAAAAAAAAAAAAAAAAGACTGTTACTATAAAAAATATAGCAATTGTTGGTGAGTATGTGGAGAAACTAGAACCCTTAATGGGAATGTAAAATGATGTAGCCACTGTTGAAAACAGTTCAGAAGTTCCTCAAAAAATTAAACAAAATTACCACATGACACAGCAGTCTCATTTCTGGGTATATATCCAAAGAACTGAAAGCATAATCTCAAAGAGAGATATTTGCACACTGATGTTCATAGCAGCATTATTCCCAATAGCTAAGAGGTGGAAGCAATCCAAATGACTATCTACAGAAGAATGGATAAACAAAATATATATACACACAATGAAATATAATCCAGCCTTGAAAAGGAAGAAAATCAGGCCAAGCACGGTGGCTTAAGCCTGTAATCCCACCACTTTGGGAGGCCGAGGCGGGTGGATCACCTGAAGTCAGAAGTTCCACACTAGCCTGGCCAACATGGCGAAACCTCATCTCTACTAAAAATATAAAAATTAGCTGGGCATGGTGGTGGGCAACTATAATCCCAGCTACTGGGGAGGCTAAGGCAGGAGAATTGCTTGAACCCGGGGGTGGGGTGGGGGACAGAGGTTGCAGTGAGCCAAGACCACACCACTTCACTCCAGCCTGGGCGACAGAGTGAAACCCCATCTCAAAACAAGGGAAGAAAATCCTCTCACATGCTACGACATGGAGAATCCTGGAGGACATTATGCTAAGTGAAATAAGCCAGTCACAAAAAGACAAATACTGCATGAAGTGGGGGAGCTGTTGTTTAATGGCTATGGAATTTTAGTTTTGCAAGATGAAAAAGTTCTAGAGATCTGTTGCATACAACGTGAATACAATTTGCACTACTCTATGCTTTAAAAAAAGATGGTAAGTTTTATGTGTTTCCTTTACAATTAAAAATACTAGTTATTGGCCGGGTGCTGTGGCTCATGCCTGTAATTCCAGCACTTTGGGAGGCAGAGGAGGGTGGATCACCTGAGGTTGGGAGTTCAAAGACCAGCCTGGCCAACATGGCGAAACCCTGTCTCTACTAAAAAATATTTTTAAAATTAGCCGGGTGTGGTGGCATGTGCCTGTAATTCCAGCTGCTCAGGGGGCTGAGGCATGAGAATCGCCTGAATCCGGGAGGCAAACAAGGCAGTGAGCTGAGATCACACCACTGCACTCCAGCCGGGGCGACTGAGCAAGACTACGTCTCAAAAAAACACATAAACAGGTGGGCGCAGTGGCTCACACCTATAATCCCAGCAAAATCCCATCTCTACTAAATACACAAAAATGAGCTGCGTGGTGGCAGGCACCTGTAATCCAAGCTACTTGGGAGGCTGAGAGAGGAGAATGGCTTGAACCCAGGAGGCAGAGGTTGCAGTGAGCAGAGATTGCAGCACCACACACACACACACACACACACACACACACACACACAAACTACTTAAGTGAGGAAGAACTGAAGAAAGCAGTTTGGTAGTTCCTGAAAAGTTTAAACATACAATTACCATATGACCCAGCAATTCCACTAATATATACTCAAGTAAAAACATATTCATTTTAAAAAACAAAAAAATTTGCCAGGCACAGTGGCTCACACCTGTAATTCCAGCACTTTGGGAGGCCAAGATGGGTGGATCATCTAAGGCCAAGAGTTCAAGACAAGCCTGGCCAACAAGGTGAAACCCGGTATCTACTAAAAATACAAAACTAGCCAGGTGAGGTGGTGCACGTCTGTTGTCCCAGCTACTCAGGAGGCTGAGACAGGAGAATTGTTTGAACCTGGGAGGCAGAGGCTGCAATGCGCTGTGATGGCGCCACTGCACTCCAGCCTGGGTGACAGAGTGAGGCTCTGTCTCAATAAAAAAAATAATAATAATAAAGGACAAAAGTGCAAACCCAAATGTCCATCAGCTGATGAACAAATAAATAAAATGTGCTCTCTCCATAAAACAGAGTATTACTCTGCCTTCAAAAGGAATGAATCCGGGCACGGTGGCTCACACCTATAATCCCAGCACTTTGGGAGGCCGAGCTGGGCGGATGACCTGAGGTCAGTTTGAGACCAGCCTAGCCAACATAGCAAAACCCTGTCTCTACTAAAAATACAAAAATTAGTTGAGTGTGGTGGTGCGTGCCTGCAGTCCAAGTTACTTTGGAGGCTGAGGCATGAGAATCGCTTGAAACCGGGAGGCATAGGTTGCAGTGAGCCAAGATCATACCACTGCGCTCCAGCCCGGGTGACAGAGAGACTCCACCTCAAAAAAAAAGGAATGAAGTACTGATACTGATACATGCTACAACATGAACAAATCTTGAAAATATTACTATGCTAAACCAAAGAATTCAGTCACAAAGTAACACATACTGTATGATTCCAATGGCAGTCCAGAGATAAGAAAGTAGATTGGTGGTTGCCAAGGGCTGAAGGGTAGAGGATTGGGACTAAGAGCTAACAGATGGGGTTTCTTTTTGAGATAGTGGAAATATGCTGGAATTAGATAGCTGTGATAGTTACACAGCATAGTAAATTTAAATCCACTTAAGTGTATACTTTAAAGTGGTGAATTTTATGTTATGTGAATTATCTCAATTTTTTAAAGTGAATGAAAAAAAGTGAAAGAGTGAGAGCAATACCAGCAAAGTATTTAACCAGAAATCAGCGGAAAGTCAATGAAATGCTCCTGGTGTGCGTCTGTAAAAGATCCTCCTGCAGCTGTGTAGAAGATGGATAGGAGAGGGCAAAAGTGGAAATAAAATAATCGATTGCAAAGGTCCAGGTAAATGACAGCAGTAGCTTGAATTTGAATGGTGGTAGGTGTGGAAATGAAGAAAGGTGGATGGGATGTGACAGCATTTTCAGAAATAGAACCTATTGGATTCTCTGACAAATGTGATGAAGGGAAAGGTTAGTATTAAGTTAAGACTGCTAGGTTTTTAGCTTGAGCTACTAGGTGGGGGATGGTGCCACTTACTGAACAGGGGAAAACTGGAGGAGGAACAAATATGAAAGTGGAGAAATGCTAATGACTTAGATGAGGGTGGCAGTCATGATGATAAAGAAAAGTGGCATTGACTGAGCATGGTGTTGTGATGAACTGGTTATGAGGGTGATACGTGTCCCCACCCAAATCTCATCTTGAATTATAATCCCCATAATACCCACCTGTCAAGGGAGAGACCAGGTGGAGGCAACTGAATCATGGGGGCAGTTTTCTCCATGGTGTTCTCGTGATAGTGAGTTTCACGAGATCTGATGGTTTCATAAGGGGTTCTTCCCCCTTCAGTCAGCACTTCTTCCTGCCACCTTGTGAAGAAAGTGCCTTGCTTCCTAATTGCCTTCTGCCATGATTGGAAGTTTCCTAAGGCCTCCCCAGCCATGTGGAACTGTGAGTCCATCAAACCTCTTTCCTTTATAAATTACCCAATCTCAGGCAGTTCTTTATAGCAGTATGAAAATAGACTAATACAGAGGGAATGAGATGCAATTGATGTTCTGGTAAGTCCAAATGATGCAGTCAGATCTGAAAGTCTATCAAAAGCTTTCTTATCTAACAGCAGTGAAATATAAATGTGTTGGTAAGGAATGTACTCCTGAAAAAAGGCCTGATCTCCAGCTTTTTAAATAAATGACCACTAGTACTCAAGAAAATGAACTGCCATCCTGTCTCCCCTGTGTAGTCAAAGTTCCCAGAAATATGTACCCATAATTTAAGCAGGGTAACTAAGTAAGCAGTCCTATAATAATACATGAAGTAGTGTCATGATATATTACCCCGAATATATATTTCATCCTGGTCTCTGCCTTACTGTCCCTGCACCAAATCAAGCCGGGCATGGCAGCTCAAGCCAGTAATCCCAGTACTTTGGGAGGCTGAGTCAGGTGGATCACTTGAGGTCAGGAGTTCAAGACCAGCCTGGCCAACATGGTGAAACCCCATCTCTCCTAAAAATACAAAAATTAGCCAGATGTGGTGGCACACGCCTGTAGTCTCAGCTACTCAGGAGGCTGAGGCAGGAGAATCACTTGAGGTTGCAGTGAGCCGAGATTGTGCCACTGCACTCCAGCCTGGGCAACAGAGCAAGACTGTCTCTCTCTCTATATATATATATATATGTATATATATTTTAATAACATAAATTCGCTGGAGTCATAGGTTTCAGAAAAGAGCATCTATGTATAGGAAGATTCCTATAGCTATTGTTGTGGAGACCTAAAGCCACCTGACACCTGTTTTTAGCAACTCCTTTTTCAAAATCAAAATTACTACAGCAAATGTAAGGCATTGAAGATCAAGGTTTTGGTCTTTCTGCTGTATCATGGACAGCATCTTTATGTTCCCATAAAATTCTTATGTGGAAATCCAAACTTCCAAGGTGTCGGTACTAGGAGGTGAGGCATCTGACAGGTGATTAGGCCATGAGGGTGGAGCCCTCATTAATGGGATTAGTGCCCGAGAGAGCTCATTTCACTCTTTTTCTGCCATGTGAGGTTACAATAAGTCACCAGTTTACAACGTGAAGCCCCCTCACCAGTAGCCAACCATGCTGGCATCCTATCTTGGACTTCCAAGTTCCAGGATTGTGAGAAATAAATTTCTGTTGTTTATAAGCCACTGAATCTATGGTGATCTGTTATACTTTTTATTTGTTTTGTTTTGTTTTTTTTTTTTGAGGCAGAGTCTCGCTCTGTTACCCAGGCTGGAGTGCAGTGGTGCCATCTCTGCTCACTGCAACCTCCATCTCCCTGGCTCAAGCAGTTCTCCGGCCTCAGCCTCCCAAGTAGCTGGGATTACAGACGCTTTCCATCACACCTGGCTAATTTTTGTTTTTAGTAGAGACAGGGTTTCACCATGTTGGCCAGCCTGGTTTTGAACTCCTGACCTCAAATGATTCACCTGCCTCAGCCTCCCAAAGTGCTGGGATTACAGGCATGAGCCACTGAGCCCCGCCTGTTATACTTTTTTATAACAGCTCAAACTCATTTGGGGTTGGCATGTATGCTCTCTAAATTGACTGGTTCCAATGCTTTAAGTGCAAACAATGACCCCGCACCATTGCTCAGGTGATTGCCTCCTCCTGTAATGAGACTGCCCATCCCTAAAATCTCAGAACCTTCAGCCCTTTGGGTCCCCAAAGGTCCAGTTGACAGGCTATTTCCTCCATAAAGCTCTCCCCAAGAAATGAAGCCAGAGAGCCAGTGCCTCCTTCTGAATGCCTACTGCACTTACTGTGTATGTCGTTCAAAAGGATGGCACTGGTGACCTACTGGCCTTGTGCGGAGGTTGGTCCTGTTTGCTGGTCTTCTATCTCTTCTACCAAAGTGCAGGCTACTGGTGAGCAGGGCTATACCTTACACACCTCTACAGCACCAAATAGGGGATGAGTGTTTCAAGAAAGCTGTAATTCACATGAATGTTTTCAGAAAAGAAGCCAGAGTAAATTGTCAACTATACTATAGATCCCTTAATCCATACTACTGCAAAATACATTCTGACGCTTAAAGAACGTCCCCACTGCTTACACAACAGGTGTAGCTTACATAATCTGCTCTACCCAGCTGTTACTTGAGGCAATTCCCTCCTGGCTTCTACTCCCTGTCGATATGTGGGATTACTGCACTATCCATTATGATTTCCTCATTCCTTGCGCCAACCATAAAAGATTTGTTAATTTTCCTTTATAACAGTAAAAACAGTTGAAACTCCAAATAACCAGAGATATTCTAGGGTTTTCCATGACTATAAAACTCAAAAGACAATCCAGGATATAAACCAATATTTCTAAATATTGCCATAAATTGTTTTTTTCTTTTAGTGTTTGTTTCCCCCTATGTAGTCTTCTTTGACAAAATACTACAGTATTCCCACTGTTTGGAAATTGTGTTACCCAAAAGGTACAGAATGGGACGAAGCAATGATGCAAATGAGTGTTAGGACTATAAGCAAATGAATGGGAGCAGTAACGAAAGTCCAAAAGTCAGGAAAAATGAAAATCCACGAACTTGGTGATGCTCCAGAGAGGAAACCAGCAAGTGTTGACGCTAAACTGGCAGAAACATCAATACTTCCTGGCTCCCCCACTGGGTGCATCAATTTACCACCGGCAGGCTGCTCTTCTGCTTCAAGTGACAAATAGTGAGTGCTTTCAATGACAGTATGAAAAGGAATGACCCATAATCTAGAAGCATGGGTATGGGCAGCAATGAAAAGATGTGATTGCTGGAGTCTGTCTCAGCTGCACTGCTGATTAGCTTAATGATCTTGGACAAGTCCTTTCCTTTCACTGAAAAAATGCCAGTATTTCATAATATTTGCGTGATGGAAAGAGTTAACATAGCAGGCCTGACGCTGCTATTCTTAGTAGGGCCTGTTTGCAAGGTTGGTCTTTGGCTGGTGTCTGGGGACTCGGATTTTGGGAGGGTTCCCATCACCCTGATAAGAGTGGCTCACTCTGCTTAAGCTGTGTAAACAATAGGGTTTACACTGAATACCTGCTTTCCTCCTTGGGGTCTGGAATTTTGCTGTGTACCAGGTGGAGGGTGCCTCTGTGACCAGCTCCCAATAAAAACCCTGGGTACTGAATCTCTAATAAGCTTCCCTAGTAGACATTTCATACTAGCTGTCAAAACTCGTTTGCTAGAGGAATTAAGCATGACCTGTGTGATTTCAGTGAAAGAGGACTGGAAGCTTGCACATGGTTTCCTCCAGACTTGGCCCCAGTGAGCCTTTTCCCATTACTGACTTTGCTCTGTATCCTTTTGCTATAATAAATCACATCCCCAAGCGTGTATATGTACTGAGTTCTGCCAGTGAATCATCAAACCTAGGCCAGTTTTGAGGACCTGACACAATTGGTATCGTGCTGAATAGTCTACCAAACATTTTTTTCAACAGTCTTGTGAAATAGGTATTATTATTCCCATTCTATCGATGCAGAAACTGAAGTTCAAAAAGGTGACAGAGAGTGCCCAGAAAATAAATATTTCCGTGTTTACTATATTATATATGGCTGTTCTCAAATTTTAGTGAGCCTAAGAATTACTTGGAATGCTTGTTAAGAACAGTTTCCTGGGGCCTATCACCCAAGACTTGGATTCAGTAAGTTCAAGACCCAGGAATCTGTATTTATAGTAAGCATCCAGGATGATGATTATTATTATTATTGAGATGGAGTTTTGCTCTTGTTGCCCAGGCTGGAGTGCAGAGGCACAGTGAGCCGAGGCTCACTGCAACCTCTGCCTCCCAGGTTCAAGTGATTGTCCTGCCTCAGCCTCCCAAGTAGCTGAAATTACAGGCCTGCGCTACCACTCCTGGCTAATTTTATAGCCCAGTCTGAAATGCATAATGTAGCCCAGTCTGAAATTCAGATCTGTAGCCCAGTCTGAAATGGAGAAACAGATTTTTCATCTGTTATTACTGACTCAGACTGTGTTACCAATTCAGCTCAAAACAATTAAACAAGTATTAATTGAACATCTACTGTTTACTTGATGCTGTGCTAACTGCAAGATCGTTTTCAAGAACACTTCTGATTTTTCCAAGAATACCATGGCAAAGAGAAATGGACTAGGAAAACATTGCCACATTAATCCTTTATGACAACATATAATACAGACACCTAAAAAACAAATGATATCTGCTTGAACAGGGTAGGCCTCACCAATCCTCCCATATTCCATTAAATAAATATGGTGCAAGAAATCAATGATTTCTACTTCACAAATACAGGTTAACCTTCTTAATCTGGAAATCCATGGTCCATTATCATTTATAAATCACATCTTCTATTATCAAGAAGTCAGCCGAACCAGCAATCCATCCAGACACTGCAGTAATTGAGGGGCTGTCTGCCAATGTGCGGGCACAGGGCATCCTGTGCCCGTATCTGCAGTGCTGAGCACTCATTCATCATTAAGCTGCAGCAGTGTTAACATATGCTGCAGTTGTGCCAATATGTTTGTTTTACGATCACCACTAATCTACCCATATACCAGGCCAAGAAGGTAAATGTTAAGTGAAAGGAAATAAACTCAAGAGCCAGCACCTAATTCACTTGTGGAAGCCCAGAACCTCCCTCCACCTAACCAGAAAAAGTCTCCCAGCCTCGAGGGTTCCAGATGTAAATGGTTCATCTGTATAAAGCGCTACAGATGTACAAGAAATTCCACCACCTTGAAGAACAAAATTGTATTTTTTTTGTATCCCATGCATTCACCCTCTTTGAAAGAACTGATCAACCATGTTAGACAAGCAGTGAGCCTTGATGATTTTTTCCATCACTCAACAAATCAGTATTTGATTTCACTCAGCGGGCTAGTTCTTTGCACATCATGCAGACACAGCGAGGTTAGTTATGGTTCTTTCAGGGGCCACTGGCCATCCTTTACCTCCTAGAACCCACTGCTCAGCAGGTGGTAAACTGGCAGCTTTTTTGAGAAAACAAGCTCTTTTGGACAGTTGCACCTGCCCAAATCTCAATTCAGCTAAAAGTTAATTAGGAACACTGGAAACTACCTGGTATATAGGCACTCAATATTACACGCTAAATGGCTGAATTATTAGCAATAAGCATAAACAAAAGGAACAAACAGTAAACACTTAGAGAAAGTATTCAGGACACAGAGTTTTAGTTTGCTTAGTCAGTAAAAGGTAGATCAGGAAAAAAGACAAAAGCTGCTGTCATTTGTGTGAAGATTTATTTCAAGTTATAGTGGTTCATTTCTAAGTAAGTTTCCTACCTTGTGCAGGGTCGGCCTAGCATCTACTTGCAAAACAGCAGTTTGCCATGCATAGGTCAGATGAAAGGAGACAAATGCAATAAACTCCTTTTTATCTGACAACCAAACAACCAGAAAATAACTGATATTGTACAATCTATTTTTGGTAGAAAAATGACAAGTATGTAATAGTAACTTATTCATAAAGATGAAATTTCATGGTATGTCACAAATGTATTCAATGCAATGCAGTTACCATGCCCTCTATATCTGTAGTTGTGTATGTAATGATCATTACAGCTCAAGAAGACAGGAACCTTGTCTGTCTTGCTCATCTATGCCCCCAGGATTGACTACAGTGCCCAGCACATAGTAAGTGCTTGATGAATATTTGCTGAATGAAATAATTGCTCTGCAAAACCATACACTGCCTTAATCATCTAAGAAAGAGGCCGAGCGTGCTGGCTCATGCCTGTAATCCCAGCACTTTGGGAGGCCGAGGTGGGGAAATCACCTGAGGTCAAGCGTTCGAGACTAGCCTGGCCAATATGGTGAAACCCTATTTCTACTAAAAAATACAAAAAATTAGCCAGGCGTGGTGGCAGGTGCCTGTAATCCCAGCTACTAGGGGGGCTGAGGCAGGAGAATCGCTTGAACCCGGAAGGTGGAGGTTGCAGTGAGCCGAGATCGTGCCATTGCACTCCAGCCTGGGTGACAAGAGTAAGACTCTGTCTCCAAAAAAAAAAAACAAACAACAAAAAAAAAAACCAAGGGGATAATGCAGATGGCAGATCCTGGGACTTCTCAGCATGATCCAATTCCCATAATAAATCTCAAAAAAAGGGAAAAAAAGAAAGATTATACTATGGTCAGTATAGCTTTCGGCATTAGGTGTATTTATTCTAATTCTTAGAATACTAGTAATGTATACGGTATACCCCAATTAACAAGAACTCATTCTGCATAAGGGCAGGTTTACAATAATCACTATCTATAAGTTAAGGTTATCATTTATGGGATACATACAAAAGTTGTTCTTTCAAAAAATATTTTACTGAACACCTACTAGGGGCCAGGCACTGTGCTAGGAGGTAAGAACACACTGTGAACTGTCCCTGTCTAGGATAGCCTTTCTCAATTAGGGTTCCTTAACTCCAGCTATGCAGGAAAATGTTAATTTATTACTAACAATGCATGTCCTAGGGCATCAGTGCCAATTCTCTCCATGTTGTGAAAGACTAGTCTAGGGAACCATACAAGTTAAAAGGCAATTATAACACAATATGATTTAAAAAAAAAAAAAAGTTGCTTTTAAGTATGGTCAAGTTCAACTGCTAAACCTAGACCTCGATGAACAGCCATGTGGGAGTCAAGATACACAGACCATTTGTTATAGTTGTGCAAATGTAAAAATATTGCAATACATACATACAGATATATTTCCAAACAGTAAAATAAAATCAGTATTTTCCCGCTCTTCAATGTCAGGCCAGAGTTATTAAAGTGAAACAAACAAAAAAAAATGTTTAATTATTCTGATAATTTAAAGGGGGAACTAAAAACCTTCTTGCTCCTGGGGGGGAAGGGAGGAAAGCAATTACCTGAACTATTTTCTAAATTGTCTCCATATATTGTTTCATTAGCCTAGCTTTGCCTTGGACTCAAAGCAATAAATTAGTTACCTATTTCATTAATTCTTATTTTGTACTTTTTAGTCATTTTAAATTTCCATTCTTCCTTACGCAGTCTATTTTCTTTCTAGTCCTGGGCATTTTCTGTGTGATATTATGACTATATGCTACATGCTTTATGAAACCAAAGCAGTTTAAGGATTTCTAGAATCAGAGATTTAAATGTACTCCAGTATTTCATACTCATAATTAAGCTTTCATGTATCAAAGGTCTAGAAATGCATACCTGTTAACTATCACTCTCTGACAAGCTAAACTGACAGCGTCCTCTTGGCCAAGCCCCCAATCTACTTTATCAAGAAATCTCTTATTTTGAATCTTTAGTATAAAATAATTTAATAAGCCAAAAAGAGGGGGGAATTGTTTTCAGACTTTCAAAAAATCTTTAAGACCAAGAGAACATGTTACTATAATCACTAGGAATTGCATTAAGAATAAAGCAAAACAGGATAACATAAAAGTCCACGACCCTTAAATCTCAACTAGTCCAGACTTCTGATTAAATATGCCTTTGAAGAAAATAAGTTGTACAGACAGAACTATTATTATTTATTTACTGTATTTATGGAGATGTTGACTGAGAACAGGTGGTGCTTTTATTGCACTCAGAGACATCTAACTCTTAAATCCTTTAGGACATCCTCTACATGCCTCAACCCTAAAATGCTATACACCAAATCCACCAATTTCTTTCCACCTCCAAACTGTCAAAAGGAAAGTCATAATCCATCAGAAAGAAAGGAACACAGTTATTAATGGCAAAGACGTCAAGACCATGTATTTCAAAAATACAATGAATCACTATTTTCTTTTAGCTTGAAATTGGAAAACTTGAAAAATAAATGGCATTTCAAAAATGATTCAGCAAACACAACTGAGCTATAGAAGATGATGCTTGTAAGAATCCTAAGGGATTCTTCCACTTCAGGTTTAAAATATAAAGAAAGCACTTCTCTAATATGTAGTCTAGTTTTCAACAACCAACAACTACAATCAACACCACTGTAATTTATTTCACAATCAAAACCAATTTCAGACACGTACAGGTACACTAAAAACCACAACTGATTTTGAAAGGAATTCATAGCTCCATTTCTAAAATATTAAAACAATCACAAGACCATTCACAACCTTGACCACATCTATACTGCTGTGAAAGTCTCAAAGTTCCAACCAAATCTTTAATTCTAGTCTTCTAGTAATTTAAATGGAAGTACCCCTCAAAGATTTTGTCAGGCAAAAGATGAGAACAGCATATGGTTTACTGATCTAAGAGACGGAAAAATTGCCACCCGCCCCCAAATTTTGAAGCCGTTTTTTAACAATGAGTATTTGATAGTATTTTTCACATTCAGTCCAACGGTATGCAGATTAATTCCTTGCCCTGGGCCTAGGGCTCTGACACAACTCCTAAGAACCTTTCAGCTTACTGCACAGGTACAAATTCCCGATACTTACCACAGTCATGGCTGCACAGGAAAATGTGAACAGCTGAACATTCCAGCTGCAACAGTGAGGTCAAAGCTCATTTCAGTATTAGCAAAAGTGATTCTCTGCTGAGATCTTGGTCGGGGATGCAAAGTACTAGCCTCAAACCTGCAGGCTGGCACCTCAACAACTGCTGAAAATTCTACTGCATGCCCTGGCTTCCTGGGCCAGCACTGCTTAATTACTAGACTCTGATACGATGCAGATCACTCTTCGCAAAAGGGAAGCAAATGAGCTTTTAGACCAGTACTTCAGCTGTTCAGTTTCAAATGTTCAAATCCTTAAAAAAAAAAAAAAAGGGGGGGGGATTTCAACAACTTAAGTTTAATGATTTTATTATGATTCAGAGCCTAGTTGTTTTCCACCATAAGAGTGCCATGTGAAAAGATTACCCTTTTCCTAAATACTACAATTAGCTTTCACTGCCACCTTTCCCTTTTTGTCACCCCCAAACAACACTCCAAGATCACAAGAATCTATGTGAAACAGAGCTATGAAGAACAATACCCGTTTGCATTCTCAGGCTAAATGTGAGAAACCAATTTTAGTCACTTGCTTCAGCAAAGCTATTAGTACAAGCCGTCACCTACGGATTTCAAGATGATTGATATGTACAACCTCTATTGCTCTATGCCACAGGTAATAAATCTGTTCCAATTTCATACTGCATGTTTCTGGGAGAGGTCAACATTTAGAAAACCATTAACATAGCACTATTGTGATAATAATATTCTAAAAAGGGATGTACAAGTATTACTTTTAACCTGTGTACATTTGTGAAAGTTTCAAATGAAGGAAAAATGAGAGCAAATTTACCCGATGTATGAAAAATGTTAGCAACGCTTTGATTAGGAATAATTGCATGAATAAAACCAAATCGATGTGTTCTCAAAAGATGTATTTTAAGGCAGGTAGAGGAACTCAGCATTCAACCCTTTTTCCTAACTACAGAAAAATCAAAATTTGCAGATGAACCATTTCTTTCACATCATTGGCAGAAATAAAATCCTATTCCCGCCACCTCCTCTTGCAATTAAGGAAGTTGCTACAAATAGCAGCACAGAACGTAAATGGTCCTGTTTTGCTCCATTCTTAATGTACCCTCTAGGAGTAAACAGGTTACTCAAAAAAGTCAGTAGCCAGAAAGCGATTTTCCCTATGACAAACTCCCTTGAAAATGAAATTCCCCTTTCTGGGGATTTTGAAGGGGGTAAACGTGGACGGAGGAGTCCAGTCGCAGCCCGCCTTCTCCGATGGGTTCAAGGTCTGGAGTGCTCAGTCCTCCGCGAAGCTTCAGACCAGCGATCGGCAGCACGGGCAGTGGCGGCGCAGCCTCCACGCGGCTGCACATCCACCCAGCCCACCCTGACAATCACGCTCGCCTTTCAAACACCCTAAAGGTGAGCTTTGTAGGCTGGGTCTCCAAAGTTTGCCCGGCCTCCGGTCAGCAGCCGCCCGCTGGCTGAGCCCTAGGCAAGGCTGAGTCTTGCCCTAGCCTCCGGCTCCCTCAGCCCCCCGCTCTTATTTTGGGCCACGGTGACAGGTCTAGGTTTACCTCCATGTGCTCGTGACAGAGGAAACAAAAGAAGGCAACCTCCCTGAGAAAAAAACGCCATCTTCGACTAATTGGCAAACTGAGGGGTCCCCAGGTCGGTCTCCCCACGAGTCCCCCACCACCCAGCCCGAGGGCGGCCCCCAGTTTCAGGCAGAGTTTGTAACAGCTCCGGGAAGCCCTGGTCGAATTGTCCTGGGGACGAGGGTGGGATACTCCGAGAGCCCTACCTGCCACCCCTCCCCGGCCGCCTGGGCACCGTGTTTCGGTGAAAAGAAGAGGGGTGGTGGTGTCTCCCAGAGATGTAATTGCCCCCTGAGAAAATTGTTGTGAGGGACCCGGCGAAGGGGCTGGCGAGCAAACAAACCGGCACGCGCGGAGCCGCAGCGAGTATACTTACAAAACGATTCAAGCTCCGGCGGAACATCGCGTCGAAGGCCGCCGGGCGCTGAGCTGGGCTCTACTGGGCTGTCTGGGAAGGCGCCGTCCACAAAACACACTGCGGCGTGGGCCGGCCGCGCCAAGCGGAGCAGCGAGGCGGGCTGCCGGGCCACCCGCTCGCCGCCTGCTCTCTTCGGCTCTCCTCGCTCCCCCGCCCCCCAGCCGTCCGCAGCCTCGCCGCCGCCCCGCCTCACTCGCGGCCCGCCCCCGGCCTGCCTGACCCGGGGGCGGCAGCCCCGCGGATCGCCCTTATCTGGCCCCGGCACCGCGGGCCGGCAGCTCCCGCAGCACCCACTGAGAAGGCGAGCCCGCCGCGCGGGGGAAGGATGGCGGAGGAGCGCGAGGCTCCTCCTGTGGGGAGGGGGGCGCCCCCGTCTCTCCGCCAGCGCCGGGCTCGGCACCCCGCGGGATGCACTCTTCCCCGACGCGGCACCACCGCCCGCCTCCCCGCTGGACTCCGCGGCCGCCCCCCTCGGGGCACGGGGAACCCTCCCGAGGCACCCCGCGCCTCACCTCGCCTCAGCCCGACACTACTCCCCTGTCTCTGTCGGGAGCCACAGCCTCCCTCGCCCCAGCCCTAACTCGTCCGCCGCGCCGCGCGTGCCGCGCCGCGCTGTTCAGCTCGCAGCCCCTCCTCGGTCCGCGGCTGCCGCGCCGCCCCGCGCTCTCGTCCCGCACTGGGGCTAGGGAGCCTCGGTACAGCCAACCGGCCCGCCCCGAGCCAGCCGACGGCCAGGCTCCCCCTTCCGGGCGTGGTGGAGCGGGGCTCCGAGGCAGGGCACCGTGGGGACCCCAGCGCGGGAGGGGCGGGGCAGGGCGAGAGCGGGGACTAGTTCTGAAAGCCCACCCTCCTCATCTCCACGGACGAGGGTTCCCCCTCGACCCTCGCTACGCTGTACTCCCACCTACGCGGCTTTCCCTCCTCTCGGTCTTCCTCTTGTCCTGCCTGCCCACCTAAGCCTTCTTACTTCCACTTTCTCTGAGGTTGTAAAGTCAGGCTTTGTGTCGTTGCTGCTGCGCAGCGGGGCGGGATTTCCCTGACCCCCTCCCCGCCCCACCCCAGGCCCCTCCCGCTCGCCCCCTCCCCCGCCTTGCTCCCGGGGTAGCCTGGGAGTTGTAGTCCAACCGTCCCCCTACTCCGCCTGGTACCGCGGGCTGGGAGCTCCCCCACACGCTAGTCCCAGGTTTGCCCAGAGGGTTGAAGAAGGAAGCGCGGGCTGAACAGCGGGTTCTCCACGCTGGCCGGCTGGGTGTGGAGGCCGGGTGCACTCGGTAGCTTCCTAGTGGTGGGACATGTGAGAAGGATAAATTAGGCAAAGCTCCGAATCCTGGGAGCTTTCCCTGGAACGCAAAATGTGCGCATCAGGAAACCCTCTCCACCCTCGGCCCCCAGCTTAGTGCTGGAATTTGCGAAACTTTAAAAATTAAAAAAAGAAAGCGAGTCCAGAATTGCCACGAGGCTGGGCATCCCTCCCAACTACCACAACCCCACCCCTTTTCACCGCCCCTTAAGGCGGGGCCCAAGGCTGTTGGAAAACTTGCAGATTCTTCTATAAAAGTCAAAAAGAAATAAGTAAAGGGAGTTCAGAGACTCTTACACGAGTCTTCCGCCTCGCCACATTCTCCTGCCAGTCTACAGCTGGGGACAGGGCCCAGCCACACCACAGGCCTTCCCAAAGGTCGCAAAAGGCCTTTCCTGCTAGGCATAGGCGCTTCTCCTTTACCCTCCGGAGTCTGGATTCATTTCAACAAATCTTTACTGGGAATTTTCTTTGTACCAGGCGCTGTGCCAGGGCTGGACACAGCGATTTCTTAAAAGACTTCCCCAACAGGGTGGTCGCAAGCTGGTTGGGGGATACAAACAAGCGAAAACGCCACGTTAGAATTTAATAATAGCTAGAGTTCAAAGTGCTAGGGAAATAGGGGAGAGCGACATTGCATCTGAAAAGGTGGTCTGGGAAGTTTTCCTAAAAGCTCTGGAGATTAAACTAGCCCTTGAAATGTGGGAAGACTTTAGAGGACCTGACTGAGCCCCACGGGACAAAGTCCAGGGTAGAGGGAGAGGTCAGTGAAAAAGCGCAGGATAAGCTAAGAAAGAGATCACGCCGTAGTGGCAGACGCCCAGGACGTGTAGGTAAGGGCGGCTCGAACGAAAGCTAAAATCTAAAATTCTTCAAAATCTAAAATTCTTCAAAAACATGTTACGAAGTTTGAACTTCATTCTGTGATCAACGAGAAGCCCAACCCCCAATAAAACGCAAATGCAGGAGACCTAAGGTTTGTTGCCAAACTGTCCTAACTGCCAAGAAGTAAAACCAACCGTTTTCAATTCTTCCCCTCTTATGATTCCTTCTCTTTGCTCACAGTTGAGCCTGTACCTAATGATTTTTAAGATTTATGTTAAATTTAAATTTATATTAATCAGATATTACGATATTTTATTGACAAGAGGGATCTAAAGTTTTGCTCGCTACTGTTTTAAAGATTTATTTTCAAATAGAGTTATTTTCTATCTTTACTTTTTTTTTTTTTCTTTTTGGAGACAGAGTCTCACTCTGTCGTCCAGGCTGGAGTGCAGTGGCGCGATCTTGGCTCACTGCAGCCTCTGCCTCCCGGGTTCAAGTGACTCTCATGCCTCAGTCTCCCGAGTAGCTGAGATTACAGATGCCTGCCACCACGCCCGGCTAATTTTTGTATTTTTAGTAGAGACGGAGTTTCACCATGTTGCCCAGGCTGGTCTCGATTTCCTGACCTCAGGTGATCCACCCGCCTCGGCAAAGTGCTGGGATTACAGGCGTGAGCCACCACGCCCAGCCTCTAGCTTTACTTTTATTGAACACAGCAAGTACTGTAATTTCTTCACTAGTTTATTTGTTGAACGACTACTATGTGGCAGACATTATTCTAGATACTGGAATTGAGAGGTGGAGGAGGTTATTGTCTTTAGTTCTAGGTATAAGTCTAGAATTCTTACCAAAATACATCCTTATCAATAAAATAATAAACTAATTTAGACATTTGGGGATGCAAGTGCTTGCTAGTGAATAGTAAGTAATATCGTTCCAAATTCAATTCTGTTAAATAAATGGAAAAAATATACTTTGCTTATAGATTCAAACAGATCGACTTTAAAAAATATTAGAGACCTGAAATTTTTTTTTGTTTACATTATGCTCTCATACTTGCCCATTGTCATGTTACTGCAACCTAATCACAGGAATTTTAAGATTCCTCAAGATATAGCAGTATTGGGCCAGGCGCGGTGGCTCCCGCCTGTAATCCCAGCACTTTGGGAGGCCAAGGTGGGTGGATCACCTGAGGTCAGGAGTTCGAGACCAGCCTGGCCAACATGGTGAAACCCCCATATTTACTAAAAATACAAAAATTAGCCAGGAGTGGTGGCGGGCACCTGTAGTCCCAGCTACTCGGGAGGCTAAGACAGGAGAATTGAATTGCTTGAACCCGGGAGGTGGAGGTTGCAGTGAGCCAAGATCGCACCACTGCACTCCAGCCTGGGTGACAAGAGCAAAACTCCATCCCCAACCCCAGAAAGATATAGCAGTATTGTTGATTTTTATTTGTTATAATTCTGCTATTTATTCTCTCAATTTATTTCAATACAACACCTATACTCGTGGGTCCAGTCTAATTTGCTCAACTATAAAAATGCAATTCCAGGCACTTTTATGGGAGGCCGAGGCAGGCAGATCACCTGAGGTCAGGAGTTTGAAACCAGCCTGGCCAACATAGCAAAAACCTGTCTCTACTAAAAATATAAAAGTTAGCCGGGCGTAGTGGCGCGTGCCTATAATCCCAGCTACTCGGGAGGCTGGGGCAGGAGAATCACTTGAACCTGGGAGGCGGAGGTTGCAGTGAGCCAAGATCGCACCACTACACTCAAGCCTGGGCAACAGAGTGAGACTCCGTCTCAAAAAAAAAAAAAAAAAAAAAGTGCAATTCCAGGCTGGGCAGGATGGCTCACACCTATTATCCCAGCACTTTGGGAGGCCAAGGTAGGAGGATCGCTTGAGTCCAGGAGTTTGAGTTCAGCCCGGGCAACATAGCAAGACCTTATCTTTTTTTTTTTTTTTTAATGCAATTCCATACAAATCAAAATACACTCAGCAAAACATGAAATTATGCAAGGTGCCTTTTTCTGTATCCAAACTCAACCTGAAATTAGAGCTACTCTCACACACATCCTTCAGAGTCACTCCTTTGTGAGTTTTTTTTTAACACAAGAAAAAAGATTTTGGTTCTTTTTAGTGCCTCCTCACAGTTTCCAAAGAAAACCCAGGTGTTGTAGAAAGCTGTTGTCCGTGACTATGTAAAGCAGGCCCTCAGCCAGCATTTTCACTGGGACAACTCCACTGAACAGAACTGCAAAAACGAACTTCCTCCTGCCTAAACTGTCTGAACCCCTGAAACATAACGCCAGCTCTTCTGGTGGATTAGCTAACTGCAACAGAAAGAAGCCCCACAGGTAGGAATTCATAGGAAGCAGGCTTCTTTCTGTCCTTATTACCAGGCTCGACTAGATAATGCTTGCTACCTGAGAGAGGGAAGGGAAAGAGTTCTTTCTCAATCCTTTCAATTTTGTTGCACCATTTCTGTACAAATTACTCAGGAGCTCTTCTTCCCTATTGTCCCCACCCCCAATCTTCCGTACCTTCTACCTCAGCCCCTCAGAAATCTCACCATGGCAGGTGAGCAAAACAACCATTAGCATAGGATGTAGGCCACACCTGTGACGGAGGAGCGCAAACTGCTTCTGAGATCTGTGGGTGGGTCAGCAATTCAAGTAATCTGGCAGGAGGGGAGCGGTGCAAAGGAGTCACTTCCATCTAATACCAAAAAAAAGAAAAAAGAAGAAAGAAAGAATTGAGGCTGTTGTATTAGCATCTAAATCACCTCATCAGCAGCAAATTAAAGGAATTCAACTGTCTGAGCTTCCAAACATATCTGGTAAGACTATCTTTTGCCCATTTGAAATTTATTTCCCCCTTTCAAGACTAGCCTTGATGTTTATTTACGACCAATTTTACCTGTATCTTTCTATTGGGCCCCTCCAATTCATTCTGTACACTGCAACCACAGAAATCTATGGCAAGCAAGTCAGATCAAATCACTCCCCTGCTTATGACTTTTCAGTAGCTTCCCATCCTCTTAGCAAAAGTTCAAAATCCAGCCTTAACATCACCAGCAAGAACCCTGAATTCTCTGACCTCTGCCTTTCCTCTCTAACCTCAGGTGGACAATTTTTCCTCTCACCAGGCTCTACCCCACGGGTCTGCTTACATTCCTTGAGTTCCCAAAGCTCCTTCTTTCTTGACAGCTTTTGCACAGGCAACAGTCTCTGCTGGAACGCTTTCACCCGCCGTTGCTATTCATCCTTCAGCTCTCAGCTTAAATGTCACTTCCTCAGATGACATCAGGGCTCGCTGTTATTGCCCTCCAAATAGCCCATATTAATTACATCCTAGGGTACTGACAGATGAGGTTAGTAATCATGGAGAATGGCAGAAGTCCAAAGGGACTGAGTGATGATCTAATATTGTCTTGTTTTTCAAAAAGAGGAAGAAGGTATATTCTAGTAATCATAATATTGAAGGCAGGTAAGGTTCTGTAACAGACCATTAAAAGAATTGTTTTGTTTTTTTAAAAATCACCATGGAAGGGAAGAGGCAATCGCTAGGAGCCACAATAAGTTCACTGAGGTGAAGTTTGGCCTTCAAGATTCTGTAGAAATTACTTCTTTTTTTTTTTTTGAGACCAAGTCTCACTGTCTCGCCCACAGGCTGGAGTGCAGTTGCGCAATTGTGGCTCACTGCAACTTCCACCTCCCGGGTTCAAGCGATTCTCCTGCTTCAGCCTCCGGAGTAGCTGGGATTATAGGTGCCCACCACCACGCCCGGCTAATTTTTGTATTTTTAGTACAGATGAGCTTTCGCCATGTTGGCCAGGCTGTTCTCGAACTCCTGACCTCAAGTGATCCACCTGCCTCAGCCTCCCAAAGTGCTGGGATTACAGGCGTGAGCCACCGCTCCTGGCCAAGAAATTATTTCTAATTCAGAATTCAACATCCTACAAAACTATATTGAGAGGATAGAGAAGAGGTTAGAAAGATATGGCATAAAGAGACTAAATCTTCACTACTGTAATCCCAGCACTTTGGGAGGCCGAGGCAGGTGAATCACGAGGTCAGGAGTTCAAGACCAGCCTGGCCAAGATGGTGAAACCCAGTCTTTACTAAAAATATAAAAATTAGCAAGGCATGGTGGCGGGTGCCTGTAATCCCAGCTACTCAGGAGCCTGAGGCAGAGAACTGCTTGAACCTGGGAGGTGGAGGTTGCAGTGGGCCAAGATCTCGCCACTGCACTCCAGCCTGGGTGAGAGAGTGAGACTCCTTCTCAAAAAAAAAAAAGACTAAATCTTTATCTCCAATGATAAGTTATTGGTTATTGTCTAGATATATTAATATAGTATAATTATTTTATTTAGAAATGAGGAGGTAAATAGCAGAAACAACTAAAATAACAAAAAACGACTTGCCTTTGGGAACACAAATCTAGAATAGGGAAGAAAGGGATAAGGGACTTTTTTCTTTATAAGCCTTGTAACTGTTCTACTTTTTAAACTGTGTACACACATTATTTTCATAAAAATTAGTTTAAAATACAAATAGCATTTGGACACAAAAACAGGGAGTAGGAGAGCATTATAGCCAAGGAAATAGGAAAGATGTGGAAGTGAAAAAATATTTCAAAATAATAAGTAGACCTGTCTAGAGAAGCAATGGTCCATACTGAGGAGTGTGTGAAAGGAAAATAAGTCTTGGGGCCCCAAAATCACTCAAGCCGGGAACTGCTTAGGGCAAACCTGCCTCCCATTCTATTCAAAGTCACCCCTCTGCTCCCTAAGATAAATGCATATCTGATCGCCTCATTTGGAGAGGCTAATCAGAAGCTCAAAAGAATGCAACCATTTGTCTCGTATCTGCCTATGACCTGGAAGCCCCCTCCCCACTTCGAGTTGTCCCACTTTTCCGGACTGAACCATTGTACATATCACGCATATTGACTGATGTCTCATGTCACCCTAAAGTGTATAAAAGCTGTGCCCCTACCACCTTGGGCACATGTCATCAGGACCTCCTGAGACTGTGTCACGGGCATGCGTCCTCCACCTTGGCAAAATAAGCTTTCTAAATTAACTGAGACCTGTCTCAGATTTTTGGGCGTCACGAGTAATAGATGGTATAAAATTTTAACTTTGATTCTCAGTAAGCCACTGGAATATGCATTCTACCAAATGAGAGAATAAACTAAGAAGGAGGAAGACATGGAATCCAGAAAATGGGATGAACATGAAAGAGAGGAGTAGGGAATTTCCCAGATGATAATGAATGAAAGTTCAAGGTATATAGCTGTGTAGCACACCTAGAGAGGTCAGAGGGAAGTAGGAAGATAGAGGAATCAAGGAGGGATGTCTTTAGAGAAAAGAGAAAAACAACGGATACATTACTCAATGTGTTTGACCATGTGGAGGATAGTATTCAGAAAGGTTTTACAGTATTGTGGGAAAATTAGTGAAATCTTAGTGATAAACACATAGAAAGTAAAGCAAACTAAGTAACAAAAACCAAGGCAGCTATTAATCCCAAGAAAAACAAAAAGTTGCTCAAGAAAGTAAATGAGTCGTCATAAAATACTCCCTGACTCCACTGTTACAGATATTCACATAGTCATAGCAATCAAAACACTGTATTATTGGTTTACAAAATTAAAACTCTTTTGTAGGATAAAGGGAGAACAAGTTGGAGGGAGCTTTGTTGTAAGAGATCTAAGTCTTTGTTTTCCATAATAAAAAGAAAATAAGTAGTATCTACAAATTGAAAGATTAAGAAATATCCGTATAAGTACATTATATAGAAATATGGGGCGGGGCGCAGTGGCTCACCTGTAATCCCAGCACACTGGGACGCCAAAGTGGGCAGATTGCCTGAGCTCAGGAGTTTGAGACCAGTCTGGGCAACATGGTGAGACCCTATTTCTACTAAAAATACAAAAAAAGTCAGGCATGGTTGTTCACACCTGTAATCCCAGCACTTTTGGAGTCCGAGATGGGTGGATCACTTGAGGTCAGGAGTTTGAAACCAACCTGACCAACATGGTGAAAACCCATCTCTACTAAAAAAAAAAAAAAAAAACCCTACAAAAATTAGCCAGGCATGTTAGTGCACACCTGTAGTCCCAGCTACTTGGGAGGCCGAGGCAGGAGATTCCCTTGAACCCAGGAGGCAGAAGCTGCAATGAGCCAAGATCACACCACTGCACTCTAGCCTGGGTGACAGAGCGAGACTCTGTCTCAAAAAAACAAACAAAAGAAAAATTAGCCTGGCCAGGTGCACAGTGGTTCACACCTGTAATCCTAGCACTTAGGAGGCTGGGTCATGTGAATAGCGTGAGGTCAGGAATCCGAGACCAGCCTGACCAACATGACAAAACCCTGTCTCTACTAAAAATACAAAAATTAGCTGGGCATGGTTGCAGGTGCCTGTAATCCCAGCTACTTGGGAGGCCGAGGCAGGAGGATCTCTTGAGCCCGGGAGGTGGATGTTGCAGTAAGCCGAGATCGTGCCACTGCACTCCAGCCTTGGTATCAGAACAAGACTCTGCCTCAAAAAAAAAAAAAAAAGAAAAAAGAAAAAAACAAGAAAAGAAATATGAAAGTTAATACTAGAAGAAACAGTTAAAATTATTAAAATGAACTGTAGTAGTGCGGGTGGAAGTAGCATCTGCTCTTTTTCGTTTTTCTTTTCTTTTTGAGATGAGTCTCATTCTGTGGCCCAGGCTGGAGGTGCAGTGCCTGGATCTCGGCTCACTCCAGCCTCCACCTCCCGGGTTCAGCGAGTCTCCTGCCTCAGCCTCCCAAGTAGCACTGAGATTACAGCGATACACCATACTCAGCTAAATATTTGTATTTTTAGTAGAGGTAGAAATCTCTCCGTTGGCCAGACTGGTCTCGAACTCCTGGCCTCAAGTGATCTGCCCACCTGGGCCTCCCAAAATCCTGGGATTACAGGTGTGAGCCACCTCTCCTGTCCACATGTTCTTTTTCTTTATAAGCCATTTAAATCTATTTAAATTTTTACTATGAATATGCATTACTTTCAATAAATAAAAATTAATAAACGAGAATAAATAGCATTTTGAATGGGCAGAAGGGAAGGAGAACATTTCAGCCAAGAGAAACAGCAAAGACATGAAACAGAAAATACTAAATAGACCTCCCTAGGGAAGTGAGAGTCCACATTGGGGAGTAGTCAAAGGTAATTTTAATAGCTATCATTTATTGAGTACTTGCTATGTGCCAGACACTCTGCTAGTCACTTTGTACACACTGTATCACTCATTTACTCACTAACCCAATAAGGCAAGTACTACTATTATCTTCCGTCTTATAGGTAAAGAAACTGAGAGGTTATGGAACAAAACTCAAAGTTGTGCTCAAAGTCACAGCTAGAAAGTAGCAGAGCAAAGTGCCGGGTGTGGTGGCTCATGCCTGTAATCCCAGCACTTTGGGAGGCCCAGGCAGGCGGATCATCTGAGGTCAGGAGTTCAAGGCCAGCCTGGCCAACATGGTGAAACCCCGTCTCTACTAAAAATACAAAAATTAACTGGTCATGGTGGCATGCTCATGTAATCACAGCTCCTTGGGAAGCTGAGGCAGGAAAATTCCTTGAACCCATGAGGTAGAGGTTGCAGTGAGCCGAGATCATCCCACTGCACTCCAACCAGGGTGACAGGGACTCCGTCTCAAAAAAAAAAAAAAAAAAAAAGGCAACAAATCCATACTCTTAGCCACTATGTTTTGAGGCAAATTTACGAGATTTAATCACTGAAATAATTTATAAAACAAAGGAGAGGGATGAATCCAAAATAACTCTAAGAAATTAAAGGTTACTTACTAGGAAAATGGTGTTCATTCATTTATTCATTTTAACAAATATTTATTGAATATTGACTACATCCAAGTAATTTGGTGGAAATATAGCGATGAATGTGAGAAATATGATATGATCCCTGCTCTCATAGAGCTTATTGTCTATTATCCATAAGAAAATCACTCAGGGGAATCTCAGCGGAGAAAATTATGAGTTCATTTTTAACTATGTTGAAGTAATAATAGGGTGTTCAAATAAAAAATGCCCAGTATGCGTGGAAAATGTGGTGTTACAGCTTAGTATAAGATGCTGTACACCTCAAAAATCTATTCCTGGTCAAGGGAAATCAGAATTGAGAAAAGCTATTTCATTTAATCCTTCAGAAATTCTGCATGAGCTTTAAAAGTACAGTTTCAGTGTTAGCTGGGCTGGAAGCCAGATTGCAGGAGTTTATAGGTATAAACTGTTAATTTGCAAAGCTTGATGGTGGAAGAAAGAAAAAAAGGTTGTACAATAGCTTAGGAGGGCTGTCAGCAGGGTTAAACAACTTTTCTTTTCCTAACTAGAGGAGATCGACATGTGTTTAAAAGTAGAAAAGGACAAATTCTGTAGAAAGGCGAAGCTAAAGAAGGTAATCGACGAAGCTAGGTGTGAAATGAGGTAGAAAGGGATGAACTAGGGAACACGAGGCTCAGATTTGAGAGAGGAGGAGGGAGTGCTCTTCCTTAAGACCATAAAGAAGGCTGAGAGAAGAAAAAGCAAATCAAGTGGTCTTAGGTGAAGAAAATGCATGTGAGTATGTGGTCTCTATCTTTTGAGCAAAGCTTAGTTTTTATGAGAATGGGCAATTGGGAAAGTGGATGGGGTTTCAGAAGGAATCAAGGAATACAGTTTGAGGTTCAGAGCTGAAAATTAACAAACCTTTTGGTACTCCACAGTCCTATTTCAACCACTTTCTACTGTTTTAAAATAATAGCGGATTGCACCATCCTCCAGTCTTCCTGATCAATTAAATCAAATTGTATCTCACCCAGGCCAACATTTAGGTACTAAGACTCAGGCAGGATGCCATCAAAATCCATTAAAAATGGCTCTCTTCCCAGCAGTGATAGAGATGCAAACTCCCCTTAACAATCAAATCCAACCTTGAATTAATTAATATCTCTGTTGGTGTCTGTTTTATTTTTAAGCCATATAGTTCTTACTGGCTCAATTTCTAGCATTTGTAACTCCATTTGGCACTCTTCAGAAAGTATTTAGTCTGCCTTACTTGAAAAAGTGTTCACCATTTTGGTTCCAGTTACTTCTTGTCACAGGATATAACTGTGCACAAATACACCAACATGCACCAAAAATACACCAACATGCACCAAACAGAACAAACGCAAGAGCTTCTTCAGGGCAGGGACTATGCCTTATTTATCTTTGTCTCATTTGCCTGGAAAGAACATAGCACAATGTTGAAGCTCAGGGAATGCTGATAATAAATGAATGATTATCTATGTGCTGTAAAGGATACAGCCCTGAACTGAGATCCAGGAGATGTCAATTCTACCTGTTAACTAGAGTTTTTCCCAGACAAACCACTTATACTCGCTGGACCCTATTTTCCCACGTGAAAATGAAGGGATTGGATGACATTAAATTGCTTCTGATTGAAATTTTATGGATTTTACATGCCATTTTAAAGTGAATATAATTTTAGTTTTCCAAATAGCAATATTTAGATTGCTGTTAGAAACATTTTCTAAATTCCTGGCCAACTCCTTGGCTACTGCCTGTGAGTCAGAGTAGATCTGTACCTCAGGTCATCTCTCGTAGACATAATAAGCAACTAAATATGCTACTCAAAAGTTCTGTCCACATGGGAAAATTTGTCTCTTCCATTGTCTTTTAGGGTTATCCCGTGGTGGGGTTCCAGTGGTGCAGTCTGCCCCTTTCAGATGGTGCCTGCCACTTTAACTGTACAAAGTTGTGTGTAAACCAGACTCATATATTTCTATTTTTTTCTTCAGTCATTTGGTCATAGGTAACTTGCCATAAGGCCACTGGTATAGATTTAGGGAGGGGCAGCAATATGGCAGGAGGAAGTGCCATGGGAGCCTGGACCACTTGCTTATGAAACTGACTTATTTTGGCCAGGCACGGTGGCTCACACCTGTAATCCCAGCACTTTGGGAGACCAAGGCAGGCAGATCACCTGAGATCAGGAGTTCAAGACCAACCTGGCCAACATGGTGAAACCCTGTCTCTACTAAAAATACAAAAATTAGTTGGGTGTGATGGTGAGTGCCTGAGACTGAGGTGAAGAATCTCTTGAACATGGGAGGTGGAGGTTGCAGTGAGCCAAGATCATGCCACTGTACTACAGCCTGGACAACAGAGCAAAACTCCATCTCAAAAAAAAAAAAAAAGAAACTAACTTATTTCTTCAGGCCCTATCCCACATATACACCTCCCACAAGATGATGAAATACCGCTGAGCATACCAGACTGTGTGGCCAGCCAGATCAGATAACACTCAGTTTGTGACCGGCAGCTGTGTCATCCTACCTGGGTAGACATTTCATCTCCACTAGAATTCATCAGCAAACCAGAAGATTCTTCTTAAAAAGAGAGCTCCCGTCAAAACAGGAAATAGAAGTGAGCAAGCCGTCCATCACAACAGGTATCTACTAGAGCTTCTCAAACTCCTGCCTCCCTCCTTTTATCACTGCCTTTTTCTAGCCGCTGCCTCAAGTGTACAGGGATCTTCTGCAATCCCTCTGCCCTTATGAGTTGAGGAATGAGATCTGATAAACCTCTTCAACTTAAGAATTTGAGGACTTCTAAAAGTGTGTGAATGTTTATAAGAACCACAGGGAATGAGCAATGCTGGGTCTGTGATGATGAAACCTCAAGTATCAATAAGTCAGCTTTTTGAGTGTGTTCACTGACCGACTGCCTCTTGAATGACACCTTGTAAGTGACTGCCAAGTATTCTGCGCAATACCTTCTGTTTTACATTTGTGGGAAGGTCTCTGCCCCAATGCGTTCACCTTTCAATTTTCAACACCTTCTTCTTACTCCACCCGCCCCCCTCTCTGGACTACTGCACCAGTGGTTTATGAGAATCTTCCTAATCAATCCTGAGGGGAACGGAGAAGACCCAACAATAAAAGAAACCCATCAAATAAGTACTTACATTGTACATTTCATTAAAATTCAGAGTAAAGCTACTTCCTTAACTATGTGTGTACATAAATACATCTAGATTGCCCACAATCACCCAGGCAACCGGATACAATATTGGACTTTAAAGGCACAACGGTCATGTCATTCTTCACAAGAAGTTAATTAGCTTCTCTCCTGCAGAACACTACTAAGACTATAATTGGTAATGTCTGAACTCCTGCTCAGCTATAAGTCATAATAAATAATTAGGTGATTTCTCTGGTAACTGTCATTCCTTGACTGCTGAACAATCTTCTATCATTAATGACTGTTGTATTTTACCATAGGGCAGGCATGTTTCCAATGGCCCCCAGGTATCCACAGGAAGTTTTAGCTAGGTCTAATTACTGTAAATCTCTTGCAGACCCACTCACCTCCCCATCCCGATATTGCTATCCAAAGGAAATTGAGCTTAAAGGAATAGGTCACAAAAGGGTGGAATAGTTTATGGACCAAGTGCATGTGTGTTAATCAGGCAACAGTTTTCCTGTTTCTCTTTCAGCACTGGATCATTAGGTTTCTTATCTCTTTGGGGCTGCCTTGAGTTGTTTCTGAGTCCACCATCAATCTGGTGTTCAGGACTCTTTTTTTTTTTTTTTGAGACGGAGTCTTGCTCTGTCGCCCAGGCTGGGGTGCAGTGGCCAGATCTCAGCTCACTGCAAGCTCCGCCTCCCGGGTTTATGCCATTCTCCTGCCTCAGCCTCCCTTTTTTTTTTTTTTTTTTTTTTGAGATGGAGTCTCACTCTGTAGCCCAGGCTGGAGTGCAGTGGTGTGATCTCGGCCCACTACAACCTCCACCTCCTGAGTTCAAGCGATTCTCCTGCCTCAGCTTCTCAAGTAGCTGGGACTATAAGAGCGTGCCACCATGCCTATCTACATTTTTTTTTTTTATTTTTAGTAGAAATGGGGTTTTGCCATGTTGGCCAGGCTGGTCTTGAACTCCTGACCTCAAGTAATCTGCCCACCTCAGACTCCCAAAGTGCTGGGATTACAGACATGAGCCACCGCGCCCAGCCTGTACTGTGAAGTACAGCCAGGCCACAAAGTAATTAAACTGGAATAGCCAAGCAAGAACTGAGATTGTTTGTTCTTTTCCTCAAAGTCCATTGTATTAGTTGGGGTTCTCCAGAGAAACAACCAATAGGATATATGAGGAGATTTATTATGGGAATTGACTCATGCAATTATAGATGCTGAGAAGCCCCAGCATCTGCCATCTGCATGAGCCTGGCCACAAAATATCCCCTTCTTTAGTACAGGACTAAAGTACAGGACTCTTAAAAAAAAAAAAAAAAAAAAAAAGACTTGAGTCTCACTCTGTCACCCAGGCTAGAAAAACTGCAGTGGTATGATCTCAGCTCACTGCAACCTCCACCTCCCGGGTTCAAGCAATTCTCCTGCCTCAGCCTCCTGAGTAGCTGGGACTACAGGTGTGGACCATCATGCCCAACTAATTTTTGTATTTTTAGTAGAGATGGGTTTTTGCCATGTTAGCCAGCTGGTCTCGAACTCCTGACCTCAAGAGATCCTCCCACCTTGACCTCCCAAAGTGCTGGGATTACAGATGTGAGCCACTGCACCTGACCCGAAAGTACAGGACTCTTGATCACTGTCCTGATTCATCCTCTTTAGGGATGTGCTTCCTGGATAGTGTGCATATTTGTAATACCTGTAGAATCCCTGCCCTATCTCAAAAACAAAAACAAAAACAAAGTCCAAATAAAACCTTCCAGAGAAATGGATTCATAGTCATTTCTATTGGTGATCTAAGGATTGCATAAGTATAAGAATATTTAGAAACAGGTAAATTTGGCCAGGCACGGTGGCTCACGTCTGTAATCCCAGCATTTTGAGAGGCCAAGGCTGGTGGATCATTTGAGGTCAAGAGTTGGACACCAGCCTGGCCAACTTGGTGAAACCCTGTCTTTTCTAAAAATACCAAAATTAGCTGGGTGGTAGTGGCCCGCACCTGTAATCCCAGCTATTTGGGAGGCTGAGGCAGGAGAATCGCTTGAACCCAGGAGGTGGAGGTTGCCGTGAGCCAAGATCACGCCACTGCACTCCAGTCTGAACGACAGAGTGAGACTCTGTCTCAAAAAAAAAAAAAAAAAAAAAAAGAAACACGCAAAAGTTAAGCAAACTGCTGTGATTATGGGGTTATGAGATTGTGTATATTTGGGGTCTTTATGTGTACCTCATATTTACATAATGTACACAGGGACCTTTGGCATTTTTTACAGGAAGACATATACTTACCTGAATTTCATCCTCAATGGCAGTGATGGCAAATATGTGGCACATATGTCGCTGGTTGCCACTGCTTACTCTCTGCTCCCACCTTCATAACAAATAGTGCTAGTCAATCACAGCACTGTTTGTTGCTGAATTTGGAATCAATACCATAATGCTTTTCAATCCAGCCCTCTACACAGTCATGTCAATAGATCAGAGTAGTCATTTGAGATGAAATCTATTTGTCATTTCTGTTCTAATTTTTAGAGGTCTTATGGTACGTTGTCTTAATTAAAGAGCAGGGATAGCAAGGAGTAAAATCTGATTCAAACTAGCTCAGAAAAGGGAGATTTATTAAGAATACAACAGACAATGTTACAAATGTCTGGACTGTGAAGTACAGCCAGGGCACAAAGTAATTAAACTGGAATAGCCAAGCAGGAACTGAGATTGTTTGCTCTTTTTCTCAAAGTCCACTGTATTAGTTGGGGCTCTCCAGAGAAACAACCAACAGGATATATGAGGAGATTTACTATGGGAATTGGTTCATGCAATTATAGATGCTGAGAAGTCCCAGCATCTGCCATCTGCATGAGCCTGGCCACAAAATATCCCCTTCCTTATACTGATTCCAGTAACATTGGATTAGGGGCCCACTCTACTCCAGTATGACCTCATTTTAACGACATCTGCAATGATGCTATTTCCAAATAATGTCACATTCTGGGGCACAGGGGGTTAGGAGTTCAACACATGAGTTTGGGGGCACACAATTCAACCCATAATACCAACACCATCACTCTTTTTTTTTCTTTTAGTTTGTTTTTTTTTTTTTTTTTAGACAGAGTTTCACGCTTGTTGCCCAGACTGTAGTGCAATGGTATGATCTTGGCTCACTGCAACCTCTGCCTCCTGGGTTCAAGTGATTCTCCTGCCTCAGCCTCCCAAGTAGCTGGGATTACAGGCATACACCACCATACCCAGCTAAGCTTTGTATTTTTAGTAGAGACGGGGTTTCACCATGTTGCTCAGGCTGGTCTCGAACTCCTGACCTCAGGTGATCCACCAGCCTCGGCCTCCCAAAGTGTTGGGATTACAGGTGTGAGCCACCGCGCTCTGCCCAACATCATCACTCTTAAACCATATACCCCTTGCAGCATCTCCTGGATTTGTTTCTCCTCTTATTCGAGTATTTTTTTTTTTTTTTTTTTTTGCGTCAGAGCCAGGCTCTGTCGCCCAGGCTGGAGTGCAGTGGCCGGATCTCAGCTCACTGCAAGCTCCGCCTCCCGGGTTTACGCCATTCTCCTGCCTCAGCCTCCCGAGTACCTGGGACTACAGGCGCCCGCCACCTCGCCCGGCTAGTTTATTCGAGTATTTTTTACAAAAGTATTACCAATATGGATGTTTGTGTGGACCTTTCGAGGCCTTGTATGACTGGATAAAACTTACTCCCTACTACCTGTGATGTAACAGAGTAGTTTGGATATTGGTTGTTTTCTCCATATCTCATGTTGAAATGTGATCCTCAGTGTTGGAGATGGGACCTAGTGAGAGGTGTTTGGGTCATGGGTGTGGATCCCCCATGAATGCCTTGATGCCATCCTCAGTGGAGTGAGCTCTTGCTCTATTAGTTCCCAAGATATCTGATTGTTAAAAAGAGCCTGGCACCTCCTCCGCATTCTGTTGCTTCCCTCTCACCATGTGATCTATGTACTCTGGCTCCCCTTTGCCTTCCCCCTGAATGCAAGCTTCATGAAGCCCTCACCAGAAGCAGATTTAGACAGAAATGTACAACAAAATGTGAGCTGTAACAGGGTAAGAAACTAAGCAGGGCACGGCAGTGCATACCCGTAGTCCCAGCTACTGGGGAGGCTGAGGTGGAAGGATTGCCTGAGCCCAGAGAGGTCAGCACAGAAAATTTTATTTTTGACAATTCCACTCCTTGCCATCTCTATTCGTTCAGAAAAGCTAAACTTTATAAAAGAAATTTGGTTTTACAACAGTAATATATTCCTTTTTTGAACATGTATAACTTTTAGAAGTTGATTGCTTTTATTGTAACAATCTATATCTGCCTGTCCTGTAGTGCTTTAGAGGTTTAGTTTCGCTGTGAGCAGCTTCATATTTATTTAGATGAACATGTGGAAATTAAAAGCAAGAAGCTCAATAATATTGTTTTCTCCCAATTTGTAGCCAAGCAATTTGACATTGATTTTTTTTTTTATTTTGAAAAATGGTAGAGAGGGTCTATTTATGACAGATACAGTCAACTCTCAATATTTTCAGGGCTAAATCTTCCAGCCATGCATTACCATAGGTCCTTATTTCTTCTTTTCAGTAACCTTTTTGGTCATTTCAATGCAATATTCAAAAATGGCCCATTTTTCTAGGAAAAGATGTGAAGCGAAGAGATTGATGATAGAGGCTATAGTTGATTCTTTATTATCAGCAAATTTCTACTTTTCAGAGAAAAATGGCTATATTGTACCTAGATTATTCCTATGTTTTGTTTTTTACCTATGTATATATTGATTGATGGCAATGTTTTTCCTCATTTCTTTCAGCAGTCTTTTCAATGTGTTATTTTGTTTCAGGCATATACCAGAATAATTCTTTTTTTTTTTTTTTGAGATGGAGTCTCGCTCTGTCACCTGGCCGGAGTGCGGTGGCACGATCTTGGCTTACTGCAACCTCCAACTCCCTGGTTCAAGCAATTCTCCTGCCTCAGCCCCCCGAGTAGCCTAGATTAGAGGCACGCGCCACCATGCCCAGCTAATTTTTGTGTTTTTAGTAGAGATGGGGTTTCACCATTTTGGCCAGGATAGTCTCGATCTCCTGACCTCTGGTGATCTGCCCACCTTGGCCTCCCAAAGTATTGGGATTTGGCCTCCCAAAGTATTGGGATTACAGGCATGAGCCACCATGCCTGGCCATATAACAGAATAATTCTAAAAAAGTAAAACTCTCTGAAAGTTCATAAATGTAAGTTATAGTTAGTCCTTGTTTATGACCTTTCTATGCATTATATAAATAACTGCAAAACTAATTAATCATACTTAATGCTTGTTTTCTTTTCTTTTCTTTCTTTCTTTCTTTTTTTTTTTTTGAGACAGAGTCTCACTTTGTCACCCAGGCTGGAGTGCAGTGGCGTGATCTCTACTCACTGCAACATCTGCCTCCTGGGTTCAAGAGATTCTCCTGCTTCAGCCTCCGAAGTAGCTGAGACTACAGGCATGCACCACCACTCCCAGTTAGTAGAGGTGGGGTTTCGCCATGTTGGCTAGGCTGGTCTTGAACTCCTGACCTCAAATGATCCGCCCACCTCGGCCTCACAAAGTGCTGGGATTACAGGTGTGAACCACTACACCCAGCCTTAACCCTTGTTTTCTAAGGTCCCAGTGGCACAGGAATAATTGTAAGTCATACATGGGTTATAATGGAGATACTTGGCTGAAGCTCCTACAGACCCTTTTTTTGTTTTTGTTTTTGTTTTTTTGAAGTGGAGTCTCGCTCTTGTAGCCCAAGTGGAGTGCAATGGCGCCATCTCAGCTCACTGCAACCTCCACCTCCCGGGTTCAAGAGACTCTCCTGCCTCAGTCTCCCGAGTAGCTAGGACCTCAGGCGCCCACCACCATGCCCAGCTAATTTTTGTATTTTTATTAGAGACGGGGTTTTGCCATGTTGGCCAGGCTGGTCTCGAACTCTTGACCTCTGGTGATCCGCCCGCCTAGGCCTCCCAAAGTGCTGGGATTACAGGTATGAGCCACTGCACCTGGCCCTTTTTTCCTATTTCTATTTCCCTTCCTTTGCTGCTTCTAATTCTTAGAGATTGCACGCAGTGTGGCAGGGACTGTAAAATTGTGGGAACTGACAAAGCTGAAGACTTTTAGTAAGTCCCTGCTTGACACCACTATAACCATCTCGCATGTGGCATACCACTTCATTGTGACTGCCTAAAGATCTGTGATTCCCAGCACCATCCCACAGCCAGCTCCACCCCAGCCCGGGTAGAAATTAGTCTTCTTGCTGAATGAACATTCTTTCGGCTCTTCAGGACCACGCCTCTCCCCACAGGAGGGTGGAATTGAGGATCTCTAAGAATCCTTTTAACTCTATGCTTATATAATTTCATGTAGATAATATACAAGAGGAATGTTTAAAATTTGACCTTTCAATGCTTTTTTAAAAAGTAATGGATTTTTAGAAAGGATTGTACTGAACAAAGGAGCAAAATATAATATAATCCGTTTCAGGCCCATAGCCAGGATCAGGTTATAAGCTTAGTAGATGAGTGTAAGAAAGGTGGTTCAACAGAAAAGGGGCAGGACTGGTCTAAGAAGGAAGAGCCACACTTGAAATCGGCTTCACAGTGCCCTCTGGAGAAGGGAAAAGTACGGTAGCAATGGATGGATTGAGCATGTGACCCTGAATAGTCTTACTGAATAGGGGAGACAAAATGGAAAGTGGGAGAGAAGGAAGTAAGGTACCGTAAGAGACAAGACAATGTTGCAAAAAGGCCAAGAAGGAGAAATTTGTGACTCTCTTACTTAAATCAGGACATTTCCAAGAAGTACTAAAGACTATCTATTGGAGTGATAGGGCTTAATTATTTTAAGTATTACCTTGGCCAAATTTTCACTGGTAAATCAGTCAATCCTTCTTCCCTCTCTCTCTCCCTCCCTTTTTCCGTCCCTCCCTCTCTTCCTTCGGTCCTTCCTTTTGTGCTAAAATTCTTCTCTGACTTATGGTGCATATATTTCTGTTACATAATTAGCTGGACATGGTGGCGTATGCCTGTAATCTCAGCTACTTGGGAGGTTGAGGCAGGAGAATTTCTTGAACCCAGGAGGTGGAGGTTGCAGTGAGCCAAGATTATACCACTGCACCCCAGCCTGAGCAACAGAGTGAGACTCAAAAAAAAAAATTTTTTTTAAAAGGATTTTGCATATTTAATGAGCTCCAAATATTCTGTAGACTCCTACTCTGTAATTAAGTGTGGTTTAAAAAAGAACATATGTAGTCAGGCTCGGTGGCTCATGCCTATAATCCCAGTACTTTTGGAGGCCGAGGCAGGTGGATTAACTGAGGTCAGGAGTTTGAGACCAGCCTGACCAACTTGGTGAAACCTCGTCTCTACTAAAAATACGAAAATTAGCCAGGTGTGGTGATGCACGTCTGTAATCCCAGCTGAATACTCAGGAGGCTGAGGCAGGAGAATCTCTTGAACCTGGGAGGTGGAGGTTGCAGTGAGCCAAGATTCTGCCACTGCACTCCAGCCTGGGTAACAGAGCAAGAGTCTGTCTCAAAAAAAAAAAAAAAAAAAAAAAAAAATACATCATGCAGATGACTTTTCTTAAGATGTCATTATATTGGCCATCACTAGCAATTAGTCACTTTTATGAGATATTAATATTCATAGCTTTGAAGGCATTACATGTCTCCAGGTTCAAAATAGGAAAGAGAAAAGAGCTTAGATTATTTGGCTTTGTCTATCAAGACATTAGAAGAATGTAAACTGAAAACCATACAATTTTGGCTTTTGCTATTTTCCAGGCTAGCTCACATTAGCGCCAATATCATCCTAAAATATGAAGCCAGATTGGGCAATGAAATTGCAATTTTTGATTGCAATTCTGATTTTTAAAAAGTTAGTCTTTTTTGGAGGGGGGGTGGGTAGATGGAGTCTCCCTCTGTCACCTAGGCTGGAGTGCAGTGGCACGGTTTCAGCTCACTGCAATCTCTGCCTCCTGAGTTGAGGATATAGATTCTCCTGCCTCAGCCTCCTGAGTAGCTGGGACTACAGGTGTGCACCACCATACCTGGCTGATTTTTGTATTTTTAGTAGAGACAGGGTTTCACCATGTTAGCTAGGCTGGTCTTGAACTCCTGACCTCAAGCAATCCGCATGCATTGGCCTCCCAAAGTGCTGAGATTACAGGGGTGAGCCACTGCGACTGGCCAAATTAGTCTTAAATGTTTTCAAACATTGATCAACATCATTTTAACAAAGCAACTATAATACATTAGGAGATGGATGGGAAAATTTGAACACAGACTAGATAATCAGTATTAAAAGATTATCATTAATTTTTTTTACCTTCGCCTCTCCCACTTATCATTAATTTTAGGTGAGATAGTGGTATTGTTTGTATGTATTTTTAAAAGTCTTTATCTTTTACAGATACAAATGGGAGGGGGAATGGATAGGAGTCCAGTGAAATAAGATTGGCCATGTAGTGACAATTGTTGAATCTGAGTAATGGTTATATGGGAGTCCATTATACTACTTGCTCTACTTTTGCACATGTTTAAACTTTTTTCATAATAAGCAGTTTAAAAATCTGATGAAAACTATTTCTATTTGTGAATTTAAAAAATACTAGGCTTTTAAAACTCAGAACTACAACTTAATCCTGTACAGTCTGTCTTTTTAAAACAGGTAGTACCAATAGGAAATCAAGTCTACAGCTCCCACAATCCTTTTTTGTTGCTGTTGAGATAGGGTCTGGCTATGTTGCTCAGGCTGGTCTTGAACTCCTGGGATCAAATGATCCTCCCACCTAGGCCTCCCAAAGTGCTGGGCCACAAGCCCTTTTTTTTTTTTTTTTTTTTGAGACAGAGTCTTGCTCTGTTGCCCAGGCTGGAGTACAGTGGTGTGATCTCATCTCACTGCAACCTCCATCTCCCGGGTTTAACCGATTCTCCTGCCTCAGCCTCCCAAGTAGCTGGGATTACAGGTGTGCACCACCAAACCTGGCAAATTTTTGTATTTTTAGTAGAAATGGGGTTTTGCCATGTTGGCCAGGCTGGTCTCAAACTACTGGCCTCAAGTGATCTGCCTGCCTTGGCCTCCCAAAGTGCTGAGATTACAGGCGTGAGCCATCGCGTCCGGCCCCCACAATCCTTTTTTAATACATACACTGTTTCTTAAACCTTTTATACATAAGCAGCTACTTTGTGCCATCTGATAATTTTATGATGGCTTTATGGGTAAAGACTTGGGGGACCACCTGTGTAGAAGCAGAGATGATGGGGAAGTCAGATCTGAATGAATAAAACATCTTTATATGCCCCTGGCAGGCTAAAATAATAGCTTAGACTGATTAAAAGTGAAGTAGGGTCTGAGTGCCGTGGCTCATGCCTGTAATGCCAGCACTTTGGGAGGCTAAGGCGGGCAAATCACTTGAGGTCAGGAGTTCGAGACCAGCCTGGCCAACACAGTGAAACCCCGTCTCTACTAAAGGAACAAAAATTAGCTGGGCATGGTGGTGGGCACCTGTAATCTCAATTACTTGGGAGGCTGAGGCAGGAGAACCTTTTTTTTCTGAGACGGAGTCTCGCTCTGTCACCCAGTCTGGAGTGCAGTGGCTGGATCTCGGCTCACTGTAAGCTCCACCTCCCAGGTTCACGCCATTCTCCTGCCTCAGCCTCCTGAGTAGCTGGGACTACAGGCGCCCACCACCTCGCCCGGCTAGTTTTTGTATTTTTTAGTAGAGACGGGGTTTCACCGTGTTAGCCAGGATGGCCTCGATCTCCTGACCTTGTGATCCACCCGTCTCGGCCTCCCAAAGTGCTGGGATTACAGGCTTGAGCCACCGCGCCCGGCCAAGGAGAACCTTTTGAACCCAGGAGGCAGAGGTTGCAGTGAGCTGAGATCACACCAGTGCACTTCAGCCTGGGTGACAGAGCGAAACTCTGTCTCAAAAAAGAAAAAAATAAAGTGAATTAGAGATTTTGCTCACATAGATAGATTGGGTGATCTGTGAGTAATGAGCATCCTAGTAGCTGGTAGTGAGAAGGCAGTACACCATAATGAATGACTGAGCATAAGCCAGTCATAGATCCAAATCTCAGTTCAGCCAATTACTAGATGTAATCTTACTATATGTTCCAGAGCCTCAGTTTACTCATCTAATACCCCATATACTGGGGGACTGTTGAAGTTTAAATAAAAGATACATAGTGTTAATGCAGCAGGTCTGGCTGTTCAGTCCTTGCACATCTTCAAGGGAACCTGGAATCATTGCTGACCTTTGGCCAACCCCTGGAAATGTGATCCTCAGAATGTTCTTATGTGAATGGTTGATGATTATATTTTATACACCTGGAGCAATGGACCAGGCCTCATCAGCTTGTCAGGATTGCTTTGCATAAACATCAACCTGTATGAAGTGCATTTGGTTTCATTTGTGATCCTGTGTTTCAGTTGCTTTGGCTGGTAATGTAGCATGATGTCACTATGAGCCTGAATCTTGATAAAAGTCTCAGACCAAGAGACTTAAACAGTTTTCCCTGGGCAGAGACATTCTGCTCATGTCAATGCAGCTTGCTGCTAGAGAGAAAGCATATCCTATGTGGCCCCAGATGGGAAAGTACTCAAAAGCCTGTCCCTGACCTCTCTGGATTTCTCCTGATATATTTTTCCTATTGCTCTTAGTCTGTGTAATCTTGCTCTAACAAAACCTTAGCCATGAGTATTGAGTTTTATGAGTCCTTGTGGTGAATCAGCAAACTTGAGGGTGAATTTAGGACCTGTGAAATATAAAGGGACTAGTACAGTACCTGAAGAATAATACATATCCAATATATGCTTGCTAGTGGCATTTAAATTCTGCCTGCTGGATGTTGTAGGGGACAAGTTGTACTCTGCTAGAATATAGGCTGGGAATACAGGACTTTGCCTGATTTTCTCAACAATGCCCTTGGAAGAAGGGAAGGATAACATTTCATCAATAGGAAACTTAGAAGATATAACTCCAAGATTCTCCTCTGGCTTCCCAGCCCTTCTGATTCAGAGTGGAGAGGTGCCATGTAGGACAAATGTGTGGACGAGTAGACCACCAACTGAGACCTTTGGAGACTGCATGCAGGGCAAACTCTTTTACCATTTTGAAGAGTAACAAAAACAATGAAAAGCCTTGTTGAGAGTTCGAAATTTAGAAAACTTAGACTAATGTTATGGTGCTCCAAGTGTGGGTGCCACAGGCTGGATCTTCACTTTAGGTAATAGCCACCAGAGGCAATGGTGTTAAAAGTAGTTATCAGGAAGGCCAGGCACAGTGGCTCATGCCTGTAATCCCAGCAGTTTGGGAAGCCAAGGCAGGCGGATCACTTGAGGTCAGGAGTTCGAGGCCAGCCTGGGCAACATGGTGAAACCCCATCTCTACTAAAAATACAAAAATTAGCCAGGCATGGTGGTGCATGCCTGTAGTCCCAGCTACTTGGGAAGCTGAGGCAGGAGAATCACTTGAACCCAGGAGGGAGAGGTTGCAGTGAGCCGAGGTCACGCCACTGTACTCCAGCCTGGGCGACAGAGTGAGACTTTGTCTCAAAAACAAACAAACAAACAACAACAACAACAACAACAAGTGGTTATCAGGAATTTCCCCAACTCAGCCAGAACCAAGCGAACAGAATGTTTTAGTCTATCCAGGCTGCTATAGTAAAATACCATCAACTGGGTGGCTTATAAACAACCAAAATTTATTGCTCACAATTCTGGAGGTTAGGAAGTTCAGATCAAGGCACCAGAATATTCAGTGAGGGCTGACTCTATGATGTGTAAGTGGGGTCTTTTCACTGTGTCCTCACATTGTGGAAGGGGTGAACTCTAGTCTCTTCAGCCCCTTATAAAGGATTAGTACCCTTATATAGGGCTGAAGGGTACTCACATGACCTAATTACCTCCCAAAACCTCCACCTCCTGATACCATCACATAGGGGATTAGGTGTCAACACATCAATTTGCGGGGAACACAAACATTTAGTCCATAGCACAGAGCTATTTCCAACAAGCAGTGGGCATGACAGAAAGAGTCTTTTTTCTGTCATGAAACTGTGAGGACTGCACATAAACATTAAAAAGTAATTGGATTGAGACTTCAGTTGAGAGCTAATTCTAGGGAAGGAAGTCTAGGGTACCCATATTGCAATTTCTTTTTTTTTTTTTTTTCTTTTGAGATGGAGTTTTGCTCTGTTACCCAGGCTGGAGGGCAGCTGCTCAATCTCGGCTCACTGCAACCTCCGCCTCCTGGATTCAAGCGATTCTCCTGCCTCAGCCTCCCGAGTAGCTGAGATTACAGACACCCGCCACCACGCCTGACTAATTTTTGTAATTTTAGTAGAGACGAGATTTTGCCATGTTGGCCAGGCTGGTCTCGAACTTCTGACCTCAGGTGATCTGCCTGCCTCAGCGTCCCAGAGTGCTAGGATTACAGGCGTGAGCCATCACACCAGGCCCCATCTTGCAATTTCTTTCTAGGTTTGTATGAGTGTATGTTTATGGTTCTTATCCAAGTGACCAGGTCTAAGTAAGAGACATCAAAAGATCCTTGTGCCCCCTAAAATGAAATAATAATTACAATAGTAATTTATGTCATGCATTTTATTGATATTTTTAAAATAAATCGCCTCCAAGACAGATTGGACTGATCTTGATAGTGATTTTTCCCTCTGCTGGTTTCTTAAGGGATGATGAGCATAAAATAGTTGGTATAAGTTTGCTCCTTCACAGTTGGATTTTATTTTTGTTGAGCTCCTAATCATTTAGGGTTACTTCAGAGGTGACTTGATTGTACCCTCTGTCGCACGTAATGATTATATCTTTATCACTGTCATCCTCACTGTAATAACCCATCATATCACTGTCATTCACGTGATCATCGTATGCATTCTTCCTGGAATGTAACTCACGAAAGGACCTGGGAGAGGACTTGACTTTGCTTGAAACATATAGGTTTTGAGTGTTTTTCTCCTTTGCCTCAGAAATATCATTGACCAAAGGCTTATAAGTTTTGGAAACAAGATGTTTTTTCTTGTAGGATTGACAAGTTTCGGCTACTTTAGAGTTGGATAATAAGGCTGCCCTGCCTCGACTCACTGACCTTTTTGGATTAAAATGTTTGGGAGGCTTAGCCAATTCCTTTAGACTGAATGGCTCGGATGGTGACATTTCATTTTGTGGATGAGATGAACAAAGTGGCTTGGATAGCCGAGGTGGCCTGACTGGCTTATCTGAACTGGCTAGATTACACGCATAGTCTAGCTTACGTGATTTTTCTGGACTGCCTGTTCTATGTGCCTTTTCCAGGTGAGATGACTTGCATAATTTTTTTGAGCGTGATGACCTGGATGACCTTTTTGGCTTTGATGGCCTAGTTAACTTTCCTGCGCTGTTTGGTATGGATGGCTTTTGTAGACTTGAGGGCCTGATTAATTTTTCTGTACTGGATGGTGTGGATGACCTTTCTGGACTTGAAGAATCAGGTAACTTGTCTACAGTGGATAGCATGGGTTGTGTTTCAGGACTGCATTGACTGGCTGTCTTGGCTTCATTGCATGATGTTTTGGATGACTTGGCTGCTATACCTTTTTTCTTGACCCTGAAAGTATAGAAAATTTGGAGTATATGATTTAAAACAAAAGAGACCTGTTATTATTATCAGAGAACATATGGTACTGTCAGCTTAGACCTGTGGTCTTTTTGGGACTTTAATATGAAAACTGAACACAGTAAGAATTGGAGTGTGATGGCTGGGCATGGTGGTTCACACCTGTAATCCCACACTTTGGGAGGCCAAGGTGGGCAGATCACTTGAGGCCAGGAGTTCGGGACCAGGCTGGCCAACATGGTGAAACTCCATCTCTACTAAAAATACAAAAATTAGCCTGGTGTGGTGGTGCACGCCTGTAGTCCCCAGCTACTCGGGAGGCTGAGGCAGGAGAATCGCTTGAACCTGGGAGGCGGAGGTTGCAGTGAGCCAAGATGATGCCATTGCACTCCAGCCTGGGTGACAGAGTGAGACTCTGTCTCAAAAACAAACAAACAAACAAAACCACAAAAACAGAATTGGAGAGTGGTGAAAGCCACAACTAAGGTTATAAATATGAACTCTTGTTTAATGCTTTTTCTTAAGAGCCTTTTACTATTTAACCACATTAGATAACTGTATAATCCACATATAGAATTACACAAAGTTGTTTCAAATCTACTGTAAAAAGAGAGAAACACACACACACACACACACACACAGAGAGAGAGAGAGAGAGAATGAACCTCACTTATTTCAGAATTAAACTTTTTATTAAAAAGTCACAAATTGATAATGTATCACAAGAAAAAAACTATAGAAAAAGTCATTGTTTTGTATCATATTTACAACACCAAGTTATCTGTGCATATTTCAAATCATAACATTCCTCTGAAACTAAAGAATACAGTACTGGTACCACATTTTAGTCACCAGTCTTTGGAATGGAATATTTTTAGGGAACTAGTATATAAAAGGCAGGCATTGAGATCATGAGAGTAACAACAGTGAATAATTTTTCATGCGATTAAATCTTAAAATGGTAGATTATCCAAAATGTTTTATTGTCTTTGAAAAACAGAGACCCAATTCCCTCTCTATTTCTCTTCATTCTCCCACTCTTATTTGGATATTCATGCCCTCTTTTCCTATACTGAATTTATAATGCAATTAATATCCTGGAGTTCAGCTGAACCCTGAACAAGAGACACTTTGACTAAAGTTAATAATGTACTAGAGAATATTTAAGAGTTGATATAATTTAAGTGAAAATATTCACCTACCAAAGGTTGGTAGCTCTTCAGAAGTCTAAAGTTAATATTAAGTAACCTGAACAATGAAACCTCCACTATATGTACACACACACACACACACACACACACCTTGCACTCTTAATTCAAAGGAGTAAAACTTACATTCCTGCTTTGGATGCATCATCGCTCAAACAGTTATAATGGAGATAACAAAAACAGATAAAGACAAAAACCATGATGATAATACCGACTAAAATAAGTAGATTTCTTCTAAGGTAGTTCAATTTTGTCTGCATTGATTCAACAGGTTTACCTCCTGCAAAGAGATTGTATAATCAGAGAAGGTGTTAGGTAACCAAGTTTTTTTTTTTTTTACATTGATAGTGGTTTGATAGTGTAGATCAAAATAACATTTCTTCATCAATTATTTTTTAAACCTGATTAATTGTACCACTATTATGTTTTTACCTCATGGATCCAGCCAGTCTAGAAGCTAAATCTGGGAGGCATCACTGACTAATCCATACCATTACCTGGGTTATCCCTGAATCTTGGCTTGCTTATCACATTACCCAGGTTTTTGAATCTGTGTGTGTATGTCTTGCATGTATAAGTGTACTTGAGCGTCAATGTGTGTGTGAATGTGTGTAATTGAAAAGAGATGTGACAAAAACAAACCCTTGTTAAAAACCTACTATATGCTGGAGATCTGGCAAGATGGCCAAATAGGAACAGCTCTGGTCTGCAGCTCCCAGTGAGACCAATGCAGAAGGCGGGTGGTTTCTGCATTTCCAACTGAGGTACCCGGTTCATCTCACTGGGACTGCTTAGGGGTACCCAGTTCATCTCATTGGGACTACAATGGGTGTAGCCCAAGGAGGGTGAGCAGAAGCAGGGTGGGGCGTTGCCTCACCCGGGAAGTGCAAGGAGCCAGGGGACTCCCTCCCCCAGCCAAAGGAAGCCGTGAGGGACTGTATTATCTAGCCCAGATACTACGCTTTTCCCATGGTTTTGGCAATCCACAGACCAGGAGATTCTCTCGTGTCCCTACAACACCAGGGCCCTGGGTTTCAAGCACAAAACTGGGTGGCTATTTGCACAGACACAGAGCTAAATGTAGCAGTTTTGTTGTTGTCGTTGTTGTTGTTTTTCCCCCGAGTGGCACCTGGAAGCCCAGTGAGACAGAACCGTTCACTCTCCTGGAAAGGGGGCTGAAGCCAGGGAGCCATGTGGTCTCACTCAGCAGATCCGACTCCCATGGAGCCCAGCAAGCTAAGATTCACTGGCTTGAAATTCTTGATGCCAGCACAGCAGTCTGAAGTAGACCTGGGATGATGGAGCTTGGTGGTGGGAGGGGTGTCCACCATTACTGAGGCTTCAGTAGGCAGTTTTCCCCCTGACAGTGCTAAGGAGGCCAGGAAGTTCGGACTGGGTGGAACTCACCACAGTGCTGCAAAGCAACTGTGGCCAGACTGCCTCTCTAGGTTCCTCCTCACTGGGCAAGGTATCTCTGAAAGAAACGCAACAGCCCCAGTCAGAGGCTTACAGATAAAACTCCCACTTCCCTGGGACAGAGCACCTGGGAGAATGGGTGGCTGTGGGTGCAGTTGCAGTGGATTTAAACATTCCTGCCTGCCGGCTCTGAAGAGAGCAGTGGATTCTGACAAGGAGGGTTCTTCCAGCACAGCACTCGAGCTCTGCTAAGAGACAGACTGCCTCCTCAAGTGGGTTCCTGACCCCCGTGCCTCCTGGATGGAGAGACCTGCCAGCAGGGGTCGACAGACACCTCATACAGGAGAGCTCTGGCTGGCATCAGGCTTGTGCCCCTCTGGGACAAAGATTCCAGAGGAAGGAGCAGGCAGCAATCTTTACTGTTCTGCAGCCTCCACTGATGATACCCAGGCAAATAGGGTCTGGAGTGGACCTCCAGCAAGCTGCAGCAGACCTGCAGAAGAGGGGCCTGACTGTTAGAAGAAAAACTAAAAACAGAAAGCAGTAACATCAACATCAACAAAAAGGACCCCCACACAAAAACCCCATCCAAAGGTCATTAGCCTCAAAGATCAAAGACAGATAAATCCACGAAGATGAGGAAAACCCAGTCCCAAAATGCTGAAAATTCCAAAAACCAGAATGTATTTTCTCCTCCAAATGATCACAACTCCTCTGCAGCAAGGGCACAAAACTGGACAAAGAATGAGTTTGATGAATTGACAGAAGTAGACTTCAGAAGGTGGGTAATAACAAACTCCTCTGAGCTAAAGAAGCACGTTCTAACCAAATGCAAGGAAGTTAAGAACATTGATAAAAGATTACAGAAATGGCTAACTAGAGTAACCCATTTAGAGAAGAACATAAATGACCTGATGGAGGTGAAAAACACAGTATGAGAACTTCGGATGCATATACAAGTATCAATAGCCAAATCAATCAAGCAGAAAAAAGGATATCAGAGATTGAAGATCAACTTACTGAAATAAGGTGTGAAGACATGATTAGAGAAAAAAGAATGAAAAACAAAATGAACAAAGCCTCCAAGAAATATGGGACTATGTGAAAAGACCAAACCTATGATTGATTGGTGTACCTGAAAGTGACAGGGAGAATGGAACCAAGTTGGAAAACACACTTCAGGATATTATCCAGGAGAACTTCCCCAACCTAGCGAGACAGGCCAACTTTCAAATTCAGAATATACAAAGAACACTACTAAGATATTCCTGGAGAAGAGCAACCCCAAGACACATAATCATCAGATTCTCCAAGGTTGAAACGAAGGAAAAAATGTTAAGCACAGCCAGAGAGAAAGGTCAGATTACCTACAAAGGGAAGCCCATCAGACTAACAGAGGATCTCTCTGCAGAAGCTCTACAAGCCAGAAGAGAGTGGGGGCCAATATTCAACATTCTTAGGGAAAAGAATTTTCAACTCAGAATTTTATATCGGCCAAACTAAGTTTCATAAATGAAGGAGAAATAAAATTCTTTCTAGACAAGAAAGGATTTTTGTATTTTGTTAAAATATTTGTCAAATACTGAGGGATTTTTGTCACCACCAGGCCTGCCTTACAAGAGCTCCTGAAGGAAGCACTAAATATGGAAAGCAAAAACCAGTACCAGTCACTGCAAAAACACACCAAAATATAAAGATCAATGACACTATGAAGAAGCTGCATCAACTAATGTGGAAAATAACCAGTTAGCATCATAATGACAGGATCAAATTCACACATAATAATATTAACCTTCAATGTAAATGAACTAAATACTCCAATTAAAAGACATAGACTGGCAAATTGGATAAAGAGTCAAGACTCATCAGTCTGCTGTATTCAGGAGACCCATCACACGTGGAAAGACACACATAGGCTCAAAATAGAGGGATGGAGGAATATTTACCAAGTGAGTAGAAAGCCAAAAAAGCAAGGGTTGCAATCCTAGCCTCTGAAAAAATGAACTTTAAACCAACAAAGATCAAAAAAGACAAAGAAGGGCATTACATAATGGTAAAGGTATCAATGCAACAAGAAGAGCTAAGTATCCTAAATAGATATGCACCCAATACAGAAGCACTCAGATTCATACAACAAACTCTTAGACACCTACAAAGACATTTACACTCCCACACAGTAATAGTGGGAAACTTTAACATCCCACTGTCAATATTAGACAGATCAAGGAGACAGAAAATTAACAAGGATATTCACAACTTGAACTCAGCTCTGGACCAAGTGGACCTAATAGAACTCTCCAACCCAAATCAACAGAATATACATTCTTCTCAGCACCCCATAGCACTTATTCTAAAACCAACCACGTGATTGGAAGTAAAACACTCCTTAGCAAATGCAAAAGAACAGATATCATAACAAACAGTCTTTCAGATCATGGTGCAATCAAATTAGAACTCAGGATTAAGAAACTCACTCAAAACCACACAACTACATGGAAACTGAACAACCTGCTCCTGAATGTACATAACAAAATTAAGTCAGAAATAAAGAAGTTCTTTGAAACTGTGAGATCAAAGAGACAATGTACCAGAATCTCTGGGACACAGCTAATACAGTGTTAAGTGGGAAATTTATAGCACTAAATGCCCACATCAGAAAGCAGGAAAGATCTGAAACTGACACCCTAATATCACAATGAAAAAAACTAGAGAAGCAAGAGCAAACAAATTCAAAAGCCAGCAGAAGACAAGAAATAACTAAGATCAGAGCAGAACTGAAGGAGATAGACACACAAAAAACCCTTCAAAAAGAAAATCAATGAATCCAGGAGCTGGTTTATTGAAAATATTAATAAAATAGACCACTAGCCAGACTAATAAAGAAGAAAAGAGAGAAGAATCAAATAGACACAATAAAAAATAATAAAGGGGATATCACCACTGATCCCACAGAAATACAAACTACCATCAGATAATAGTATAAACACCTTTACACAAATAAACTAGAAAATCTAGAAGAAATGGATAAATTCCTGGACACACACATTCTCCCAAGACTAAACTAGGAAGAAGTCAAGTCCCTGAATAGACCAATAACAAGTTCTGAAATTGAGGCAGTAATTAATAGCCTACCAACCAAAAAAAGCCCAGGACCAGACAATTCACAGCCAAATTCTACCAGAGATACAAATAGGAGCTGGTACCATTCCTTCTGAAACTATTTTAAACAATAGAAAAAGAGGGACTCCTCCCTAACTCGTTTTATGAGACCAGCATCATCCTGATATGAAAACCTGGCAGAGACACAACAAAAAAAGAAAAATTCAGGCCAATATCCCTGATGAACATCGATGCGAAAATCCTCAATAAAATACTGGCAAACTGAATCCAGCAGCACATCAAAAAGCTTATCCACCATGATCAAGTTGGCTTCATCCCTGGGATGCAAGGCTGGTTCAACATACACAAATCAATAAATGTAATCTATCACATAAACAGAACCAATTACAAAAACCACATGATTATCTCAATAGATACAGCAAAGGCCTTTGATAAAATTCAACACCCCTTCATGCTAAAAACTCTCAATAAACTAGGTATTGATGGAACATAACTCAAAATAATAAGAGCTATTTATGACAAACCCATAGCCAATATCATACTGAATGGGCAAAAGCTGGAAGCATTCCCTTTGAAAACCTGCACAAGACAAGGATGCCCTCTCACCACTCCTATTCAACATAGTATTGGAAGTTCTGGCCAGGGCAATCGGGCAAGAGAAAGAAATAAAGGGTATCCAGATAGAAAGAGAGGAAGTCAAATTGTCTCTGTTTGCAGATGATGTGATTGTATTTTAGAAAATCCCATCATCTCAGCCCAAAATATCCTTAAGCTGATAAGCAAATTCAGCAAAGTCTCAGGATACAAAATCAATTTGCAAAAATCACAAGGATTCCTATACACCAATAATAGATAAGCAGAGAGTCAAATCATGAGTGAACTCCCATTCATAATTGCTACAAAGATAATTAAATACCTAGGAATACAACTTACAAGGGATGTAAAGGAACTCTTCAAGGAGAACTACAAACCACTGCTCAATGAAATAAGAGAGGTCACAAACAAATGGAAAATCATTCCACACTCATGGATAGGAAGAATCAATATCGTGAAAATGCCCATACTGCCTGAAGTAATTTATAGATTCAATGCTATTCCTATCAAGCTACCACTGACTTTCTTCCCAGAATTAGAAAAAACTGCTTTAAATTTCATATGGAACCAAAAAAGAGTCTGTAGAGCAAAGACAATCCTTAGCAAAAAGAACAAAGCTGGAGGCATCACTCTACCTTACTTCAAACTGTACTACGAGGTTACAGTAACCAAAACAGTATGGTGCTGGTACCAAAACAGACATATAGACCAAAAGAACAAAACAGAGGCCTCAGAAATGACACCACACATTTAAAACCATCTGATCTTTGACAAACCTGACAAAAACAATGGGGAAAGGATTCCCTATTTAATAAATCATGCTAGCAAAACTGGCTAGCCATATGCAGAAAACAGAAACTGGATCCCTTTTTTACACCTTATTCAAAAATTAACTCAAGATGGATTAAAGACTTAAATGTAAAACCTAAAACCATAAAAACCCTAGAAGAAAACCTAGGCAATACTATTCAGGACATAGGCATGGGCAAAGACTTCATGACTCAAACACCAAAAGCAATGGCAACAAAAGTCAAAATTGACAAATGGGATCTAATTAAACTAAAGAGCTTCTGCACAGCAAAATTAACTATCATCAGAGTGAATAGGCAACCTACAGAATGGGAGAAAATTTTTGCAATCTATCCATCTGACAGAGGGCTAATATCCAGAATCTACAAGGAACTTAAACAAATTTACAAGAAAAAGCAAATGACCCCATCAAAAAGTTGGCGAAGGATATGAACAGACACCTCTCAAAAGAAGACATTTATATGGTCAACGAACATATGAAAAAAAGTTCATCATCACTGGTCATTAGAGAAATGCAAATCAAAACCACAATGAGATACCATCTCATGCTAGTTAAAATGGTGATCATTAAAATGTCTGGAAATAGCAGATGCTGATGAAGGGAGGAGAAATAGGAACGCTTTTACACTGTTGATTGGAGTGTAAATTAGTTCAACCATTGTGGAAGACAGTGTGGCGATTCCTCTAGGATCTAGAACCAGAAATACCATTTGACCCAGCAATCCCATTACTGGGTATATACCCAAAGGATTATAAATCATTCTACTGTAAAGACGCATACACATGTATGTTTGCTGCAGCATTATTTACAATAGCAAAGACCTGGAACCAACCCAAATGCCCATCAATGATAGACTGGATTAAGGAAATGTGGCACATATACACCATGGAATACTATGCAGCCATAAAAAGGAATGAGTTCATGTCCTCTGCGGGGACATGGGTGAAGCTGGAAACCATCATTCTCAGCAAACTAACAGAGGAACAGAAAACCAAACTCTTCATGTTCTCACTCATAAGTGGCAGTTGAACAATGAGAACACAAGGACACAAGGAGGGGAACATCACACACTGGGCCTGCTGTGGGCGTGGGGGGCAAGGGAAGGGAGAGGATTAGGACAAATGCCTAATGCATGCAGGGCTTAAAACCTAGATGACGGGCTGATAGGTGCAGCAGACCACCATGGCACATGTATACATATGTAACAAACCTGCACATTCTGCACATGTATCCCAGAACTTAAATTTAAAAACCCAAAAAACAAAAAACAAAAAAAAAACAACCCCTACTGTATGTTAAGTCCCTTGCCAGATTCATTTATATAGTATTAGCTAGTTTGGTGGGGACGGGTTGGTATATTGAGTGGGGAAGGATGGTAAAGGAGGACCATAAGTCTGTCATCTTGACGCTTATATTTTGCTTAAGTTTTTTACACAGAAGTAGAAATATCAGCTGTTGTATTAGAAATTCTTGAAGACCTACTAATGTTAACGCTGCTAAAAGTAACAGCAAAGTAACAGCAGATTTCTTATATACAGCTGGCTTTTCTAATTAAATACTTTAATGTATACTATAACAGATCATAATTTACAAGTTTTAAGGTTAGGCACCTACCTGTAGTAGAAGATCCATTCGTTTGGTTTGTAGTCATACAATTATTTGTCCAAATGGACAGAAGTAGGACACAAATAACAAGATTCATGTCTGCAACTTGGTTCAAATGATTCGTCTACTAATTCTCAAGGTAACTACTGAATTTATGTGGTTCAGAGTGTTCTAGGCATTTATGACATCATTACCATTGTGTGTCATACTCTGACAACATAATCTCACCATGGGGAAGCATAAGCTTCTGTATACAAATTTTACCAGATGACTTTTTTTTTTGAGACAGAGTTTGGCTCAGGCTGGAGTACAATGGCATCATCTTGGCTCACTGCAACCTCCACCTCCCGGGTTCAAGGCATGGTGGCTCACAGCTGTAATCCCAGCACTTTGGGAAGCAGAGGTGGGCGGATCACTTGAGGTCAGGAGTTCAAGACCAGCCTGGCCAATATGGTAAAACCCCATCAGTATTAAAATGCAAAAATTAGCTGGGTGTGGTGGTGGGCACCTGTAATCACAGCTACTTGGGAGGCTGAGGGAGGAGAATCACTTGAACCTGGGAGGCGGAGTTTGCAGTGAGCCTAGATTCCACCACTGCACTCCAGCCTGGGCGACAGAGTGAGACTCCATCTCACAAAAAGAAAAAAAAAATTCGAAACAAGAAAATTGAGGCATTATTAATTAGAGAAGGAAGTATTTGGAGAAGGTAAGGGAAAATGGGATAGATTTCCTAGGGAAGCAATACTGGGGCTGAGTTCTGAAAGGTAAGTAGGAGTGAATTATCAGGAAAGCAAAGAGAAGAATATTCTAAGTGGAGGAGGCACATGTGCCAAGGCACTGTGATGGAAGGAAGGGTGGCACGTTGGAGAAACCAGAAGAACGTAAGAGAGTTGAAGAATAATGGGGAAGCACAGAAGAGCTTTGGGTTGTTTGTTTGTTTTTGAGACAGGGTCTTGCTCTGTTGTCCAGGCTGAAGTGAAGTGACACCATCTTGGTTCACTGCAGCCTCCACCTCCTGGATTCAAATGATTCTCATGTCTCAGCCTCCCAAGTAGCTGGGATTACAGGCTTATGCCACCATGCCCGGCTAATTTTTTTTTTTTTTTGTATTTTTAGTAGAGATAGGGTTTCACCATTTTGGCCAGGCTGGTCTCGAACTCCTGGCCTTTGGTGATTTGCCCACCTTGGCCTCCCAAAGTGTTGGAATTGCAGGCGTGAGCCACCAGCCTGGCCCACAGGAGAGTTTTTAGCTAAGGATTGACATGTTAAGGTCTGTGTTTTAGAAAAAGCACTCTGGCTGTAATATGGGGAACAGATTGGAGAGGCACAAGTGGAAGAAAGTAGTAAGACAATTAGGAGGATATTACAGCAGTCTGAGAGAGAGAGAATGGTGGCTTAAAGCAGAGTAGTAGTGGGGAAGATAAAGAAAAATGGACCAAAGCCAGGTGCAGTTGCTCATGCCTGTAATCCGAGCACTTTGGGAGGTCGAGGGGGACGGATCACCTGAGGTGAGGAGTTTGAGACCAGCCTGGGCAACACAGTGAAACCCCATCTCTACTAACAATACAAAAATTAGTCAGGCATGGTAGTGCATGCGTGTGATCCCAGGTACTTGGGAGGCTGAGGCAGGAGAATCACTTGAACTCGAGAGGTGGAGGTTGCAGCGAGCCAAGATCGTGCCACTGCACTCCAGCCTGGGCAACCGAGTAAGATTTCATGTCAAAAACAAAACAAACAAACAAACAAAAACAAAAACCACCACCACCACCAACAAACAAAAAAAGAAGAGAGGTAACGAGGATGAGTCATTCATTCAACAAATAAGTACTGAATGTCTATTATGTGACAAGAAGCTTTGGGTTCAACGGTGAACATTCACGTAGACATAGTCCTTGCCTTCAAGTTCAAAATCTAAAGAGGGTAGGCAGACATATACATAAGCAATCAGTAGGCAGTGTGGGTGTGTACTGTCATGCAGGCTATGGCCAGGGAGCATGTACCACCACTGGAGCACACTAAAGGAGCATCTATTCAGAATGGCAACCCCTGGAGGAGATTGCCCTTAAGCTGAGGTGGGGTTTGTTTGTGTTTAAAACATGAGTATAACTTCCTTGAATCTAAAAAGGAGGGAAAGAAAATTGCATTGCAGACAGAGAAATCAATATGTGCAAAGCATGGTTGAGGGAACTTCATTTCCATATGGCCAAAATGAAGAACGTCCAGGAGTGGAGGTGGGGGGTGGGGGTGAATTTAAGGCTAGAGTGGGTCAGCAGGGGTCAGATTACTAAAAGGGTATGTGTTAAAGGGTGTTCTTTATTTCAATTTCCTCATCTGTTAAAATAAGTAGAAAAGAGGCCAGGTGCAGTGGCTCACATCTGTAATCTCAGCACTTTGGGAGGCCGAGGAGGGTGGATCACTGGAGGTCAGGAGTTTGAGACCAGCCTGGTCAACATGGTAAAACCCTCTCTCTATTAACAATACAAAAATTAGCCAGATATGGTGGCACGCACCTGTAGTTCCAGCTACTCAAAAGGCTGAGGCACGAGAATCACTTAAACCCAGGAGGTGGAGGTTGCAGTGAGCCGAGATTGCGCCACTTAAACCCAGGAGGTGGAGGTTGCAGTGAGCCGAGATTGCGTCACTTAAACCCAGGAGGTGGAGGTTGCAGTGAGCCGAGATTGCGCCACTGCACTCCAGCCTGGGCAACAGAGCAAGACTCTGTCTCAAAAAATAAAATAAAGTAAAATAAAGAGTAAAAAAGAAATGAAAGAACGTGTCCTATAAAGGTGACAGTCTTTGAAATTATGCATTTGGGGCCATTGGAATAGAATAAAATTAAATATTAATTGGAAAACTCCCAGCCTGGCCAATATTGTGAAACCCCCTCTCTACCATAAAAAAATACAAAAATTAGCCGGGCGTAGTGGCAGGCGCCTGTAATCCCAGCTACTCAGGAGGCTAACACAGGACAATCACTTGAACCTGGGAGGCAGAGGTTGCAGTGAGCTTAGATGGTGCCACTGCACTGCTGCCTGGGCGACAGAGCAAGACTCCATCTTAAAAAAATTTAAAAACCAAAAAAAAAATACAACTCAGTTTTACCCTGAAGGTCTAAATAATCCTGCTCATACTTTTTAACTGTATAAAGATCAGAAAATGTTATTCTATTGCTTTTGAATAAGCTGCTTTTGAAAATTTGAATAGGGCTTATAAAGTAAAAGAATTTATCTGTCACCTTTTTTAAAAAAAGAAATCAGGTTTTCTTTGTTTTTTTTTTTTCCCCCTAGTGATGGATACAGGCTAAACAAATATCTTAAAGCCAGCATTTCAGAAACAGCTTCCAAATTAATTTGAACATTAACTTCATATTTGCAATGGTTACAAAAACACTTTAGTTTCTTTGGCTTTAACATAGATTTATATGATTTTATTTCATTTGCAAGTTTACATGACTAGCATGTTAGTAATAATAGATGTCACTCAGAAATTCTAGGTATTATTTTGATAAAAAATTGTGCATAATAAGTACACTATAAAGCCCCATTTCTTGCTTCATATTTGTTGTTGTTATTGTTTTGATTGTTGCCAGGACTAGAGTAAAACCCAGTGAGATATTTGCCTCTAGCACAAAATTTAAGGGGTGCTGCAAAATTCAGTAATCAAATAAGATTTTAATGTGATGCTTAAAAATCAAAATTAATGCCAAAAACCTACGACCAACAAAATATTGAACATTTAAATAAAGACAGGATCTGATTCTGCACTTGCATGAGCCTGTCCCACTCCCCTCACCCTAATCCCAGCTCTGCATCTTGAGCCTGCAGGGCCATATTTATTCTTTTCCATTTTAAAAAGCAGAGGGGAAGGGTCCAAGGACTCAGCCAGGTGCTTAAGAGGGCTGTGTCCCCAAGACCCCTAGAAATCTCACTAGGTCATTTTCCCCAGAGAGCTGCTCCTGGGCCCTTGTGTAATGATTCTTGGTGAAGAATGGCTGCTCCTGGTTTCTCTCTCCTTGGTTCTCCAGAGATTAACCTGTACCACTTTTCTGATTTCCGCCATTGTATTTGATTATCTTGCTCCCAGTGTCTGGCTGGCATTATATCTAAAGGAATCAGTAGTAGGAAAAGCTCCTAAACTCTTCCCAGCACCCACATGGCAAGTTCGAACCCTTATTCTCATCCAGGTGAGAGGGAGGAACCTTTCTGGGGTTGCCACCTTGGGGAATTTCTACTGCCCTCCTCTGGACCTCAATTGACAGTGCAGTTCCACCTTGGGCCTTCAACTTTTTCCCCCATTTGATTTTTTTAATTAAAAAAAATATACACCAGCCTGGCTAATACGGTGAAACCCCGTCTCTACTAAAAAATACAAAAAACTAGCCGGGCGAGGTGGCGGGCGCCTGTAGTCCCAGCTACTCGGGAGGCTGAGGCAGGAGAATGGCGTAGACCCGGGAGGCGGAGCTTGCAGTGAGCTGAGATGCGGCCACTGCACTCCAGCCTGGGCAATAGAGCAAGACTCTGTCTCAAAAAAAAAAAAAAAAAAAATATACACCTTATAAAAATTTTAAATCACACAGAGGTATTTCAAACTTCCTTTATCCCTTGAGATCTTCTGACCCCGTTAAAATTGCTTTAAATATTCCTTACTCACAGCTTGCGAAGATGCCTGAAATCTTCATCTCTATGTTTATTTGCACTTTAAAATTGCATTAGGAATATATTAATATTAACCCATTCTCATTATGAAAAATACACAAGACAGACATATACAGAATAAAACGTTATATACTCTTTTCCTTCCCCACTCCACCCTATCCCCATTCTGGAGACAATGACACAAAAATTTGATGTGCATCTCTCAGATCTCTTTCTACATATTTATGTACATATCTATGTACATGATGCACGCCCATACTACATATAAATGGGAACATTCTGTAAGTATTCCTTTTCAGGATTAAAAAAAATCACACAACTATTCATATGCTGATATTCAGAGCAGTATTAGTCACAATAGCTAAAAGGTAGAAACAACCTAAATGTCCATCAACAGATAAATGGATAAACAAAATGTGGTATATGCATACGACGGAAAAATATTTAGCCTTAAAAAGAAAGGGAATTCCAATACATAATACAACATGAATGAACCCTGAAAACATTATGCTAAGAAATAAGCCACATACTGTATGATTCCGCTTATATGAGGTACTTAGAGTGGTCAAATTCATAGAGACAGAAAGTAGAATGGTGGTTACCAGGGGCTGGGCAGAGTGGGGAATGGGGAATTATTGTTTAATGGGGACAGAGGTACAGTTTGGGATGATGGAAAACTTCTGGATATGGATGTGATGATAGCTGTACAGCAACGTGAATCTGCTTGATGCCACTGAAGTGTACACTCAAAAAGGGTTAAAATGGTAAATTTTATGTTATATTAATTTTCTATAATAAAAATATAAAAAAATACATAACTAATTCTTAAACCATTTCCTTGTAAAAAAAAAAAAAAAAAAAAAGTCAGACGTGGCTGGGCACAGTGGCTCACACCTGTAATCCCAGCCCTTTGGGAGGCCAAGGAGAGTGGATCGTCTGAGGTCAGGAGTTTGAGACCAGCCTGGCCAACATGGTGAAACCTCCTCTCTACTAAAAATACAAAAATTAGCCGGGCATGTTGGCAGGCGCCTGTAATCCCAGCTACTTGGGAGTCTGAGGCAGGAGAATTGCTTGACTCTGGGAGGTTGTGGTTGCAGTGAGCCGAGATCATGCCGCTTCACTCCAGCCTGGGCAACAGAGTGAGACTCTGTCTCAAAAAAAAAAAAAAAAGTTAGATGTAAACATTTATAAGGCAAAACATGACTGACACCCTTGACCACCCTCCATCCCATTCTTCTTTCCCGAGGTAATGGCTGATATATGTCCCTTGAGTTCTTTTTCTTTGCATTTACATATATTACAGAGCATAGATCTGAAGCCAAAATTGGTTGAAATCCTGGCTCCACCATTTACTAGCTGGCTGACCCTTGGACAAGTTCATGTCCAAGTTCTGTACTTTAAGATCCACATCTGGGCCAGGCACGGTGGCTCATGCCTCTAATCCCAGCAGTTTGGGAGGCCAAGGCAGGTATATCATTTGAGGTCAGGAGTTCAAGGCCAGCCTGGCCAACATGGTGAAACCCCGCCTCTACAAAAAATACAAAACTTAGCCGGGCGTGGTGGTGGGCGCTTGTAGTCCCAGTTACTGGGGAGGCTGAGGCAGGAGAATCGCTTGAACCTGGGAGGCAGAGGTTGCAGTGAGCTGAGATCATGCCACTGCACTCCAGCCTGGGTGACAGAGCAAGACTCCATCTCAAAACAAAACAAAACAAAAAATCTACATCTGTAAGAAGAATAATAGAATCTTCTGCATGGATGGAACTGGAGATCATTATGTTAAGTGAAATAACCCAGGTACAGAAAGACAAATGTCTCCTGTTCTCACTCATATATAGGAGCTAAAAAGTTGATCTTATGGAGGTAGGGAGTAGAATGATAGTTTCCAGAGGCTCAGAAGGATGTGTGTGTGTGGTGGCGAGGATAGGAGGGTGATAAACACAGGTTGGTTAATGGGTACAAATATATACTTAGGAAGAAGGAATAAGTTCTAGTGTACAATAGTATAAACAGGTGACTATGGTTGACAACAACATATTGTATATTTCAAAATAGCTAGAAGAGAAGATTTGAAATGTTCCTAATACAAATAAATCATGAATGTTTGAGGTGATGGATCTCCTAAATACCCTGAATTGGTCATTACACATTGTATGCATGTGTCAAAATTGATCGCATGTACCCTTATAAATATGTACAATTATGATGTATCCAAAAAGTTTAAGGAAAAAAATAATAGAAGCTTCTAAATGGAGATACAATGAGGATTAAATTAAAGAATGCATGTATGACACTTAGCACAGTACCTAGCGTATAATAAGTGGTCAAGAGGGGCCAGGCGCAGTGGCTCACGCCTGTAATCTCAGCACTTTGGGTGGCCGAGTCAGGTGGATCACCTGAGGTCAGGAGCTCAAGACTAGCCTGGTCAACATGGTGAAATCCCATCTCTACTAAAAATACAAAAATTAGCTGGGCATGGTGGCAGGAACCTGTAGTCCCAGCTACTCGGGAGGCTGAGGCAGGAGAATGGCTTGAACCTAGGAGGTGGAGGTTACAGTGAGCTGAGATTGCACTATTGCACTCCACCCTGGTCAACAAAAGCAAAACTCCGTCTCGAAAAAATAAAAAAATAAATAAATACGTGGTCAAGAAATATTATTATTATTGGATATAGTACCCACTTTTAAAGAGTCAATAAAGTAGGCCAGCAGATAATACCTATGATGTTGATATCAGGAGTCAGGGACTGAAGGGAATTTGAGAATAGGGGCCAGAAAGAGAAGCAGAAGAGTCCCCAAATGGAAAGTGAGTGGTTGCCAATCAAATCTATTGTTTAACTTTATGCAACAAAAAGTAGAAGAGATATAAGAACACATAGATAGAAGCACAGTTATACTACACAACTTTCAGCACAAGATAAATCAAGCAAATGCAAAATTATTAAGGAGGTAGAATATATAAATAATATAAAATATAATCAATAGGGTTGATCATATATACATATATATGGAACTTTACAGTCCTTTTCTTTTTCACAGGCATAATGAATTGTTTTTTCTTCTTGGGGGCAGGAAATCTATTATTTTAGAAAACCACTTCTTTCCACCTCAACCAAGTGGTCCTGATAAGAACTAACAATCATAGTATCCCTCTCTCCTGGCCACAAGGGTGGGCATGTGGCTCAGGCTAGACCAGTAATCGATTCCCATCTCTGACCACGGTGATTGGTTTATAATTGGGCATGTGACTCAGGACAGGCTAATCAGAAGTTTTCCCTGAAGATTTTTCAAACAATCTGGGCTAAGAAATTCCTTTACCACCAGCGGCGGTAAACCTGGAAAAGATGTCCAAAGGTGCCTGTGACACAGCCCCTGATGGCAGGAGTGAGCTAATTAGAAAGGATAAAAGTGGATGGGTGTGGTGGCTCATGTTTGTAATCCCAGCACTTTGGGAGGCTGAGGCAGGCAGATCTCTTGAGTTTAGGAGTTTGAGGCCAGCCTGGCCAACATGGTGAAACCCCGTCTGTACTAAAAATACAAAAATTAGCTGGGCATGGTAGCGCACGCCTATAATCCCAGCTACTTGGGAGGCTGAGGCTGGAGAGTTGTTTGAACCCAGGAGGCAAAGGTTGCAGTGAGCCGAGATCACGCCACTGCACTCCAGCCTAGGCCACAGAGCGAGACTCTGTCTCAAAATAAACAAACAAAGAATAAAAGTGACATAAAGAGAAACAAAGATGAAAGATGGAGAGTCTTCCAAGGAGGGTTACAATTCCTGTTTTCCTACAGCCATCTGCATTGCTGCCCTTCTAGTGGTTTGATTCCATGTATTAATATATTCCTTCTTTTTGATTCACTGGTTAGAATTTGCTTTGTGTCATTTTCAACCACAAGAGCCCTAACGAATACAAATTGATGTGATGTGTGTATATAAACAACACGATAATAGCACAGAGGCCCCTGAGCCATTAATTCAGATTGATGGGTCAAAGCCAGGCCCAGCATACTTGTTCTTGGTACTGCAGCCCCCAGCCACACCTCTGTAGCACAGGGGATGCTGCTGAGGTAGAATGAGTCTGACACCCACGTTCACTGGAATGTTAAATGCTCCCCTGCCAGCAGTTACCAACACATCTCCTCTTTGCAGGCATGGACATTTCTGGTGAGAAGGCTGTTAACAGCGTCCCCTCTTACATCTCTGTGCATAGACCTCCCTGCCAGTGCAAAGGCATGTGTATTCTTACCTGCACACATTCACAACATGCGTACACATGAGTGCCCTCCAGGGTCTTCACACATGCACGTATATGCATGAGCTCTCAGGTAGAACATGTAGGAAGCATCTGTAGTGCTAGAAATTGTGTTTTGTTTATTTTTAAATCACATATGCCATATGCCTGTTAATGTGCTCCAGTCATTACCACGTAAAGAATGAATAGCTGGTTTGCTCTGAACTGTCGTCCAGCCTCAATTTATTCAGTGACTGTTATTAATGAAATTGTAATAGGTTGCTTTCGGGAAGGTTTTAACCATCCTCTAAAGGACAGCTTGACATTCTAGTATCCATTTCACACTTCTTTGCCTATTCTGCCATCGTGTGGGCAAGGAACACAAACATCAAGGTGTTAACGACCCAAGGTTGCATTTAAAAGGGGCTCTAATGATTATTATTTTTTCTTTTCTCCAGGGGTAGAGGAAAAGTGGGAAGGACACGGGGAGAAAACACAAGTCCCCTCGCACCACCCTGTAAAAAGGCTGACTACTTTCTTTTTTTTTTTTTTTTATTTTGAGACAGAGTCTGACTCTGTTGCCCAAGCTGGAGTGCATTGGCGCGATCTCCGTTCACTGCAAACTCCGCCTTCCTGGTTCAAGCGATTCTCCTGCCTCAGCCTCCCGAGTAGCTGGGATTACAGGCGCCAGCCACCACGCCTGGCTAATTTTTATATTTTTAGTAGAGAAGGGGTTTAACCATGTTGGCCAGGCTCGAATTCCTGACCTCAGGTGATCCACCTGCCTCGGCCTCCCAAAGTGCTGGGATTGATTACAGGCGTGAGCCACCGCACCTGGCCAAAAGCTGACTACTTTTACTAAATCTTTACAAGGAGTTCAGGTTGGAGGGTTTGCTCATCGGGATGCAGTGTCCCTCAGAGGAACTAGCGCATATTAGCACCACCGTGTGCCAGGCATAGAATTCTCGCAGCAATCCCTTGGGTGGAGGCCAGCTGGGTAGGCATTATCATTGCATTATCATCTTCCTTTTACAGATGAGCCTACTGAGACCCAGAATGGCTAAGTATCATGCCTAAATTCCCACAGGTAGTCAGTGGCAAAGCCAGGAGGTTTTGAAAATAAACTGAGAATATAAACGGAAACTATAAAAAAAAATTCATTAGAAAACTATGTACAAAGAAATACAAATTACAGGAATACAATGGCACACAAGGCTATATATATATGTCTTATGAAGCTCAATAATAAAACCAATACTTATGAATGCACCAACTAACTTAAGGAAACAGCACCACCAATGCCACTGAATCTCCTTGGGTGCTCCTCTCTGACCCTATCCTCTTGTCTCCTTGCCCTGAGATAGCCACTAATCTTTTTTTTTATTCCCTTGATTTTCATTAATGTTTTATTCCAAAAGTATATGTGTTTAGTTAGTTTTGCTTTGTTCTGAAACGTATAAAAATGGAAAGAGATTTTACGTTTCTCCTGTGACTTGCTTAATTCACTCAAAGTTGCTCCTGAGATTCATCCATGTTTTTTGGTGTACTTGAGGCTCTTTTTTTTTTTTCGTTATACTTTAAGTTCTAGGGTACATGTGCACAATGTGCAGGTTTATTACATATGTATACATGTGCCATGTTGGTGTGCTGCACCCATTAACTCGTCATTTACATTAGGTATATCTCCTAATGCTATCCCTCCCCGCTCCCCACTCCCCACAACAGGCCCCAGTGTGTGATGATCCCCTTCCTGTGTCCAAGTGATCTCATTGTTCAATTCCCACCTATGAGT